>NW_022196915.1:55610239-55617556 GCF_008632895.1 Mastomys coucha
CTCTCTCTCTCTCTCTCTCTCTCTCTCTCTCTCTCTCTCTCTCTTTCTCTCTCTCTCTTTCTCTGTCTCTACCACCTCAACTCCCCTCCCCATGCCCTAAATAAACTTTATTCTATACTATACCTTGTGGCTGATACCTCAGGGGGAAGGATACCTCAGCATGGGCCCACAGAGGCATCCCCTTCCACCTCATCATACTTCACTCTATCAAGCATATCCTGGTTCTTTCTTTCTTTTTTATAAAACACAACAAATACCTCTCCTGCAGGATTGCTGGAATGGTTATATAAAACAAACAAAAAACAAAACAAACAAACAAAAAACAAAATTCATGCATGGAAAATGCTCGAATAAAACACAGAACCAGAACTTGGAAAACAAATGAAGCAACTATCACCACGTTGGAAATGTTGTGGATCTAGTTCCAGTCTGTGAGGATTGAAAATATTTGTGGTTCCTAAGCACATGGCCCAGAGATGGAAGCCAGTATGAAGCTTTCTTAAAAGTCACATCTAAATTACATTTTTTGCTGGCCACACTACGAAAGACATTCTCATTACCCAGACACAAATCCACCAATATCACGTAATGATGGGAAACCTCTCAATGTGCATTTCCTACAAGAGTTCACATACTGGCTGAACTATTTCAGGACTCCATTAGCAATACAAATTCCATACTTCCTGCCAAGGAGATCAAGGAACTGAGTCTAGGGAGGGATGCACCTCTCTCCTTGACCTGCACATCTCCTTCTGGTTCCCACAGCACACAGAGACTCCAGAAAAGCCAAATTTTCTATCTTCTCCTATTTATATATATATATTTTTTTGTTAACCCTTGTGCACCAGAAAAATCTCTGGGCAAGCTTGAGCAAATTAACTTCCTCTTCAAGCATTTGGGGATTGAACACAGAAATGTTCTTCCAGTTGACACCCCAGCTCAGCAGGACAGGTCAGCCATAGGCTCTCCAGCAATGCCTTCCTCAGTGCCTTTGTGTTCCCAGCAGCTTCAGTCCTGTAATTTTCCAGATGACTTGAGGTTTTGAAAACAAATGAAGCAACGAAACTGCTTCAGCTGCTAAATTCTTCAAAGGTCCATTTAGAAATGACAAAAGACTCCCCTAGATGGTCATTCCAGCTCTGTGGACACTCTCCTACATATAAACATTTTCTGATCTTAAGTTCCCTGCAGACTAATATCAGATAGACACCGACACTAAGACAACAGACATGAAGCCCCATTTTATTGGGTTGTAATTAGGTTATAATGTGATAATAATATTTATTTGACACTCTGTGATTTACAGGGCACTTGCACAGACATTAAACTCATTTGATCATCACAACCAGTCTGTCCAGTAGG
The DNA here is from genome assembly GCF_008632895.1 of Mastomys coucha. NCBI lineage: Eukaryota > Metazoa > Chordata > Mammalia > Rodentia > Muridae > Mastomys > Mastomys coucha. The sequence continues at coordinate 55,611,602 of NW_022196915.1, forward strand.
GTAGGCATCCCCATTTATAGATGAGAACACTGAGAGGCAGGTGTTGCCCAATATAATTACACTAGTATAAAACAGAACTGAAACATAACTCAAGTTTTCTGATTTCAAATGCTGAATCCTTCCTGATCCAGCACAGCTGCCCAGCAGCCCCCGTGGACAGTTATGTCCCTGAAGACAAGCTCAATCTAAGTAATGTTCCATTCTTCATATGTTGCATGGTAATATAACCCTTTCTATACTTTCCACTGAACATGTCTTTATAATTAAAGATTGTATGGTTTATCCAAAAGGGTTCATTTGAATGATACTAAGAGATAGAAAAAGGATACTAGAGAGATGCTTCAGCAGTTAAGCCTGCCTACTGCTCTTACAAAGGCCAGGTCTATAATGCTGTGCCTAGCACCCATGTCAGACAGCTTACAACAACCTGTTAACTCCAGCTCCAGGGAATCTGATACCCTTTTCTGAATCCCTTGAGAATATACATATACATACACAAAGAGAGACATGCACAAGCAAATGTACATAATAAATCATCTTTAATTTATTTATTTATATCCCAATCACAGCTTCCCCTCCTTTCTCTCCACCCAAGGCCCTCCCTCTCACCTTCCACATCCCCCCATCCTTCTCTCCCTTTCTCTTCAGAGAAGGGGAGGCCTCCCATTGATATCAACCTGCCTTGGCCTACCAAGTTGCAATAGGCCTGGGATGATCTTCTCCTACTGGGGCTAGACAAAGCACCCCAGTTAAGGATAAGGGATCCAAGGCAGGCAACAGAGACAAAAACAGCCCTTGTTCTTGCTGTCAGGGGTCCCACATGAAGACCAAGCTGCACATCTGATACATATGTCTAGAGGGCCTAGTTCAATCCCATGTATGCTATCTTGTGGGTGGTTCAGTCTCTGTGAACCCCTATGGGCCCAGGCTAGTTGATTCTGTAGAGTTTTGTTTTTTTGTGGTGTTGCTGACCTCTCTGGCTCCTTCAATACTTCTTACCCTTTTCCACAAGATTCCCCAAGCTCCATCTAATGTTTGGCTGTGGGTCTCTGCATCTGTTTCCAACAGCTGCTGGGTGAAGCCTCTCAGATGACAGTCATGCTAGGATCCTGTCTGCAATTATAACATAATATCATTGGTAGTATTAGAGTGGGCTCTCTCTCATGGCATGGGCCAGTCATTGGTTGGCTATCCCCTCAATTTCTGCTACGACTTTATGCATGAACATCTAGTAGGCAGGACAAATTGTGAGTCTAAAGTTTGGAGGATGCTTTGATTTTCCCATATCTCCATTGGAAGTCTTGCCTGGTTATAAGAGCTGACCATTTCAGGTTACACATCCCCCATTGCTAGGATCTTAGCTAGGGTCACTCTTATAGATTCCTAGGGGTGTCCATTGTCCTAGGTTTCTAACTTGTCCCAGAAATACTGCCCCCTCTCTACTGATTCCAGTTTTCTCTCCCTTCCCTCCATCCTCCCCACATTTGATCCCTCCTCTTCCACTCTCCTACCCAGCTTCTGTAAGGCAAGGAATACTATCAATAGGACAAAATTGCAGCCTACAAAATGGGGAAAGACCTTGACCAACCCTACATCTGAAGGGCTGATATCCAAAATATATAAAGAACTCAAGAAATTAGATACCAACAAAACAAATAACCCAATTTAAAAATGGGGTACAGAGCCAGAGAATTCTCAACAGAGGAATGTCTAATGGCCAAGAAACACTTAAAGAATGTTCAACATCCTTAGTCATCAAGAAAATGCAATTCAAAATGACCCTGAGATTCCATCGTATACCATCAGAATGGCTAAGATCAAAAACTCAAATAACAGCACACCCTAGTGAGGATATGTAGCAAGGGGAACACTCTTTCATTGCTGGTAGGAGAGAAAACTTGTACAGACACTCTGGAAATCAATTTGACATTTTCTCAAAAAAGTGGGGAGGAATAGTCCTACCCCAAGACCCAGATATACCATTCCTGGGCATATATCCAAAAGATGTTCCACCATACCATGAGGACACTTGCTCAATGATGTTCATAGCAGCTTTAATCATAATAGCCAGAAACTGGAAATGATCTAGATGCCCCTCATCCAAAGAATGGATAAAGAAAATGTGGCACATTTGTACAATGGAATACTACTCAGGTACTAAAAACAAGGACATCATGAAATATACAGGTAAATGGATGGAACTAGAATATCATCCTGAGCGAGGTAACCTAGACCCAGAAAGACATGCATGGTATGTACTCACTTACCTATAAGTGGATATTAGCCATAAAGTACAGGCTAACCATGATACAATCCATAGACCTAAAGAATCCATAGGCTAAGTGACAAGGAGGACCTAAGGGGGGATACTTGACTCTCACTGAGAAGGGGAAATAAAATAAACCTTAAAGAAAAGAAAGATAAGGAAATACAGATATGGGCCATCGGGCCACAATCTTCCATTCCCACCAGAGAAGCACAAAGCACAGGTTGTCTTAAATGGAAAAGGAAACAGTACCTTGTCCTTGTCTAAAGTGAGCAGAAGACAGAATGCAGGAAGCTGAGCAGCCTCTGAGACAGCTGCAGAAGAAAGCTGATGTGATGACCATAGAACATAGACTCTCTCTCACTTTTCTGGATGAGACAGGGCTGTGAGATGTCTCTGTTTATTTAATATGAACTATTCTCTTCTCGCCTTGCATGTCTCCTTTGGGTTTTTCCATCCCAAAGGAAGTTTGTGGGGTTCAAGAAATTGGGTTCAGGGTATGACCATATTTGCGTAGGTGGGTACCCTTCCTTGCCTCTTCTTCCTTCCCAGTCCCACACAGTTATCCCTGAGACTACAGAGAAACCAGAAGGCTGTCATCTGGTCAGGCTCCTAGGAGATTGGAGTAAGTACACATACTTGAATGAGCAAATGGACCACACCTAAATATGACTGAAGGGTAATTCAAGAGAGTCTCTACCTTCTACATAAATTAATAAGTTTGAGCCTAAAGGAGAGGTCCCCTTAAAGTTTCATTTGTCCCTGACTACACAAAAACACGCTCAAAAGACTATGAGCACTTCAAAACACAATGTGCATGGTTGTCAGTTATGTTCTGAGCACTGTTTTATGAGCTTTAAGTAATAGTAATCCTGATACATGAGCAGAGACCACTATGTTACACATGAGGAAACTGAAACCACAGAGGCGAAGTGACTTATTCTCAGTGGTAAAGACCCTCGGAAGAGTGCTCTTTCCCACTGGTATGTTGTTGAAGGCAGAAACGAGGACTTCAAGCTGCTGAGATGGTTCAGGGTATGGCTGGCCTCTTCTTCAGTGTGTGAGATAATGTGGTCCCTAACCTGTAATACGTACTAGTGATAGGCAGTTGATACTTGAATGACCCTGGGTTCTCTTTCTAGCCAAAATGTCACATCCTACCATGTTTGGAAATGCTTAGTGAGGAGTAAGGATAGGTCCAGCCATTTTATCTATGTATTTATTTTGCTAAATTAACTTACTTTTTCCTTTCAACTGATCTATTAAGTAGCTCCCATAGACCTAGCAAAATGAATAGATTAAGTATATATAAGTAGATCCTTTTAGTCCTGAATGTATCCCACAGGGCTACCAGAGGGATATTCAATCCCTCGATAATTTTTCAAGCTTCTTTTGAAATGCTATTTTCCCTGTGGATATTAAACCAAGGTCATAAAATTCCTGAGTGAAGGGAGAAATTGAAGCACAGTCTACAAGTCACCATCTGGCATCAGCTTCAGAATGAGGCTGGGGGAAGGGCAGAGAGGCGGGATGTTTTCTTAAATGTTCCCGGATAAAGCAGCCTAACAGAGAACTCCCCAAGGTTTCTGGCTCCCACAACACTGGCATCAGTGGACAGTGGCCGCCGTATCTCTGCCTCATGCAGTGGGCAGTTCAGTCTCATCTCCAGCACTGGCCAGCAATTTCATTGCATTGGACAAATCCCCGGCACTTCAGCTTGCCAATCGATTCACCCAAGCTAATAAGACCAACTGGAAGTCTACTGAGCTAAAAGGCTCCTGCATATTCATCTGTGGCAGGGAGGTGGGAGCAAAGAATAGTAACTGGGAAATGACTCAGCAAACTTCGGGGTTATCTATTACAAAGTGTCAGAAGGGAACAAAAAAAATGTTCTTAAGGAAGACTATTGGGGTAGCTAAAGTGGAGGCAGATAGCATTAAAGGATTGTGATGAAGACAGCCAGGGACAAGAGAACGCCAGCACCAAAATGCTAAGGACCAGCCAGGTTAGCCTGATCAGAAACTACCACAGTGTCAGGTAGAAAACAGAGAGGAATCATGGCAATGTTTGCAATTATTTCTAAGCCATCTCTGAGGTGGCTTGAATGAGAAATGTCTGCCATTGGCCCCTGTATCTGAACACTAGTTCCTCCCACCGGTAGCACTGTTGGGGGAGGTTAAGGAACCTTTAGGAAGTAGAGTCTTCATATAGGAAGTATATCACTAGGGACAGATGAAAGGCTATGAGGTTTTATAGCCTTGACTCACTTTCTGGGTTGTTTTTCCCCTCTGGGCTTCTGGGGTGGATAAAAATTTGATTGTTGATGTTGTTCCACCTACCATGCCATGCCTTCTTCGCTATGATGCTGTTCCACCTACCATGCCAACTACCATGCCTTGCCTTCTTCGCTACAATGGACTTTATCTCTCCGGAGCCACAAACCAAAGCAAGCCCTTCTTCCTTAAACTGCTTAGGTTGTGATATTTTACTACAGCAACAAAAATGCATCCATCATAGTCTCCTGTCAATTTGTCAGTTTTATCTGTAATTAGTAGTTTTTGAATACCAAGAACATCTGTGTGATTTCAGGGTAGCCTAAGAAGATGCCCAATAGCAAAAAGTTTCCAGAAAACAACTATCTCTGCTTCCTAAGCTTCACGCCAAACTTGGTAGCTTATGCCACTTGGCTAGCTTATAGAGACAGAAATGTGTCCCCTCACTTCTGAAAAACATGGCTCTAAGGTTTAAACAGGAACGACCCCCTTCTGGGAACTCAGAGGGAAAATCTGTACCATGCTGCTCCCTTAGACTCTGGTGGCTACTGGAAATCCAGTGGCTAGCTTGGTTTGTGGCAGCCTCACTTAATCTCTGGGGGCTATCTTGTCCATTTCTTAGGGCCCACCCCCACACAAAACGATCTCCTCTAGATTTGGGCTGCACACATGTTATTTTAAAATAAAGTCACATTCTGAGGCTCTGAAGAGACATGAATTTTGGAAGAACATCACGTAGTCAACTAGAGCAGGTAAGTTTTAACAGTTAGATTTCACTGGTCAGTAGCCGTGCTACTGTCAGATAGAAAATCAGACAGTCCATTGGGTTCATGTCCCATTTGGTTCACATGGTCTCAGCATCCTTGTTCCCTTGGTGCCTCTTCCTAGGACAGGAAGCTCCTTCACAGTAGGAACAACCTTTTAATGTCTTCCATTTCTCCTTGCTTAGCAAAGCTCTTGGCCTACAATAAGCACTTAATAAACATCTCCTAATGGAATGGATTTTCATGAAACAGAATGTCCAGGCTCTACATCAATACTACTGTCCTAACCCTGTGCAGAGGTTAGAGAGGATCACGAAGGAGGAAGGAGGGAGAATGTTAAGTGCTGAAGGATGCAGAGAAGCATGGGAGTTAATAGGATCTTTGCACCTCATAGCAGCTGAGATTACCTGTACAAGATCAAGTTAGTCAATTCTAGTGTGGGTGAGAGAGTGGTTCATGAGGGCCCCAACTCCTATCTGAGGCGTTACTGGGAACTGATAGCTGCTGAGGGAGATTCAGTTTTCTTTGAGGATGCAGCCGCTTGTAGGTAGCCCCCACTCCACGGGATAGTTCCATACGTACAAGAATGTGCCTGGACCGAATTGCATTCAGTGGATGAGAGAGGGGGGAGGGGGAGGGGGAGGGGGAGAGG
>NW_022196915.1:55617682-55627834 GCF_008632895.1 Mastomys coucha
GAGAGAGAGAGAGGAGAGGGAGAGAGAGGAAGCCACCATGGAGCTGACAGTAGAGTGGGGGGAAGTACTGTGGGAAGAGGTGGGGGGAAGATGGAGAATGGATATGATCAAAATATTATACATGTATGAAATTCTGAAGGAATTTTTTTAATATTTAAAATGAAGAAAAGAAGGTTCTGAAGCTCTAAAGTAACTCATCTAGATGTGTAGAGTTAGAATGTAGCTGAACCTTGTCTTATCTCACTACCTCAAAACCCACATGATCTGTCACACTGGGCTCTGATGCATCAAAGTGTAGCATGAAAGTAGGGATCTGCAGGCCAGACCCCTGAAATTGAAATCACAAATTTCTGGTTTAATTTTAAAATCTCAGAGCTTTCCCCAGGACATTAGGACAAGAACTCTATATGCCACACATCCTTCACACATAGTCACTCATGCTCTTCACTGCTAAGCAAAATATACCCACTTCTCAAAAGGCATGATGCAGATCTTTTATATATAGCAGAAAACCCATTACTCAAGAAATATCCTAGCAGAACCCTTCAAGCATTTATGCTAGTGAGTCTCCAGGTCCCTCACTTGAGCTTAAAGATATTTTAGCTTCCACCTAATAAAAATAATAGAACTCTAGGAGAGAAAAGTTACACACACACACACAGAGAGAGGGGGGGAGGGGGAGAGAGAGAATTTTCTTTCCTGAACCCCATACCTTCCAGAAATAGCCCTGATATCAAGTAATTAAAGTACAAATGACATTTTCAAGGTCTAGAATGGAGAAACAAGCAAAAAATAGAATATTTAATCAATGAAAATATTCTTGGAATCTGAAACATCTGGGCAAGCCTGGGTGGCTGTGGGGAATCAGAAAGGGGGATGGAGTTGTGGGGAACTTGACCTTCTCACCCTGAGCTTATCTACAGCTGCAGCTGAACAGCCTGCTCTAAATGTCTGAAAGTCATAATATTAACAGATACAATCCATTAAGGTGCAATTGCTCATGCATGCTGACCCAGTGTGTATATCACATCACCGACCTAGTAGGTCTAAAACAATATTCATGTTTATTGTTTTTAACTTAATTGTACCTTCTTATATAAAGCTTCTTCAAACACTGGAATTTAATCTGGACATGAAGATGTGCTTTATATTAATACTAATGATATTCTTTTGGAAACATTAGGGCTAACTGAACAACCTAGTAGTTTAGTCTCCTCCTACCAGCTTTCTTCCACTCATAGGATGGTGGTAATGAAGGATGCGTGATAAAACACGGAGGCAAACTCATGTGAAACAATTCAGGAAGATTCTTTACATGGTCTGCACTTTTTAACCTTCCTTTCATGAAAGACATGACTTCAGAACACCAAGATATATGTTAGCTACACTGGATCCCCTGGAAAGCCATGTTATACATTATGTGTGTTACAATCTTTGTGGAGACTTCCTGTTCTTTGCCTTACCCCTGGACTCAAGCATGAAATAAACAGGAGAGGGAGAACCCTTGGAAGAATAGCTGGCAATAAATAGACAGAGAAGCAATTAAATAGGTTAACTTCAGGTATGATCTAGTCAGAGTAGAACTTAACTATATGGCCCTGGTATTTATAAATATATTTTGAGTCTGTCTTATTTCTGGGAATATGGGGCTGGGAGGAAGAACCGGTCCTAGCTTCTACATACCTTGCTGACCACTGTTGACACTCAGATGATCTGTGTCATCTGAGAGCCTCAGCAGTTAACAGGTCCACGTAGCCACTTGAGGACTCTCCTCTGTGTCACCCCAATATTCTCTTCATTGTGCTTATGGAAAAACAAGTGCCTGAGAAATAAGTCATGTGGAGAAAAAAGATCATGTCGTCCTCTCTGTAGAGATAGCGTTCATGTTGTAGAAGGCCTACTGAGTGGGCAGTCCCATCAGTGTAAAGCTAAATGTTCTTCCTTATTGTTCCCATTGTTAAAATATATGATTGCTATAAGTTTCACATTAGGCTAAATTGGCCATGATTGGTATAAGGTGTAGAAATTTTGCCTCTTAAATGGCAATGGAAGTGTGTCCTGCTGCAGGCAAGCTGCAAGGACTATAACTACTGTGTCCAAGATGAATGGGGAAGGATTTCCTGGCTAGGACTCATCTTCACCATATAGAATTCCAAGCCAATGATGTACATATCTTTCTTGACTCCAGACATCTTCCCTCCATGTGTTTCCAGGTCCTGGTATCATCGTTCATCATGAAAGACTCCTAAGTCTATGTTCCCAACTCCTAGTCTTTTGTTTCCTTCTTTTCTATTGTCTTGGACAGAACTTTGGGGAAGACCATATGTGATCTCTACCTTATGCAGCATTCCATGATGCTATGAGTCTGACATTTCCTTGACATGAAGGTTACCTATATAAGTGTCCCTTCTATTTATTTACTTGTATTTGTTTATATCAAGGGTCTATGAATTAAAGATTCAACTCTTATGCTTCAGGGTGACAAAACACTTGGGTTATGTTTTCGCACTGCAGATTTTATTAAGTCATTACCAAAGCCTGTGCTGTAGCTCCAATAATCAATGCATGTCCATTCTAGGTTGATTTCTCTATGTTCAAACTGAGTGGTATCTTCAGTAATATAGTCTTATAATAGACAAAAAAATCATCAATATGGTCTTACCACTATTTATAATAGACAACCAAGGGCAGTGGCAAAAGTCTATGATGCTTTGGGTGACTCTGATATTTCATGCCTATTACTGACAGTTTTCATTTAATAACATATGTCATTAACTCAGGAAAATCATTTCTGTTCAAACTTACACAGTGTGCATGCCTGCGTGTGTTTGTGTGTGTGTGAGTGTGTATGTATGTATGTAGTTGTTAAATTAGCTTATAAACTAGTGATTTCCATAGGCCTTTTCATGTCTCTTTAGCTCTGTCTAGCCCACCTCCTTCTCTTTCCTCTCTCTAAAACCCTATTTCCACATAAAACTTTAACCATAAGTACTTCCTCCCTCTCCTTTTTGTCACCTATATTCTAGACTGAATTTTTTTATTCATTTGAGTATGGTACTAGAAACTTCATATGTATTTCTCATTTAAATAACTTAGTAACTCTCTGTAACCATTAAAAGTTATTTTTATCATAAAGGGACTCTTCATACTTAAAAAATACAGAAATAACCTGGGATATAACTCAGTGCTACACCACTTGCCTGGCATGAGTAAAGCTCTAGGTTCCATTTCCATTCTCAAAACCAAATGGCATGTGTGACTGTGGTGGATACATGATGTTGGCTTCCCTATTAGGATGCACAAAAGGAATTTCCCACTAGAAATTCATGCCTAAATGCTGATTCAAGATACAAAGATAAATGTCTCTGCTACTTTGCTGAATAAAAACAGCTAATCAAGCCAGACATGGGGGATTCATGCCTTTAACCCCAGAACTTGGGAGCAGAGGCAGGGGGATCTCTGTGAGTTTGAGTCCAGCCAGATCAACATCATTTCAGAACAACCAGAGACACACAGAGAGATCCTATTTCAAAACAAACAAATGAACAAAAACAGCCAAACAAAATTAATAATATAAAGGACAGGGAATACAGTGATATAAAGGAAGGAAAGGAAATATGGAAAAGGAAGAGCTAAATGGGGTGGGCATGGGGAGAAAGAGTAACAGAGGGAATATAGGGAGGGGTAACTAACAATGAAATGCCATATGGAAACATACTAGTGTAGAAAATTCCCCAATACATATTGAGAAACAATACCCCAACTGATAATGCACTTTATCAAATAAGAATCCCAGTACCAGACATGTGTTACCTCTTTTTTGCTGCTAGCCAATGGGGTCCTATAGATCTCCAAATATTACAGGCTATCCCCAATGCTCTTGGCTACCCTGTTGAACTTAACAATATGACCCTGGTGCTGAAGACACTACGTACTTCAGTCACAAAACACAGAGAAATCAATCTAGCACTCAAGTTTTTATAGTACTGAAAGGTGCTGTGCACACTACTAGAGGGGAAAAATAATCACCAGTCTCACCAAGGTGAGAACCCTGCAAGCCACACTAACAACTGCTAGTGGTACAAACTTTTGTGCCAACCACTTTCTGATTGGATCTAAAGCCCACCATACAAGATGAATCCCATATCCACCACTGTTAGGAGGATCAAGAACCTGTGGCTAGATTGATCATAGTTTCTAGGAGAAAACCCAATACTATTTTTTTCTGCATAGTATTAAAACAATTACTTATTTCTATACCCATAAATCAATTCATTTCTCAACCCTCTTCAGAGAAGCTTCTTGCAGTACATGACTAGACAACTGATCAACATAAAGACAATAAGAAACTGTGGAGTGCTCAGGCCTAAGTGGGATGCACATACCTTTCCCTCTAAGGCTCATATTGTGGAAGAGAGTGGGGGAAGATTGTAAGAGCCAGAGGTAGTCCATAACCTCCAAAAAAAAATGCTTTGCAGACACAACAGCGAAGTTTTACATTTGGACTGCAATTGTGACAGCATGCACAAGACCTGCAGAAGCTAAAGCTGGACAAAGTTCCAACATCGAGAAGCAGAGGTGGGCACAAAATCTCACTGCCAGCTGAAGAGCTATTGACATTTGACTGCTTCTGGAAGAGGGAGAGGCAATTCTCTTTAATGGTGTGACTCCTAGTAGTTGATCCATAAGCCAAGATAAGCCACTTTCAAGAAGAGGTGGGCAACACAAGATGGACTCAGTAGGTTTAAATTTTAAAAAGAAGAGAAGGGGAAAGAAAAAGAAGAGGAAGAGGAGGAAAGGTCTTAGATGGGTGGATATAGAACAGAACTAAGGGGAGAGACTGAGTCTGGGAAAAGTAAGGAAAATGAAAATGATTACAATATATTGTGTGAAATTATCAAAAAGTCAGTACAAATGCTTCTGGAGGAATGCAAAAATTATACTTTATTAAATGAAGTTCAAGATTAAGAAAGACGGATCTGAGGTTTAAAAGTCTGAAAAGATGTTAACCACTGAAAAGAAGCAAAGAGGACTTCATAATGTACTAGACACAGTCTTTTTCTTGAGTGGGATCAAGCATACATGCAAGTGCATGCACAGAAAATTCATATAGATTGTTTTTGCTGTGGGCTGAAAGTGTGTATGAGTGTGTGTGTGTGTGTGTGTGTGTGTGTGTGTGTGTGTTTCCTTTCCCCCAGCTGCTTGCATTGATTTGTTAAAGTTCTAATTCCCAGAAGGATGGTGTTTGAGGATTGGACCTTTGAGATTTGAGGCTATTAGGAAGGAGTTGGTGCCTGGTCTTCCTTTCTATCTTCTGAGGAGGGCAGTCATCTACAAGCCAGTGAATGGCACTCACTTGGAGCTGAAGCAGCCAGCACCTTCACCTTGCTCACTTAAAGTACCAACTGTGCGAATGATGTCACCTAAAATGATGGCGGCAGGGCTCTTGACATTCTTTATTATATATAGATGTTACATACTACCTCAAAAAGAAAAAAAGTAAAAAAAAAAAAAAAAAAAAAAAAAAAAAAAAAAAAAAAAGAGGGAAGAGAAGTAAGGAAAGAAGGGAAGGGAATAGAAGGTGGGAAGGAATGGGAGGTTAGCAAGGCTATGTCTAGTGTTCAAGACTGAGGAAAATCCTGGTGACAAGGGATGGAATCACTGCTTAGCATCAGTGGCACTTCTCAATCCCAGCAGAAGCAATTGTCACAGAACTCAAGTCCACACTCAAATTCTCTGAACAACCTTCTCAGTCCAAGGCAGTAGCTCTAGGAGGAGCTTCCGAAACAAAGAGAAAGTTCTGTGAATGAGTGAAGAGGATTTTAGTCTAGTGATGGAATCCAGGGAGATGTCAGGAATTCAGGAATGAGCAGAAGAATCACTGAAAGAAAAGCACCATTCATGACCTCCCACATACTGGAACATAGGATGTGATACCCAGGTGTTAAGTGATGGATACAACCCAGGAATTACTGAATAAGAAAGCTTGGTGGCTTCCAACACAGAGAACATGAACATGGCAAAATTATAAGATGCCAGCTGTGAGAAAGCAAGTCGTTAGATGAGAGAGGAAATAAATGCCTCCAAGGTCTGATGTGATGGCAGAACTGATGGGAGGTGGCTGGGCAATGGTTACTTTATGTCAGTCTCAGTGGGCTAAGTGGTGCTTAGAACATGAGGTATGTTTAGAAGGAAGAGCATCTGAACCAACAGAATAAGGGAGCTCCAGTGCTGTGGGCATCCAGTCCCAAGCTATGGAGGGCCCAGATAGAACAGGAGTGTAGTGGAGGACTAACCACATTATCTTCTTGTCCCATTAATTTATTTATTTATTCATTCTTTTTACATCCCAATTCCAATTGCAGCACCCCTTCTATTACCAGCCCCCCCCACATGGTTCTTTCTTTCGACACTCTGAGAAGGGGGATTCACATCTTTATTAAAGCTGGGTTGTCCATTGTCTCCTGACCTGGACATCAGCATTTGGAATCCAACTAGGATAACTGCCACCTCTTCGTCAATTCTTTTTCCTAGTTCTTCAGTTTGCAATCAGCAGATTATGAAATCTCTCAGACTTTGTAATAATGAGCCATTCCCTACAGATATGTACCATGCAATATCATACATAGACACAGACTCACACAGATAAAACAGACAGACACACACATACACACACACACACACACACACACACACACACACACACACACACACGAAGAGGTGTATTTCTCAACTTACAGTGGTATTGAATCACAATAATTCCAAGATAAGTAAAAACATAAATCAAAATGCATCAACTAGACCAGACTTAGCATAGTCTAGCAACATGGGCCAGTTTTGGGTACCAGTTGTTTCCACTCATGCTCACGTGGTTGGCTGGAGCAGCAACTTGATACCACTGCATAGCATCACAGAAAGTATCATGGGCATCTCACTACACTCATCCCAGGACAATATAAAAAGTTAAACCCAGAATGACTTCTCATGAATGTATCTTGCTTTCATGCCCTCATGGAGTCAAAGAGATTGTGACTGCAGCCATCAGAAGTCAAAAGTTGGATATATGTGTGTGTATGTACACATCTACATATACACACAGAGAAAGAGACATAAATGTATATGAACATATGGATGAATGGATGGACAAACAGACACCTGGAAAACCCGACTCACAATAGCCAGATTAAAAGGCCTTGGGGCTTACAGCCTGAACGCCACAGCTCTTCTTCAATACTGACTCAATTCAATGAAGAAAAAGAGCAACTTCATTCAGAGCAAACGAAACCACTCGGCTGATTCTGACTCATCCACTCTAGGGTGACTAACGTGAGCAGAGCACAAGGATTTGGTGTAATTTCCAGAAAATGGGAATCTGTTTTCCTAGAACCTGGGACCAGGCAAGGGCCCTACAGCAAGAGATCTAGGGATGTTTCTTTTTGATGAATCACTCTGTGGGGCCTGCCTCTCCCACCTCAATCTTTTCCTGGGGCAGGACTGCTAACGGCAGCAAGTGACGTCAGTCAGGGAGGTAATAATGGCACAGCACCGGAGGGGTGCAATCAGGAGCTACTGGGGAGGATGCTTGTCTGGCAGTGGCCCCCTTTCATCTGCAGCATCTTGCAGCATTTTATGAGAGATCATTAATTAGGCTTCCTAAGGCTTGGGGCAGAAAGGGGCATTGCAGCAGAGCTTACGTAGGTGCCTACGTCAGAAATTGTTCACGGACCAATTACTGTGACTATGTTGTCACTATCTCCTTTCACACGGGATCTCCAAACAGTTTCCTGAGGCAAGTAGTGGAGTTAATTGCTTGGTTCCTGGAAGGCCTAGTGCCTATCTAGAACAGGAAAGCCTAGCCACAAATTATTTCTTCATGAATACCCAAATTGGTGCACAAGGCCTTGAGCATCGATGAGCCAAATGTAGAATGACTGAGTACTTGGCAACACCATCTTGGGAGTGGCCTGTGATGGAATAACAACATATCAGAAGTGACTAGATCTTCAGGCACCATCTAGGGCTGCTGCATGGGATGCCACAGCAATGAAGAGTCACTGAGCTCTGAAATATAGCACTGCGGATGAGGATTTATCACAAGCTTAACTCCATTTTAGACCAAGTTTTTATGAGAAAGGATGTAAAAGTGTATTTGGGGCATCCATAATCTGAAAAACATGACATACAAAATGCTTGGAAATCCAAAACCTCTTGACCTACCTGATTCCATTAAGTGGAAAATTCCACATTGGATTTCATGCAACTCATATCAGTCAAAACTTGAACACACTAAAAATATTGTATAAAGTTGATGTCAAGCTGTATGGAAGATATATAGGAAATACACATTAATTTCATGTTAAAGTCTAGATGCCATACACAAGGTACTATATTATGTATAGGAAGATAGCTCAATATCTAAAACACTGACATCTATAATTATTCTAACCCCTAACATTTTAAGTAAAGGATACTCAACCTTCTACACATTAGCCATTTTCAGGTCAGTTGAATACCTAAATAGCTAATATACCTAAATATTTGAGATTTTCAGGGACACATACAAGGCTACAATTTTTCTTTTGATTTTTATAAAAATGGCTGTAAAAAATTGAAATTGCATAAAATTCTAATATAACATTTGGATGATGATGTCTAAGGTTGCAGGCATCATTCTTAGCATCATTAGCCTTCATGCAAGGAGACAAGAACTTCACTGATAAAAGATGATAGACACTGTTAGCCAAGCTGAGAATGGAGGACAGGTGTCTCTACCCTTGGTGAACCTGCAGCCTAGTACACATTACACCCCAATAAACAATGGCCCTGGCTTCAATAAAACTCTGCCCTCCTGCCCCACTGGAATGGACTGTGAAACCAAGCTCCTCTCTTTGTCTACAAGGAGGCCCTATCTCTCTCTTATCCAGAAGAGAAAGAAAGAAAACAGGACCACAAGCCACCAACAGCTGTTGAACTCTTACTTCCAGAAATCTAAACTTCCACATTAATCACCTCAAAAATGACTTCATTTGCTCCGTATGCAAGTATGCAGTTGCAGCTATTGAGCTAGTGAACATTCCAGAATTCCAAGGTCCTAGTAGACACAAATGGCAAAGAGGTCCCTCTTTCCTCATCTTACAGATGATAACAAGCAAGGAGAACATGAAAGGTCTGTGATGTCACATGTGGTCAACAAACAACTCATCTGGAAAAGGAAAGGAAACTAACCTACAAGCAAAGAGAGGTCTTCTTCCCAGTGGGTCCATTTCTCCCCTTCTGCTATCTGCAATTTCTCCCTCTACTGCTCGGAGCCTTCTTATTTTGTGTCCCAGGTACCACAGCACTCCTTCATCCCTGACCACTATCCATCTCACCTATCCTCTTGTCAAACACCAGGAGACAGGTTCACCTCCTCATTAATATCACCTAATAACCATGAATTCAGACTAAGATCCTCAGTCTCATGGGGCAGTAGTGGTTTCTTATGTGAACCATTTCAACCACTATTGGCCTTCTCCAAATCAGGGCTTTAAGAAAACTCAATTATTTTCCAACTAATCTGGATGCTGTGCTGTCTGCAGTCTTCAGGACTGTTGTTTTAGAGCAGCTCCTCATTTTTAAACAAGCCATATCACCCCACCCAGAGTAGACAGAGACTCAACAGTATATGGTCAGTAGTAGAAGGTGAGCGATTATCTCTCAGGAGACTGAATCCAGGCAGACAAGAATGCTACAAGACAACTAAGGCTCTAAAGCTGGTGCAACCTTCACCATTCAAGACTGTAAATTGGCAAAACCTGAGCTGTCAACGCTCAGGCTCCTATAGCACTCAAAATTTCCTTTGTTGTTCTTTTTCCACCCTGGTGAAAACTTTCCTCTTTTACACAGCAATTCAGTAAATATCTGAGAGTTTATCAGATTGGTTTCATGGATTCTGCAGAATTCTGCCACATTTAAATAACTAAAGACACTGTGCTGTTTGAAGCCAGGTACATAAGCCCTCCTCCCATTATCCTAGCCTCTACCCAAAGATATTTGGAAGTTCAGGCTTGGATTTTATGTCCCTCAAAAACCCATAGCTCTTTCCACTGTCCTTAGAGAAGATTTCTGCTGGGTGTGGTGGTACATATCTGGAATTCCAGAACTGTGGTGGTG
>NW_022196915.1:55628068-55628869 GCF_008632895.1 Mastomys coucha
GAAAAGGTCACATAGAGGCTAGAGAGATGGCTAAGAGGGTCAGACACTTGTTGCTCCTCAGAGGACCAGGGTTTGGTTCCCAGCACCCATATGATGGCTCATAACAACTTGTAACTATAGTTCTAAAAGATCTAATACCCTCTTCTAACTTCTTTGGGTACCAGGCATACATATGATACACATACATGTATGCAGCTTGTGCTGGCTAGTTTTATGTCAACTTGACACAAGTTAGGAACTTAGGAAGAAGGAACCTCAATTGAATCACACACACACACACACACACACACACACACACACACACACACACACACACAAGAGTGGCCTGTGAGGAAGTCTATGGTGCAATTTCTTAGTGATTGATGTGAGAGGGACACAGCCCATTGAGGGTTGTACCAGAGTTGATAGCTCTAAGAAAGTTTGGTTGAACAAGCTCTAAGGAGCAAGTCAATAAGTAGTGTTCTTTGATGGCCTCTACTTCAGTTCTTGCCTCTAGGTTCCTAACTTGAACTCCTACTCTGACTTCTCTGGATGATGGACTAGAAGCTGAAAGATGAAATGAACCCTTTCTTCACCAACTTGCTTTCAGTCATTTTGTCTTATCACATCAATGGAAACACAAGGTAAGACACAGGTAAAATACTCAAATATATAAAATAAAACAAATCAGCCCACAGAATGGAGTGGACTGGAGCCTGTCCATGTGCATGGGTGCATGGATGGGTGGGTGAGTGGGTGGGTGGGTGGGTGGTGGTGGTAGTGGTGGTAGTGGTGGTGATGATGGTGGTGGTAGTGGTGGAG
>NW_022196915.1:55629166-55684860 GCF_008632895.1 Mastomys coucha
GGTGGTGGTGGTGATGGTGGTGGTGGTGGTGATGGTGGTGGTGGTAGAGGTGGTGGTGGTGTTGTTGTTGTTGGTGGTGGTGGTGGTGGTGGTTGTGATAACCTTCAACAGGAGATTTAACAAGTCTCTAACCAAAGAACAGCAGCAGGCACCTAAGTGTCTATAGAAAACTCTCAGTGGAGACCTTAAGTAAGAAAACACCCTGGCTGAAGGAATTTTCTCAAACTGATGTCTGACTTATATTAAGCTCTTTCTTCCCTCACTAAAATCATTTAAAAGATTGGTTTAAAGCTGTGTATGTTGGTGCACTCATGTAATTGCAGCATTTGGGAAGTGAAGGCAAGAAGACCAAGAACTCAGGGTCATTCTTAGGAATATAGTGAGTTCAAAATTTTCCTGAAATTGTGTGTGTGTGTGTGGGGGGGTAAGGAATGTGAAAATATGTGGCTATTGAACAATTCACAGTAGGCTAACCAATGGTCAAAAGGGAAAAGCCCAAAGAATTAGAAAAAAAAAAAACTTTGAAACAAGTGAAAACAACAGTATAATAATACAAAACTATTGAGGAATTGTCAATGAAGTGTTTAGAGAAAAGTTCAGGGCCTTAAAAGAAAATATATTTTTTAAAAGAAAGATCTTTCAGGTTGATAACCTAACTTCTAAGCCTAGAGAACAGGAATAAGCCAAGTGGGAAGCAAGAAGAGAGGAAATAATAGGATCTGAGTCGGGGTGAGGAAAGGATAGACCAAAGAGCAGCAGACATAGGCAGATAGACCAGCGGGTAAGGACACTTGCTGCTCTGCTGGAGGACCTGAGTTCAATGGTCAGTACTCACATGGTAGAAAGGAAGAGCTGACTCCTGTAAGCCTACACACACATGCGCACACACACGCACGCATGCACGCACGCATGCACGCACGCACGCACGCACGCACGCAGACAGACAGACAGACAGACAGACAGACAGACAGACAAAGACATGTACACATGCACACAAAACATGAAGTAATGAAATAAAATCTAATAAAAAAAGATAAATGATACAAAAAATCAACAAAACTAAAGGTAGTTCTTTGACAATATGATTATAACTAACAAACCTTTGGCTAAACTGACCAAAACAAAGAAGGCTTAATTGTTAAAATCAAGAAGGAAAGAGCCTGCACCCTCAATAATTAGAAGATCTTGCAGAAATGAAAGGAATTATAAAGGAATAATATGAAAACTATATGTGAAAAAGTAAATAACATGAAATAGACAAGTGTTTCAGAATAATATTTTTATTGATTCTTTAGGAATTTCACCTAGTACACTCCAATCACCATCACCTCCAAATCCTTCCATGTCTATTCCCCAACATTGTGACTTCCTTGTCCCCCACAAAATTTTTTTTAAAAGTCCAATTTGTGTTGTCCATACACTCACTGAAGCAGAGTCAAACTCCTGCAAAGAAAACTGAGTCCTTCTCCACCTATACATCTGCCAGAAGCCATCAGTTATGGAGAGCTACACCTCATCATCCCTATTACAATTTTTTATGTGTATTGGTGTTTTGCCTGCATGTATGTCTGCGGGAGAGTGTCCATCCCTTTCAACTGGAGTTACAGAGAGTGTAACCTACCATGTGGGTGCTGGGAACTAAACTCATGACCTCTGGAAGAACAGCCAGTACTCTAACTACTGAGTCATCCCTCCAACCTGCCTATTTCAAATGTCAACATTTTAAAAGAGTTCTCTTTGATGGCTTCCTTTGTTGACTGTTACCTTTCAGGGGGTCAGTTATTACAGAAGTCTTCCCTCTCTCTCTCAATTGTATGTCTGTAGTCATCTCTATACTGCCATAGTAACTTCCTTGCTCTTTGTAGTTAGCTGCAGCTTGGACCATGGTCTTCCTCATGATTCTGCCAACAGCACAGACCATGAACACATGGAGTGGCCTGGCTGAAGTAGGACCACAGACCCAGACAAGACTCTCAGAAGCAGCCCTGATCAAGGATATCACCATGGCCTCAGGTGACAGTGTAGGCCACTTAGATCATTATTGCCCCCAACAGCAGCATGGCCCATTTATATCAACATGACTTTGGGTGGCAGCCTAGACTACAGACATCTGCATGCTGCTGACATCAGCACAGACACCACACAGCTACAGTAGGACCTCTGACCCAATCATTGCCCTGGGTGGCAGTATGGACCTGGACATCATCAGGGCCTCAGATGGCAGCACAGGTGACTCACATACATATGGTCTCTAGGACAGACATCGACATGTCCTCAGACTGAGGCACAGACAATAAACATCTGCCTAGCATTATGTGGTAACACTGGCCACAGACATCTAGAAGGCCCCTAGCTACATCAGGACCACTGACCCACACATAGCTCAAAATGGCATCGCACACCATGGTGGTCCTACAAGGAAGTCCATTCCAGAAAATGGACTGTTTCTCATCTTGGCCTCCATTGTTGCCCAGAATCAGAACAATCCCAGGTTTGGGGGCTGAGTCTATGTTTGCATAAGCTCCAGGCTGCTGTGCTCCATCCCACAGACCACACTGGGCAACACTGACCTCAGCTCTCTCTCACACCCATCACTGCCATCATAGTACCAGTTCCGCTTCTCTCTACTGCCCAAGCACTGCTCCACTCTGCCATCTTTCTCACCTCTCCACCATTCATTTGTTCATCATAGTGGTGCCTGCAGGCCCCAAGTACCCCTGCAAGGAAGTCAGCCCCATGGTTAGACGAATTCTTAGAACCATAAAAATTGTCAAAAATAAAAATAAAGATTGTGAATGGACCTAAAATAGTAAGTTTGGATCAATACTATGAAGATTTCCCACAAAGCAAAGCTGAGATTCAGATGGCCTTCCTGAAAAATTTCCATAGAGCATTCCATAGATGCAAAAATCCTTTAAATCTCTAGGAAGTCAAACTCAGGCACACATTGTGACATCTCTGGGGAGTTGGGATACTTTGCTGGCATGCACAAAGACTGGAACCCAGCACCATAAAAACAAACCCAACAGCATGTAAAAGGAATTGCTCATCATGGCCAAGTGCAATTTGTTCTAAGAATACACGGTTGCTGTAGAGAGATCATCTTGTGTATGCTATGGATGCCTCACCTGTCAATTATAAAGCCTATGGCCTATGGCTTAGGCAGGAAATAGAGATGGAGGGGAGCTGGTAAAGGTGTGAGGAGACAGACTCATGGTACCTGAGCACAAGTAACCCGCCATGTGGCAAAATGTAGGTTAAAATAATGGCTTAACTTTAGTTCTGATTTAGTCAGAGTAGAGCCTAACTATATAGTCAAGGTATTT
The DNA here is from genome assembly GCF_008632895.1 of Mastomys coucha. NCBI lineage: Eukaryota > Metazoa > Chordata > Mammalia > Rodentia > Muridae > Mastomys > Mastomys coucha. The sequence goes on from NW_022196915.1 coordinate 55,632,493, forward strand.
GCAAATATAACTTGAGTCTGGGTGTATTTCTGGAACATGAGGCTGGGAGGCAGAACAAGGGCCTAACTTCAGCAAGTTGTTTTCACATCTAAAATTCTGTCTGTGAAATATAGTGTTGATAGGGCAAAGAACAGAGCTACTCCATTGCCTCAGTGGCCACACAAAGCATTTGACACAGTCTGTCATGGTGAAAATAAATTTAAAGCTCTAGGAATAGAAGAGAATTTCTCAAGTCATAAAGGACATCTCCAAACCCACAGCTACAAAGTGACTAATGGGGAAAGAATGAACAGTTTGTCCTAAGATTGAGAATATTTAAGAGGGCTGGTGGGATTGCTCAGTGGTTAAGACCACTGGCTGCTATTCCTGAAGTTTTGAATTTGGATCCCAGGGCCTATTTCAGGCATCTCCCAACATCTTGTAACCCTAGCTTCTGAGGACCCAATCTTCTTCTGGTCTCTTCTGGCATAGGAAGACACATGACAAACACATAAACACACACACACACAGAGAGAGAGAGAGAGACAGAGAGAGAGAGAGAGAGAGAGAGAGAGAGAGAGAGAGAGAGAGAGAGAGAGAGAGAGAGTTTGTATGTAAATGCTCTAAGAGATTTATCCAGGACTACAAGTAGAGTCTAGTGACTGAGCGCTTGTCTAGCATGTGGAGGTCTGGATTCAATCTCAGTACTATAAAAAATAGAAATAAAAATACTTATCCATAATCAAAATCAAGTCCAGATGCCTTTCAGTCACTGAGTGATTCAGTAAAATGTGTTGTGCCTGTACTATGGAATTTCTTCCAACAAGAAAAGGAAATGAGTTACAGGGACACACTGGAGCATGGATGAACTTGAAACACAATGTTAAGTGAAAGAAGCCTTTCACAAAAGACCACACGGTGCACAAATTTCATGCTAATGAAATGTCCAGAATAAATAGTGCATAGAACAAAGTACAGAGTAGTGGTTATCTATGGGAAACAGGATGGTGGGATAATGAATGGGATGGTGGCCATGTTCTAAAATTAGGGCTGCTGAGATGGCTCAGTTGGTAAAAGCTCCATCTCCTGATACAAAATTGGAAGGAGAACCCAGATGTCTTCCAACTTCCACATGTACCCTATGGAACTAGTGCTCATGTCTCTTTGTCTCTGCCTCTCTGCCTCTCTCTGTCTCTCTGTCTCTGTCTCTGTCTCTCTCTTAGAGAGAGAAAGAGAGAGAGAGAGAGAGAGAGAGAGAGAGAGAGAGAGAGAAAGGAAGGAAGGAAGGAAGAAAGAAAGAAAGAAAGAAAGAAAGAAAGAAAGAAAGCAACTAAAATTTTTAGTTGTAGTTCTATCAACTGACTCAAGACACCCTATAAAATGCTACATGACTAGGTGACATAAACGATAGAAAAATTTTGCCATACATTTCTTTAATTTAAACAACTAATATCAAGGTATCGGTGTCCTAGAAGCCCCAGGGCCAGCTGGCCCAGAGGGAAAAAAAACAGACAGATTCTGCCTCAAATAAGGTGTAAGATGAAAGAACTCATAGCTAAGAAAGCTTCCTGCTCTGGCAAAGGACAAAAGTTAGTCCCCAGCACCCATCAAACAGCCTATAACAGCCTGCAATCCCAGCTCCAAGGGATCCAATACCCTCTTCTACTCTCCACAGGCACATACGGAGACACACACACACACACAAGGCATACACACAGAAAGACATATACAAATACACATAAATGGAAATAAAAAACCACATCTTTCCCTTTTTCAATTTTTCAAGCAGAGAGGTGAAATGATTCAGTCTAGGATCTGTAAAAAAAAAAAAAAAAAAAAAAAAAAAAAAAAAACTATAATATTCATGTCTTGGCTGAAATTACAAGACTAGGGGCAAGTTAATCAAGATTTTTTTTTTTTTTGCAATAATCTTGGTTGAGGTGTCCAAGTGACATCTCAGTTAGACCAGAATGTCTACAATGACAAAGAAGGGAACAAATGTAAGGGACTTTGGCCCCCATGAAGGCACAGTTGCAAGGGTGTGTCCACAGCTGGCTGTGCATCACCTTCTGTGCCTGGAAGTTCCTTGTTGCTTTATTCCAAATGTCAAAAGCATTGAATGAGACCCAAGCCTGGCTTCCGTGTCACCCAATGGCTCCTTTCCATGATGAGGTGCATTTAGTCCAGATTATTCTGAGGAACACGTTGGTTGCTTGGCAGGCTTCGAAGGCCATGAAAACGTTGGTTCTTTTGAGGTAAAGATTGGAAGGAAGGGCAGGGTATTACAAGCTAGGCTTGGTACAGACTGTGGATATCATGGAAGAAAAGGCTTGTGTCTTCCAGACATGGTAATGTGCCTTCTAGGGTCTATGGCTACAACCTTGATTTAACAATGGAAGAGCTTTGCTCTCTTCCTGTCATTTCTTGTTTCAAACTTGATTATTGTATGTATTTGGTTGTTATTGAATAAAGTATAAATGATATTCACACTATATGTGTATGTGTCTATTTGTGTGTGTGTGTGCGTGTGTGTGTGTGTGTGTACCTCTGCATCATCTTATGCACACATGCTTGTGTACACACAAGGCACCAAAAACTGAACATCCATACCAAGAAGACCTGGAGAAGTACACTGTATCTTCCCAGTGTTGCCCTTGGTCTTCCTAGTTCTACCTGATTCCCTTTCTTCAAAGGCTCCTTCCCTCTTCTACTTCTTCTCCTTAACATAATCTGTTCTTTGAAAAGTTAGATTCTAACCACTGAAAGAATTCAGCCCAAAGGAGTGAAAAACGGAGTAAGATTCAACCCTTGGCCATCACCATTTTGTCTAGCTGCTTTGGCCAAACCTGCAGCCTTGAGGAAGTTCTTTTCTGTTTCTGAGGCTCAGCTTCCTCATCTACATGAAGATAGAAATTTGTCATGAGGTTGTATGAAGTTCTAGTGAAATAATATATGAGTACATGAAAGGTTCCAAATAAATAGGACACATATTTATACCTCTCTCTTTATGAGCTTTTCAGTTTTGTGGCATACAAGTCTAACCTAGATCCAGGACAAAGGAAAATATTGGGATAAGGGTAGCAGATCCCCCAGACCTCTGCTTTACCTACATATGTGATATATTTATGAACATATGCAAGTGTGTTCACGAGGATTTTTAATCCCTAACACTACCTCACACTTGTTATTCATTCCACTAGTATCCATTTTCATAGCATTTGGCTGAACTCAGAAGTGGAAAGTTCCTGGACCAAAAGCTACCCCCCATCAGCTGTCTAGTTTGGGGTTGATCAACTGGAGTGCCCATGAGGGCGGTGTCTCATTGGTTTTGCGCCATCTGCTGGACTGTGCCTGAAGGTACATGGTCTGTTCTGAATCTGCCAGAGAGCTACAAAACCTGCCAGTCATGGCCCTGTAGGGAAAAGAAGACTACTTCAAAGAGCAGCCCTCCAGATTGTCAGCATCAGGGAGGAAAAAATGCCAAAGAGAGCAACCAACAGAAAAACCCTAACTTTATTTAACTCAGTTGACTTGACATTTGTGATAGCAATCGAGTAACTGAATTAGCCACACATTTTCTAGCACTTCCTTAGACTGGTGTCTATGTGTAATAATACGTGGCTTCCTTCCTGCTCTTCCTATTCCAGTATAATCCTCTTGAGGAAAGATATCATGTCTTCAGCAAAAACTCATTCTTCTTCCCCCTGCATCTACTAACATCTATAGATAGATAGATAGATAGATAGATAGATAGATACATACATACATACATACATACATACACACACATATACACATATACATACATACACACATACATACATACAAAGATTATATATACATATATGTAATCATTAAATATTTTTTTCACTAAATATTTTATATATAATAATCTCCTGGGGCATGCCAAACAAGAGTGGAAATGCTCAGTAAACACTTACTATACACTGAACAGGCAAAGTTCTTGGGACTTGAGTCCCAAGAAAGAGTACTTGGTCTCCACATGGTGGTGTTGTTTTGGGAGGTTGTAAAAACTTTGGAAAGCAAGTCTAACTGGAAAAGGGTGGTCACTGGGGAATGAACTCAAGGGTTATACCTGGTCTTGGTCCTGTTCTTCCTCTACTTCTGGTCACCATGAGGGGACTAGACACTACCATGAATTCATGTCACAATGATATTCTGATTCACCACTGGTCCATAAAAAAACAATGTGGCCATAAGACTTGGGCTGAAACCTCAGAATCTGTAAGCCTAAGATCAGTTCTTCTGTTTCTCTTAGTTATTTGGTCACAGGGGTACCTTTCTGGGTAATAAAACAAATACTGGCCAATCAGGAAGCAAGATTTTCTTAGAGAATGTGGAAAGCAAGATAATAGCATGTGTGACCAATATCCTACTGCGCTATAACTCTGTAGCAATTACAGAGGATCCTAGAGACATGGAGAAAGAATTTATGAAGATGTTGGCCAATACTCCTATAGTCTAGTTGAAAGTTTCGGTCTATTGTTATTGCCCTTGGTTGCCCTGAGAGGTTGCAGTCCCTGTTTCTGAAGAGGCCATGTACTTCACAGAACTCAGGAGATTTGAGTTAGATCTGACTTGAAAGCCTGAGGACCATCTTTCATAGTACCAAAAGCACTGGGAAAACTGCCAAGGGAGGGAAGCAAGCAATAGTTCTATCCAGCTGTGATGCCTATGAACCACAGCAATGACCAGAATGGCACTAGTGAAATCATGGCACTCATATCTTGGCAGTAACCAACAGTTGTATAATTTGATTTAAAGACAGTTCAACATGGGAATCTCATGCCTGGTACTGGAAACCTAGCCAACTACCCACAACTAGCAAGATCATAGATATTAGGGGAGACGCTAACTATTGCCACATAACTCCTAACTGCATTCTAAATACCCACATAAGTGAATCTCTCACCCCTCATCAAAGAAGCTATTCTTTGTAACAGATAGAGACCATTACAGAAAACCACACCTAGACTGATTCCAAACCTAGCTATTGTGAGAAATGTTGCAAAAAAAAAAAAAAAAAAAAAAAAAAAACCAACCAACCAACCAAACAAACAAACAAAAACAAAAAAACCCATGGCTATGCAAGTGTCTTAGTCAGGATTTCTATTTCTACACAAACATCATGACTAAGATGGGGAGGAAAGGGTTTATTCAGCTTATACTTTACAGATTGCTCTTCATCAGCAAAGGAAGTCAGGACAGGAACTCAAGCAGGTCAGGAAGCAGGAGCTGATTCAGAGGATGTTCCTTACTGACTTGCTTCCCCTGGTTTGATCAGTGTGCTTTCTTACAGAGCCCAGGACTACTAGCCCAGGGATGGCACCACCTACAATGGGCCTTCCCACCCTTGATCACTAATGGAGAAAATGCTTTACAGCTGGATCTCATGGAGGCATTTCCTCAAGGGAGGCTCCTTTCTCTGTGGTAACTCCAGCTTATACAGCAAGTATCTCTGTGGTGTGTTGAGTTCTTCCGGTCCTTTAGAGTACTTTACAGTGTCTAATACTGCTTCTTCCTTCTGTCCACATTCAGACTATGTATACACATCCACTTTTTGTCTGCATGTGTTGATTTGGGGAAGATGAAGGCATGCTGGGACTTATGCATGTGACATGTGATCTTTGATGTGCAAGGATCCATAGATTACCTGCAGGAGGAGATAAAGCTATGACGTGTGGGATATTTTTCAAACGTACATGTAACCTCAATATGGAGGAACACCAACACGGTTTATAACATCATTCTACCAGGTACATCTAAGTGATCCAAAAAAGATCCACTCCAGAGTGGATTCATGCAAGTATATCTCCTCTGCAGAAAACAAATGTCATCGAAAAGAGAAACTTTGAAGTTCAGTTTCCTTGTAGACAGAGGAAAGAGGCTAGAATGCACAGTGCAAAGCCATCTCCAGCATCAAGCATCTTCACTCCAAACCATCTCAGAAAATGGATGAGAGTAGGTGGCACCAGTGGGTGAAGTGGGTCTACTCTACACATTGCTTAGCGACTGAATTCTTCCCTCCTTGCTGTCTCATGTTTTTTCCACAGGTGAAATCATATTTTCTTTTTTATTGAAAATATATTCTCTCGTATAATACATCTCTGATGCAGGAAATATTTTTAAAAATGAGCCTGCCAACTCTCCACGGGGCCTGACCACAGGGCTCCCACCAGGCCATCTCTCTGGGGGGTACGGGGAGGGGAGGGGAGAGAGTTCCTCTCACTACCATGTTCCCCATGGTCAGCCATCACATCACAATACCCAGTACCTCAGTACAATCAGACTCTTAAAGCTTAATTAACCAATCAGATTTATGTATCAATAATATCACAATTTACAGGATGCAAATACAATTCAGACCCAATTGATAATGATAAAAGCTTTATCTCAATATTTCTAACCTTGTGAAATCATAGCTACTCGTGGCTGGAAAATGCCACCTGGGTACATATCCCTGGCCATCTTCCTTCTCCTCCTACTCTGCCATACTCCCTCTCTCACTGACTCTGAGCTCTGCCTCCCTTTCGCCGTCCAATCACAGGCCTCCCAGTGCCCTAATGTGATTGGACGGGGAAAACCCTACAACACACCCTAACCACTATTTCCTCTCCCTCCACTCCTCTCAGCTCCCTTCTCTCCTCTTCCCCAAATCCACTCTTCCTCCTTATCCTTTAAGAAAAGAGCAGGTCTCCAAGAGATGACAGCCAAACAGGACAAAACAAGACACAATAAGACAAGGCAAAAGCCCTCACATCAAAGCTGGACAAGGAAATCTAACAGGAGGAAAAGAGTCCCAAGAGCAGACACACTTCTCCCACTGTTAGCAGTCTCACTAAAACACCAAGCTAACTAACAGCCACAATATATATGTGAGGATCTGGCACAGACCCATGCAGGCTCCATGCTTGCTGCTTCAGTCTCTGTGAGCCCATTGTGCCCTGCTTAGTTGTTGATTCAGCAGGCTGTATTCTCCTGGTGTCCTCCATCCCCTCTGACTCCTACAATCTTTCTGCTTCCCCTTCTATGGAATTCTCCAAGCTTTGAGGGGAGGGACTCAGTGGAGATCTCCAATTCTCTCCTCTCTCTCTCTCTCTCTCTCTCTCTCTCTCTCTCTCTCTCTCTCTCTCTCTCTCTCTCTTTTTCTCTCTTTACACACACACACACACACACACACAATGTTTGGCTGTGGGTCTCTGCATTTGCTCCCATCTGCTGCTGGATGAAGCCTTTCTGATGACAACTGGACAAGGCACCAATCTGGTCTTGTGCCAGGTGTGGCCTGTGGTGAAGTGAGCCCTAGGAGTATGCTGCATTTACTATTCCATGATACTCACTGGCTATGTAATGATGCTTAACCAGATGTCATGAAAACATTCACTGGGATAAAATGTAAGTACTTTGATAGCATTTTTAAAAGCATAGGAAAGGGTCCTTGTGAGATAGCTGAATAGTTAAGAGGGCTTGCTGCTGCTCTTCCAGAGGCCCCAATTTGATTGGTTCCCAATACACACATCAGGAGGCTCACAGTCACTTGGTTTCAACTATGGTTTCAGAAAGTCTGACCCCCCCTTTGGGCTTCTGTGTGTATATATGTGTGGTGTATACACACAAATACACAGTAAAAAAATAAAATAAATATTTGACTGGTTGATTTTTTAAATTTATGTTTGTTCTTGCTGATATTTTGTTGTTGTTGTTGTTGTTTTGTTTGGTTTTGTTTCGTCAATTTGACACAAGCTAGAGTTGTCGGAGAACTAGAAACTGTATTTGAACAATTGCTTCTCTCAGATTGTCCTGTGGGTAACTCTGTGGGAGAACTTTTTTGTAGAAGGCATGAGGTCCTTGGACTCACAGATGGCACTAAGGAAAGTAGGAATGTTAAACTCGTGGGATTTTCTTTTCAGTGGAAGGGATTTATACCTGTTTCCCACCCAGAAAAACTGGCACTGGATGTAATTGATAACCTAGTGATCTTTTGCTATCTAGAGAGACAGGCCTTACTCAAATACCTCAGACTCCTGAGTATGCTCAGTCAATAAAATCCATTCTTTTGAAAGAGGTCATAGTCTGTAACTGAATCTTACTATTATGCTTATCCCAGAGTTTTCCGTACTAGACCTTCATCCTGAGCACTGTTTCTCAGTCAGTAGAGCCCATTCTTATAGAAGAGGTCACAGGTACTTTGGAAGGGAGTTTTGATATGGCCTTGCCTTAAGCTTTATTTTGATAATTGTCACAAGGAGACCTCTTTTTCCAAAGTTGGACTCCATTTAAATATGTCAAAAATAAACTGCTTTGGGTCAGACTCCAGAAGCTTGAGCCAACACCAGGTAGCTAAAAAGGATTCTCTTCTTACTTCACATCTCTTGTCCCTCTGCAGGCCATAGCATTTGCAGCCCTCCCCCATCACCCCATTTTTGATTAATGATTGATGTGGGAGGGATCAGCCACTGTGGGTAATGCCACTCCTGGGCATGTGATCCTAGGTGGTATAAAAAAGCTAGCCCAACAAGCTTTGTGGAGCCAGCCCAGTGATGAGCTTTCCTCATGGTTCCTGACTCTGCTCCTGTTTGACTTCCTGCCTTGGCTTCCCTCCATGATGGACAGTTCCCTGGATGTGTAAAATAAAATGAGCTCTTTCTTCCTCTAATTTGCTTTTTCTCATGCTATTTTATCATAGCATCAGGAACCAAGAACATCTTTAAAAGGGGGGGAGGGGAATAGGTCATCAATGAAATTTTTTGTTGCTACTTTTAGTGTACATTTGCAAAACCAGAATATTTCAATGTCTAGAGATCAAACACAACATGATAATGAAGGATGCTTCACTTTTGATTAGGTATCAGTTAGGGTGTCCTGCACAGAACATGTGAGATTTCACTTGGGGCATCAGGACAGGAGCAGAACATTACATAACAGCAGAATCACTAAGCCTTCCTATAACTAAACCACCCATCCCTAAGGCTGGTCTTTTTCTTGGAAACGGCTTATAACACAACTCCTTGTTATCTTCCTCTCTCCCAGTCAACTGTGCAAGTTCAGACTCAGTATTCCAACACATGCCAACCTCATAGGCCTTTCTGTCCAGCCTTGCTCCAGCCCACTCAATACTGACAAATTAACCGTCTTAATTAACTTTGGTTTGGGATCATCTAAGTCCTTGCCCTGAAACCTTCAGCATTCCTCACAAGTTACAGAATTGAATTCAAACCCTCTGGACATTGCAGGGAGTGCTACAGCCTCCTTGTGTGTAGTTCTCTCAGCCTTTCCCTGTCACCCTTGGATGGATCCAGCCAAAAACCTGCAAGCAAGCTGGCCTGTACAGGCTGGTTCAACTGCAACTAACTGCCTGTGGCACAGAATAGCCGAAAGAAGGCTCTGAAAGAACATCCCCCAGAAAAGCACAGGCACAAATGTAGCTTCTAAGATGAAGAAATGCAGGGAACGAGATCCAAAAGTGTCCAAAAAACAGGAGTTGATATTCGTATCGTCTCCAAGTGATGCTATTCTAAGCTGAACAAAAATGTCAGAGCTTGTCCTGGATCTCAGCCAATGTGTCTCCAGAGCCCTTGCTTTAGATATGTGGCTATGCAAATATATGCAAACTGAAATAAAAAACTATTTATGGGTTAGGAAGTCAGGAAGACTGTTGTACAAATACCAAATCTGTTTGATTTCAGCAACAATCGAGAATGTTTAAATATGCACACGACAGTATCAAGTTGGCAAAATTCTAAGTAATTTATCACCCACACTTGTCCCAGTTATGATTCACAGGGCAATTGTGCCGACTGACGCAAGTTTCTTGGAGTTAGCTTTACAACCAGAATCGAAACCCTTTGAGTTGTTGTGCTCTCAGAGTCTTTAATCTTAAAAATAAGTTATGAGTGTCCATAACTTTCACTCCCAAAAATGTAACAACAAGGATATTTAGGAGAAAAATGTTTAGAAGAACAAAATGTTGAATATCAATTAAGAATCTCTAAAAGATGAAATACCAAAATAATTTGGGATATACCTGTATACAATACCTAGTGTGACCATACTGTAGAAGAATGTGAAGCCATAAGAAGACATTGTGATATATTACCAAAAAAAAAATTAATTAATTATTAATGGAATTATTATTATTAATTATTAGTGGAATTATTGCAACAGTATGATATTTCTAATAAGTATTTTAAAAGCTTATGGATTAAAATAAAATATGATCAGTGGACTTCTTTGGATGATCAGATTCAAGTGTTCTCCCCCTGTAATTTATATATATATATATATATACATATATATATATATATATATATATTTGCACTTATCAGTACTTTTCAAATTTTCTGCATGAAACACTTTGATAATGAGAAAAGCATAATAAAAGAACTATAAATTAGTATAAAATTACTTATTTTACATGGTTGTGTACAAGAGCCCCTCCAGTGTGCTGTGATGCCATCCAAGCCGTGAATTACATAATTCCAATAAAGAAGCATCAGTACTCCCGGAAGTGCACAGACTGTGAAAACCTTCTCCCTTCCCAAGGGCAGGGAAGGGACAGGAGATACAAGGGAGCTCCTCATGACACTGGTGAAGACACGGCCCTCTTCCCGAACCCTCTGTCCTGTTAAAAAGGACAAAGGAAGAAAAAGAAAAGAAGGGGAGAGACCCTCTGTGACTGCAAAACCCTTTGTGAAAGTAAATGTTGAAAAGAAAGGCTTCCTGCCTAGCAGCTGAAGACAACCAGCTAAGTGAGCAAAGTAACCACAGACGGAGGACAAGGCCAGCACAAGGGCGAATGACAAATAAAACAGCCACTACCTTACCTCTCTAGGTCTCAAAGCTACTTATGTGAGTGTGGCTGATGAGAGAGTCAACATCAAAGTCAAAATTGGGTGATAAGAAAAAAAACAATACAGAATGAAAATGCAGATATTATGAAAATGAAGCACAGACCATGGATGGGTGTGACATACCCAAGGGAATGCTGTTCCTGGGCTAGACCTGAGTTCTTACATCCCTAGGCGTTTGTCCTTTGTAAATGTCTCCCTGGTCACAAAGACCTTCTGGGTATGTGGGATGCTTGTGACCTACACTGACCAAGCGAGCTATGGCTTCTAGCTTTTCTTCTTTAATTCGTTCACTGTTGCACGTGGAGTAGGTTCCAGTCCAAGGCATGCCCGGCTAATTTCCTGGGAAAGTGCAAGGAGAGACCAGGATGAACCTTCCTGTCAGTGCACAAGCGTAAAAGGTTCCAGCAGATTCTCATAATCAATATCTCACACCTGATTCAAGGATGCAGAGTAGCTCCTGCCTCCCACCCTCGTCACCCCCAAAGCTTCCCCCATCCAATGCTTGAGGCAGTGAGAAAAGCCTTGGCAGCAAAAACCACCCCAGGATAACATGCTGCAATTCATTAAACCTCTCCAAGCTTCTCATTCCGTGTCTATAAGAAGTGGCCGCAGAATGGCAGAAAGACTGATGAGCAACGTTGTGTGATAGAATCTAGCCCAGTCTCTGGTACCAAGTGCAAGACAGTGTTACTTCCAAGTACATGACAGTTCCTATCACCTCCTTGCCCCCCCTTCCTCACTCCTATTTCTCCATCTCAGAGGGAAAGGTAGGATGGTTTCCCCAACAAGAGGTCATCCTGATTGGTTTAAGTTCATAGTGAGTTAAAAGTTACCAATGTTCAACCCTTCCTCTGAAACTGCTTTTACAGATAAGATAAAGCTAGGGCCAACATGAGGTAAAGGCTCTGGCCTCCAAGCCTAAGAACCTGAATTATGGTAGAAAGAAAGCTGTAAATGGCCAGTGGCACCAGATACTCTTTAAGACCTTTCCTTGAAGGCTTTGCACTTCCTGGGTCAAGAGAGCTGGGTCGCAGCTGTAAGTTGTCCTCACACTACCAGGGAGCTATAACATACAAAAACACACAAATATACTAATAACAATAAAATAAATTTAAAATGTAATAAAAGAAAAGATCAATTCCTGAAAGACAGTAAAAGAAGATGAAGAAGAGAGATTACAGCCAGACAAAAGCAATGTGAAGAACAGAGATAGGTGCATTAAAAACTTAATCAGCCAGGCAGGGGTGACCAATGCCTTTAATCCTAGCACTTGGGAGGCAGAGGCAGGTGGATTTCTGAGTTTGAGGCCAGCCTGGTCTACAGAGTGAGCTCCAGGACAGCCAGGGCTATACAAAGAAACCCTGTCTCGAGAAACCAAACCAAACAAAACAAAACAAAAACAAAACAAAAAAACAAACAAACAAAAAAAGTAATCAACGACATCACCCAATGTTAGCTCTCAGAGCACCAAAATTAGGTGAAATTAGATTTGGTGTTGTAGACAGTAGGCACATACATTGAAGTCTAACAACTGTGTAACCTAAGTTCAAAGGTCAAACTTCTGGAAGGCCTAAGGAACAGGTTTCAGGAGCCCAGAGACCTGGCTGGAACCTCCTCACATAAGCTCTGCAGAAGCACTGCAGTAGCCTGTATAGAGCCATGCAAGAGGACAATAAATAGCTGGGCATGTGTCTTCTTCCTGCGACCAAACCTAGAGGACATAGGATGACAGGTTGCCTCATCCTTGGAAGCCTCACTCCTTCCACCTCCTTCCACCAGTAAATGAGAGTACCAAAGAGTTACTGATGCAAACTTGGGAGAGTGGCTGGCAACTTCCATCCCTGGGAACTAGGATGGGGGTTCTCTATTAATTATAATGGCTAATGGGAGGCGTTTCATACCTGATCATAATCTTCCTCAGCTAAGGCAAGCCAGTAGAGAATTGAAAGATAATCTCCAGGGTCCTTCCAGAAGAAAGACTCCTCTGCTCTGAGGAAAAGCAAAGCCTGGTGAATTCAGGGTCAGAGGCACAGCACACCCCAAATCTAGAAGCTGCTTCTCATGCAAAGCCACAGGACCATTGCAAAAGAGTCTGCAAAAGGAAAGATTTGGCCAGGCCCTGATTGGATGGAAGGCCAGACTGCCAAGATCATTTGAAAAGAAAATATGGCTTCTTTTGATTCTCTGTCTCTGTCGTCTCTGTCTCTTTCTCTTTCTCTTTCTCTGTCTGTCTCTGTCTCTGTCTCTCTGTCTCTCTGTCTCTGTCTCTCTGTCTCTGTCTCTCTCTGTCTCTCTCTGTCTCTCTCTGTCTCTCTCTCTCTCTCTCCCTCTCTCTCTGTCTCTCCCTCCCCCCCATTCCTTCCTTCCTTCCTTTTGTTTTTTGTTGCTTTTGGTTTGGTTGGGTTTGGTTTGGTTTCAGATCAAGAAAGAAGGCTACCAAGTTGGGTACCATCTCCAGGCACTTGCACGGGATCACATGTCTCTCCAAAAAAAAAAAAAAAAAAAGCCGTTTTAAATGATGTAACTGTGGAGGATTTGGAGCCCCAGAGATTAAATTTCTGCTGAAATGCACATGGTTTTGGAGGAGAGGAAATGAGCTCTTGACCCAGGGAGTGCAAAGCCTTCAGGGAAATGCTTCTAGGTCTGATAGGGAGCGTATCAGGTGCCACTGGCCTTTCACAGTTCTCATCAGATTGTAAGGTAGCAGGAGATCGCACCTGGCTGGGCAGGCCTGACTGGGGGTTTAGGAAGAAGAGAGACACCTGTCTCAGCCTGTCTCACATATACATGCACACATTCCTAGGCCTGGGAACTTTTTCTACCACAAAGGCATGTTTTATGACTATGTTTGTATTTTTATGACTGAACAATCTCACATTCATCTGAGAGGAAGTGGGGGCTAAATGGCCTAGGAGATGTGACACCTGGGTCCTGCCAGCCTGGTCCCATTGCAGCTCAGATGACCCACTCAACTTGCCACAAAATCCAGACATCTCCCTCTGCTCTGCCAGCCACCTGCTATAAGGGCAACAGATAAAGTTTGTAAGGAGAATCTGTCTCTCCTCTGTCCTCTCTGAGCCCTGGTGTTCACAGATGTTAAAAGGCTCAACACAAACGTTTCCCATAACACCCAAGGAGGTTCTTTATGAAGCATGGAGAACCATACCCATGTGGCATTAATAACCCTGACATTAATGCTTTATTCACATTCAGGCACCCAAGGATTTAACAGTGTGTGTGTGTGTGTGTGTGTGTGTGTGTGTACAAAGATGTTTTTGCATAGGACAGGAAGGTCTGAATGGATACAGCACTGTCACTGCCATCCCCAAATGCTTGCCATCCATGGAAGGAAAAGAGGTAAGCCCCTAAAATGATAGTCCAGTTAGTGAAAGGGGATGTCCCAGGCAAACTCATGACTTAGGATTTTGGGCAGTTAGACCAGAAAAACACCATGGAAGTATGAACTGTGATTGTTGAGAAGGCTCTGTGAAGGACTTGTCATGTGGGTCCTCGGCAAAGAGCAGGAAGAGCCAGGAAGCAGTATAGAATTGGACCTGCCTTTGCCTTGTAGTCTTATGCATCTATAAGGCCCCCAGTAGAGCTGACGCTGTGACCCACTCTTCTCTGTCACAGGACCAGTACTCAGTATACTTCTCAGCACATCTCTTCCGATTACAAGAGGGCTACATGGTAAGGAAGTTTCCTGACATCAGAAGGAAGGATGCTCAGATATCCTCATCAGACTAGTAGAAGGAAATTCTGAAGGAAAGGCAACAGTGAGGTAGGGGAAAGAGATGAACCCTGTGAGATTCTGTGCACGAAGCAGGCAAACCCAAAGATTGTATTCCTCAGCCAACACAGGTACAATGTTGTCCGCTCCAAACTCCGCAGACAACAGGAGAATATTCTCTACACAGATCTGAAGCAGGAGTTCTGGAAACAGAACAAGTAGTCATGAGCAGGGATAAGGAATTGCCTGCGAGACAGGGGCACTCTACCTTAGCTAGCTAACTCTTCCGTCCAAGTCTAAAAACCAGGGTTCCTCTCTTAGGAATAAGATAGACTTAAGAGAACATTAACAAAAAGGCTATAGATATTGATGTTTGGTTCCTTACATATGACCCAGATTACTTGAGCATCCTACATAAAGATCCAGCCAGCCTCACAGAGCCTCTACTAGCCTCTGAGCCTGTCTGAGCTTTGAGGAAATTCTATCACATAAGAAATAGTATCAACACTGGTATTGGGTGAGGGAAAAGAACTGAAGCCCTGAGTGTCAGCAGAAAGAATGGAAACAGGCAACATCAGGAAATAGGAGGTTGGGGGCACCCTCCAGAGTGCACCAGAGACCTGGGAAGTGAGAGACTGCGAAATCAAAGGGTAAGACCTTAGATGAAATGCCTAACAGTAGGGAGAGGGAACTTCTAGAGCCCACCTCCAGCAGGAAGACAGGACTCCCTCAAGTGAGGGAGGGGGTTACCATCCCACAGTCACATCTCTGACCCATAATTATTCCTGTCTGAAAGAATTACAGGGATGGAAATGGAGAGGAGCCTGAAGAAAAGAAGGTCCAGTGACAGGCCCAAAGTGGGATCCAGCTCAAGGGGAGGTCCCAAGGTCTGATACTATTAATGAGGCTATGGAGCACTCACAAAAAGGGACCTATCATGACTGCCCTCCGAAAGACCCAACAAGCAGCTGAAAGAGTCAGAGGCGGATAGTTGCACGCAACCAATGAACAGAAGCAGCTGACCCCAGTTGTTGAATTAGGGAAGGCTGAAAGAAGCTGAGGTGATCCTGTAGGAGGACCAGCAGTCTCAACTAATCTGGACCCCGAGACAACTACACCATCTGATATGAGGCCCCCAACACACATACAGTAAAGGACTTCCAGGTCTGTGTTCATTCAGAAATGATGCATCTAACCTAACCATGAAGAGACTGGAGGCCCCAGGGAATTTAGAGATCAGGTGGGGTGGTGTGTTGGGACATCCATGTGGAGACAAGAGGGGTGAGGAGAAGGTATGGGATGTGGAGCAATCAGAGAATGGAATATGGAGTGTAAAAAATAAATTAACCTAAAACATAAAATAAATAAAAAGAAAATAAAAAGAAATAGTATCAACAGCAAGAAAAATTGAACATGTTTAACATCACAGATATAATAATGGACTGGACTTGATTCAGATCTATGATATAAGAATGGAAGATTGTTTAAAAATGAGTCAGAAAGAGGCCTTAGAAATCTGAAACTATACTAGTGTCTGTTCTACTTTCTGCCTCACCACTGGGGTGTCAGACACTGCTGACTCGGAGGCGGCGAAATGAAGTCTAAGATAGGGGTCCCAGCCAGTGTTTCTCTGGGTGAAAACATCGAGAGCTGGGATGGAGGCTGTGATTCTCAAACTCCTGTGAACTCAGACACCGCTGAGGACTTCGAGAAGTTGAGGACCAGACCCTGATGAGCCTGGGACAGGGTGGAATCTGGCTTAGCTCTGAGTAAGTGCCAGGAGTATGGAGAAGCTTTTAAAGGAGACTTAGGCAAAGCTCTGTATGACAAAGTCCCACCATCACCACCACGGTGGTCCCTGATGAAGGAGATGGTCCTTGCTTATGCAAACTTTTTTATTTATGGTGGATGAAGATGCATACATCTTACTCAGGGTGAACCAGAGATTAAATACCTTTTGCAGGAAGGGAAGCCCAGGAATGTCTGCTCATAGGCTAAACACTTGGGGGCCTATCTAGATACTTCACTGGCATGGAGAACTCTAGGTTCTATGGTACATGACTGGTTGCCATGGTCTTCTTAGTAGGGAGTTGTGGTCACCTGTTCCAGGACAGGAACCTGATCGGGAGCTAGTCCAAACCCCTGCCCTTCCCAGTTATGAGATTTGTTCAGGTTCTCAACTTGCTACAACCTTACCAGTTTTTCCATCTGGTGGCCCAGTCCACTGCCCCACATACTAGCAGAATTTTTTAAGCACAAAGAATTAGAACAGAAAGCTAAGTATGTCTCATGTAAATAAAACAGGGAGAATAAAATCAAGTGTGGGGAGCTAGGATGGCCAAATCAAGAGTTTAAAAAGATGGGGTAGGAATTCTGAAAATGGAAACCAAGAAAATGAGAGGATTAAATTACCACAGTGGGAAAGAGAAGAGATCTTCCTTTTTAAAAGGAAATATTTCACCAAAAGTACCTGGTGTGAAATCTCTTAATATCAGACAGAGGAGCCTCTCAACTCTGGCAAAGGAAGAAGCTTAATGGGCCAGGTGGTTCATTGAGCTGCAGTCTCTAGGCACTAACTGGGCTCTGCTAACATGAGTTTTTAAAGAGAGAAAAACTGAGCAGTTTTTGCTGTCTTTAAAAACTAGTTTGCAAGCCCTTCTTTTCTGGATCCTTTAAAGATGGATGGAAAAAGAATACAATAAAGAGGTAGGGGAGGGGTGCAATGAGATGGAAAACAGGGTGAAGAAGCTTGCTGCCAAGTCTGATGAGTTTGAGCCCCAGGACTGATTGGTGGGAGGAGAGAAGTGACTCCATAAAGCCATCCTTTGCCCTCTATGTGCCATGCTCTGGACAGTAAGCACATACATACAGCCACATATATACGTACACAGATAAATGTCATGTAAAGCTATTAAAAGTGGAAGACATAGATAAGCTGTGTTAGGGTTCCCTTCAGTGAGCAAAGCTCTGTGGAGAGCATCATTCAGGCATTATCACCCCAGTCTCCATGGTAACCCTGTATACCTGGAGATAATCAACTCCCATATTAAAGTCCCCAGGGTCACAGGGCTGTGATGTCTGCTCCTTCATCTCCTCTACCTGGTATACATGGAGTGGTTGCACAGAGATTTCCTGCCAACAACCTTTGAGGAGGAAGAGTCTCTGTGGAACTCATGGGGATGATAAAACACACTGGGCTCTCTTGTTTTCTTGTTTTACTTATGGAGGTTGTGATGCTTGAGTTACATAAATGTTGAGGGGAGGGCCAGGGAGATAGCTCAGTAAGTAAAGGGGCTTGCAGCTTAGGCCTGAATTCAATCTGGAAGTCCACAGAAAGGTGAAAAGAGAACCAACTTCACAAAGTTATCTTCTGACCTTCACAAGTATACCATGAATTTCTCACACACACACACATTAATAATAATAATAATAATAATAATAATAATAATAATAATAATAATTTTAAATTAATGTTCTAAGGGGAAATTGGGATAGAATTTTTTGTGGCTTGTTTTCCCAGAATTCTCTTCAAAATACTCTTTTTATAATTCATATTTTACAAAGGACAAAGCTAGGCTGTGGGCAGCCCTAGTACCCAGGTCTCCAGCTACCTACCACCTTCTCTCCCATCTCCTCCCATCTCTCTAGGGACCTCAGAAACACCTGCTGTGCTTAGCTGCTCAGCAACAGGAAGCTGGGTCTCATCCTTGCTCTATGCTGAAAGGAAAAGAGCCCCGGACAGTACCGGCTGCAGAAAGAAATCACTTGAAGTATAGCAAATTCATAGGCAAGGCGAGCGGGGGGGGGGGGGGGGGGGGGGGGGGGGGGGGCGAGGAGGGCAAAGGTCACCGTCAGCTGTCTTACCCATGCTGGCATGAAATTTTAAGCTGGTGGGGGTTGGTTGCGACAAAGCAGAACACTTCAGGCACAGTGAGCAGAGCAGGACTCTTGGAGAACAAAAGTCTCTGCCAGACAATCCTCCCATTTAAACCTGATCTGCCAAACCTGCTCCTTCTCTCCAGTTCCAATTAGCAGCTACCCTCCCAACACCAGACATGCTGAATCACTCTCCAGTGCCTCATAAAGCTTTGTGCGCATCTAATCCTCTAATAGCCTGGGGCGGTATTAGTGTCACAGTAGCAAATTCATTCCAATTTGGAGCTTTGCTATTTCACTGTAAGGAAGTCAGCAGGCTTGCTGAAGGGACCACAGACTATCTGTTAACCCTTTCTGAACACAGCTGAAGGAGAGAAATCAGACTTCTCACAAACAAAATATATATCTTCTTGCAGTCTCAGACACAGCCTGTGTTCAGTGTGGTCCAGGGGTCTACAGAGGACCAGTTACTTCCAGGACTCTGTATGGGCTCTCAAAGCTAGGGATGCTCTTGTCGCTTGTATAAGCAAGATAATATTTGCATACAATTTCTGCATGTCTTCCTATGTGCTTCAAGTCATCGCTGGAGAATGGATAACACTTCATACAATGAAAACACTGCAGAAATAAAAATGCAGACATACTCTATTGTTTGGGAAATATTGACAAGAAGAAAGTCACCTCATGTTCCAGTCAATAAGAGTTTCTTTCCTCAAGAATTTTCAATTCTGGTTGGTTTCAGCTATAGATAAAGACCAGGCAGACAGAAAAGGGAGGCTACCCAGTCACTCACTCAACAAGGACACTGTGAATGCATCCGAATGCATCTGTGGCACTCTGAGAAGTTTGGTATCCAAAACCCTAGCTCAAGCTAGGGAGAGGTGAGGCCCAGAGCTTGGATCCTCAGGATCCACCTGCAATGTATCCATAATCCCAGTGTTTCCAGGGGTGGAAACAGAAAACAGGAAGATTACTGTGATGTGCTGTTTGTCAGTCAAGGTGAAATATGGCAAGTTCCAGATTCTGTTACAGACTCTGACTCAAAGGAATATGGTGGAGGGTGACAGAGAATGATAGCCAATATTCTTTTTTGCACCTGTGAACACACATATTGGCATACGCATACACACACACACACACAGGCACACACACACACACACACACCCATACAGACACACACACATGCCCACATTCACACATGCACACACGTGCACAAGCAAATACACACACATATATGCACACATGTACACATGCATACATGAACACATACACACACATGAGCACACGCGTACGCACATACACACACACACACACACACACACACACACACACATACAAATGCCTGGCTCTATCTACCACTTTCCATTTGGATGATCTTGGAAAAGTCCTGTCACCTTTATGAGCCTATGTCTTATTACCTGAAACATAGTTGAAATCCTACATTGGACTTTATATATCTGGTGACTTGGCAAATGGGAATGCATAGCATTTGTGTGCATAGAGGAAGCAGTTGCATACATTTGTGACTTTGTTTCCCTGGTTCACTTCAGTATTGTCATTTCTTTTTGTTCCTTGAACATATTGACTCCTGAGTAAGCCTCCTTGGTCAGAATGACAGGGCCTAGGGGACTTTGATGAACTCAGAACTCTGCCTAATTGAATTATTGAAGGACACTCCATCCTGGCCACTCGTACACATTAGGGTAGAGGGAAACTTGGGGAAAAAAAGAATTGGGAAAATCAATTCCCAAGCTTTAGCATCTCCAGGAGACAGTAGAGAATTTTGCCAAGTATCCTAGTTTGATGGAGAGAGGCAGGGTGATTGCTCCCAGGGAAACATGAACAAATGTCTGCTCACCCCAGATGGGATGCTAACAACAGACCAGAGCTAGGGAAAATAATCCACCCAGATAGAGTTTGCTAAAGCCATTGCAATAGCAGTTACATGCAGGAGCATGGGTGACAGCTGCCTCACTAAGAAGGCCAGCATGGGTTGTGACTCATGAAGGCTGCAACCCGGGAGTTCTGAGCGATCCACACTCTGTACTGTCCCCTGCTTGCTTTTATGACAGGGGTCTGTGGGATGACTCCTGTCACCTCTCTCTGGCTTCCTGAATCATATGAGCAACCTCCCCGCAGGAGGCAATGCTTCAATCTGGAGGAAACAGCTACACAGCAACTGTTTAATCTTACAACAAATGAGTCATTGGGGCAGGACAGACGTGGTAGCCTGCATAAGATACCTACGTGCAGTGAGAAGCAAGAAGGAAAGTAAATTCCTCAGGTTCCGCCATTCAAGGGACTGAGCAGCTTGGCAAAGGAAGTCGTGCTGCAGAGTGTGTAGACTGCTGGAGGAGAGGTGGAAGAGAATCTTTTTCATCTTTTATTCACAGAATATCTTCTTTCTACCAAAAGCAAGAACAAGAAAGCGCTCCTACTGAGATGTCACAGAATACAAAGCAAATTAGAGAAAAGTCTTTCCAGAGTCACTGGCACTGTAGCAGATATCTGATAAGACTAAGGAAGAATTGGATGGCCCTGGGCCCAGTATGTCACCTGCAGGGTGAAGTACTGAGCATTAACATGGCTGCCCTTAAGAGCTAACTCAAGTTGACATCATGCAGATTGTAAGCACATAGCTGTCTCATCCACTCCCTTGTGTTAGACTATGGATGTGATTCTAGTCTTATATCTGTTTCAGAGATGGAGACACACAGAGATTCAGATGTCCAAGGTCATGGAGTTTGTAGCAAAGAACCTGGAATTCAAACTCAGACAGCCTAATTTCCAAAGGTGTAATTTTAATTAGCTCTACACTTTAAGTATGAAATTGCAACAACTGCATATCAAGAGGTAATCTAAATAAAAACCTCCATCAAAGGGTCAGGAGAGATGGCTCGGTGGTTAAGAACACAGGCTACTCTTTCAGAAGACTAGAGTTAGGTTCCCAGCACCCACAGGGGTGGCCTACAACCACCTGTAACTTCAGCTTCAGGAAAAATCCTCTATAGACACTGCACTCACCCACACAACCCCCATATACATATTTTAAAATAATGTTTAAATCCTAACTAAAACATACATCCCTAAGTAGACTTGAATAAGATCCAGAACATCTCTCATGGGTTCTACAGAAAGAAAAGGAGGATCCTATAGAACCTAAGACTAAAGAAGATGCCTACAAGGCCAGGGCACACATATTTCCTTCATCATGCTTCAGCATTCTTTATTCTCCTGCATGAGACAGCAGGACCATCTTATATTGTTTGTGACTATATGTATGGCTCTTGTTGCTAAGTTAACTACATATTTAATATTAATTCAGCCACTCCTAAAAAACTCTTTTATGCTGTTACCTTAAAAACATAAGTTAAAGAATTATAGGCATAATGAATTGCGGAGTGTCTCTGCACTCTCTTCTCCACTTACAGGAACTGGTTGCCAGAAGCTCAAATAATAAAATAGATTCTGAAAAATTCATTAAGTGCACAAGGTAATGTCAATCTCCCTTCTGTTCACAGCTGCCCTAGAACAAACAGAAACCAAGGCTTGAAAACCAAGGAAAGTTTTAGAGCCAAGTTTCATTTGCATATGAGAAGAATACATGCTCCAAATATCCAACTCTTATTCATCTATTCTGGCCGATGTGTAGGAGTGCATGTCTTTCTTACTCCAGAGAGCTGGAGAGATAGGCAAAGTCCAGGGGCATCTGACAAGATACCAGAGTTATATATGAACTCATGGGCATCTTGATAACCATGATGAGTTTCTCAAGTCTCAGTAGCAACTAGCTGGAGCACAAGGCATTCTCAGGGAGGAGTCTTCTAGGCACATGCATATTTTGTGGGTTTGACTCTAGATCTCACAGGTGATCATTATGAAACCCAAGAGAGAGCTCCTTATAACTCAGATCTTTCTCTGAATATCCATGAATTATCAGTATAAGGAATCTTTTGTCATATACAAGAACTAAACACAATAATGGTACTTTGTGACCTTGAAGAATTTCTACAGCTTCCCAAAGAACCCAGTTCACCGTCAGAGAGGGAAAAGGGATACACAGTCTGTGACCATGTATCAAGCTACCAGTGTCTGAATTCCAGTAGGGTCAGCCTGCCAACTGTCTGCTAAGAAAGCCCTGGGAATTCTCACTGGAGTCAGGTTCCTGAAATGACCTAACAGAAAAGGCCTCCTAAACCAGACCTGATACCCTCCCCCTGAGTCATCTTTATGCTGTTAATCACAACAGCTGGATTCTAACAGCTGGAAATATTCCTTCTTCCTATGCACTAGTCCAGCACACAATGTCTGTACCATGTATGCCTTATTTAGCATGCCATATTGGGTGGTGTGGTAACTTTAAATGTATTTTTCTTGTTTTCCCTTCAGAATTCTAGAGGATAGGAAGATGGCTCAGTGATGTTTGCTACATCAACATGAGCACCTGAGAACAGATCCGCAACATAGCCAGATAAAAAACATGGGTCTGTCAATCTAACACTGAGGGGAGAATGGAGACAGAGATTCACAGACCCAAACTAGCCACTCAGTGAAATCCAAATCAGTAAAAGACCATGGCTCAAAAAAATATTATGGAGTGAGGTAGAGGAGAACACATGATGCTGACCTCTAATAACCAAATGTGTATACACATGCACACACATGATCATGGATGCATACATATACCACGCACGAAAATAAGTAGGACCAAGGAAGTGGATTGGGAGATAAGGTGATCACTGTGAAAGCACAGAAAGTAGAATCCAGATCTCCAGAACCCACATAAAGGTTTGGGAAGCATAGTAGCTGCCTATAATTCCAGCATTTGGGAAACAGAAACAGGGAACCCCCAGGGAAAACTGGCTAGCTAGATTATCTGGAACTGGTGGACTCTGGGTTCCAGAGGCCCTGCCTCAACTAGCAAAGTGGAGAGTGGTCAAGAAAATATGTAGAAACTTCAGGCCTCCCCACACACTTATACAAATGCACACACACACACACACACACACACACACACACACACACGCATGCATGCATGCACGCATGCACGCACACTCTCAAACTTGTAAAAATAATCAATTAATAAAAGATACTCAGTTATTTAAGGAACCGATGTTTATACTCAGTTTCAAAGCATCTGAGAGTGAACAAGAATCCCAGATGTTCCACCAACATCAGTTCAGTGATTGTCCAGGGATGAAATTTGTCCAACTACCCACAGAGGACATCTGTCTAGAGATGGGAATTTAGAGACTTCATAATGGTTTGTAATGAAGAGTCAGGCTCAGATTAAAGAAAGCAAAATTGAAGCTCATTTGTTAAGAGACATCCATTCCTCTACTTGACATATACCATTGTGGCTATGCTCCACTCAGCAAAGTGTATTTTTCATTTTGGGAAGAATGCAGCCAGTACAACCAGAGCAGAATGAACCACTCTTCCTAAAGAGCTCATTGTTGTTCATAGCTCCAACATCAGCATATGGTATATCTATTTGTCTATGTGTTTTCCTATCCAAACTGTGAACACTTTGACATGTCTAACCATTCATCATGACCCTATTTTACTTGAATGTATATATGACTGTCCTAGATTCATTTTCTGCTGGTGTGATGAAATACTCTGACATAAAGCACCTCCAGAAATAAAGGGTTTATTTGGCATGAAGTTCTAGGTTACAGTCCATCTATGAAGGGAAGTCAGGGCATCAAACTAAAGCATCAACCCACAGTGAAGAGCTGAGAGGCAATAAATGCATGGATCCTTTCTTGCTAGTCTACATGGAATTGCCCCTAGTCAAGGAACCCACTTCACAGTCAAAAAAATACAACAGGAACCATGGATGGTATGGTACATTTTACAATCAGGAGAACAGGCAGGCTCACACTCAGCTAGCTTTCTTACATAGTTCAGGATCACCTGCCTAGAGAATGGTGCCACTCACAGTGAATGGGGTTTTCCCATATCAACTAACAATCAAGACAATCCTTCACTGACATTCCCACAGACCAGTCTGATCTAGGCAATTCCTCAAATGAAATTCTCTCCCCAGGTAATTTTAAATAGTGCTAAGTTTGACAATGAAAGCTAACTAAGACAGTTACTTATAACCTAGACATGTTATATTTATATAATAAGATATGTAATTCTTACTTACACCTTGTCCCATTTTATTTCACAAAAATAGTGAACATTGTCTCCTCCCTAATAGAAGCCATGCCTTCATTACCACTCTAAACTCTCCTATAATTTAGTGTGGATGCAGGAAACATCTGATGAGGAAAAGCCTTTTACTGACAAAGTTATGTCCCCATTTTATCTAGCAAATTTTCTTTGTGTTTAAGGCTGATTTTCTGACTCATCCAGTATGTAACCTCTGGTTATTCTTATCACAAGATAGCCTCTGGTGCTTCCTGCTTTTCATCATCCTGTTTTTGCAATTTCATCAATTGGTTTTTGGTTCTACCATTCATGGGCAAGCATGAAATTGTGCCTATGAGCTCTGTCCTTTTAACATACTGTGGATGGACAGAATGAGGATGGCGTAACTTCTAAAGACCGACCTTCTAAGTGGCATGCTGATAACCATTATTTGCTCTCATACTGTACAGTTAACATATAATTAAACTCTACAATGGTGATAATATACTGTATCGGTACTATCCAGTCTGGTAGATACTAGCCATCCACGGCCATTGAATTCCTAGACTGACACTTGAACTTGATGAGATTTTAATTTTATTTCAGTTTAACTAATCTAAATTTAGGTTAACATAAGTGCAATGGCATCTGTATTGGTTAGTGGAACGGAAAGACCTACATGTGAATAACATAAAGACAACATGGGCAGGGATTGTGCCCTAACACAAACAAGACTCTCCATAGTACAGGGTAATTTGCTTCCATAGGCCGGGAAAATTCATGGCAACTTAAAGGACAAATAGCATTTCATCAAGCTAAGAAAACATCCTGGGTAACTGCTTTATGGGAAAGACGAATTATTAAAAGCATGAGGGTTTCTGGAGCACAGATGAGAGAAGCAGCTGGGAAGATTGGGCTGAGCTAAAGATTGTAGAGATGTGCTAACAAATATAGTAGACACAAGTTATGTGCCACTGCTTAAGCTTCCGGGGAATTAAAGCATTCAACTCATCAGCTGTACCAGCTGCATCTCCAAAATTCTGTAGCCACCTGTGACTGCGGCTGCTGGGCTGGCTATTTATCCCAGGAGCGCACAGAACTGCCACTTTTCTAACAGGCTGACCCTGCTGCAGGCTCCATTGTTAATGGCATTTTTGTTTTGTTCTACTAGTAAAGTCTGTCCTTTCACAACTTTACACATTTACACTTAATGTCTTTTGGGTCCTCCTCACCCTACCCTACCCTCTCCTATTTTTCTCCCACCCTTATAATGCCCTCACCTCCTCCCTGTAAATCTCTTTGTCCTACTTGCTCATTTAGAATGTGTTCAGTGTTCCTCAGAGTTTAATTAAAGCACAAGGCCCCTGTGGACTTAGAAGTAGGTACCATGCCTCCTGTCTGTCTGTTGCCAACACATCATCAGTGTGTCGCTGACCTCAAGATTCCTTCTGTTCTCTATCCAATTTTTAAGGGGCCTGACTTCTGTAGACTTGATGCTACTGTGCTTTGTGCCATGGCTGCGTCCTGCTTAGAAGATGGTATTCTCCAGCCCTCTTCCCTATCTGTGGCTTCTATGTTCTCCCCGGCCCTCTTCCTCAGTGTCTTCTGGGCTTTCGAGGTATAAATGTCTTGTCTAGAGCTGAGCCCTCACTTGATGAAATAGGAAGACCAGTGGTTGGGTGAAAGAAAGGTGACAGAAAAATAGATGTGCCCATTGTTTAAGAAAGAGTTTGAAAAGACATGAGTTAGATGTGTCATTTCAAGGAGCTGGAAAGGAATTTTCAAAAGCCTTTCTGCTCTTTTCACCTTTTCCCATGAAAGGTTTCACACTAGCCCATAGTTTCCAGATTTCAGTGGGACTTGATTCAGGCAAATAATCTTTTATAATAAAGTACTGACTTTCAAGGATACACTAGATACTCTGAAGCCAAATACACCCTAGCTTCTGAGTAGGAGTTTTGTCTTTAAATTCTCTTTTGTTCTCCTACTTAGAGAAGCTAAGTCCAACAGTACAGAACCCCTGTTCACCTTTTCTCTTTCCTTTAAATAAAAAAGACACTATCTTGTGCAAAAAAAAAAAAAAAAAATCATGCAATAGTAGTTTATGTAGTGGGGCACTATGGGATAGTATCCTATGCAGTGGGACACTGTGGGATGGTATATTATGCTGTAGGACACTGTGGGATGATGCTTTATGCATTGAGACACTGTAGGATGGTATATTATGCAGTGGGACACTTTGGGATTGTGCCAAGGTATCAGTGATGCTGTGGTGTCATTCCAAGATCCAATGTTGACTGGAAGAGTAAAGTAGCTATTGAGACTTTACAATTGACATTCGCTGGATAAAAAGCTGGTTTCATGACCCTGCTACTTCCTAAAAGTAACGATTGATCTGCAAGCATGTAAACTGAGCTAGCATCTCCTCTGCAGAAACCCACTGTTGTTTACAACCAATTGAGCTATCCACATGGCTCAGCTTCCACCAATTGAGGATCAAAGGAGAAGATTTATATAAAAGTTTGGCAGCAAACATAAGTAGCACTGAACTGTTTGAAGGGTCGAACAACTTTTAAACATCTCATGTTTTATCCTAGATCAACTATGTTCACAATGACTGAGCTTGCCATTTACATGGCTGCATCAAAGACATGACACTGAACTCTGAATGGGTCACACTCAATACCACAGACTTGCAGGAGTGAAAGGTGCCTCTTTTATCTGGAGATTCTTAACAAAGCAAGAGAAAGTAGCAAAATCCACAAGGGTGTTGACCTTGAAGTTTAGAGCATTTTAGTATCAGGTGTTTCAAAACAGGGACTTTACATCATGTCCACCTATAGTCAACTCAAGGAGAAGCATTTGAGTGGTTCAACTATAAGCTTAGAGCCACATTTAAAAAAACTGTGACATTTTTACTTTATAAGAAAAAAAACTGCCAGAACACTGGGCTTTTAGATCTGTGTATTTAGAAGACATTTCTTGAAAACCAAAGAAGCAGACCTGCTACTTAAAGAGAAATGACCACCCGTACTTATTATGAATACCTTTTCTATGAAATTAGTAGTGAATAAATGTGATTTTTTTTTTTTAGAAAAACCAACCAGCCATTGAAAGAGGTTCATGACTCAGTGAACAAATATAACTCAAAGAATCACCAGAGAAAAATTACAAAATTATACATGAATCAAGTTGTATTTAACATATACAATAAAACAAGTGAGCTCGAATTTTGTGGTGGTATACAAAAATTTACTGATGTGGTTAAATATTCCCTGTTGTGCTAATCCTTCAGAACTCTATTGTTGAGCTTTTGGCGAAGTGTTAAATGAGAGTAACCATTCTCTGAAAAGGATGCTAAAATACTTCCATTCCTAAATATGGACCTATGTGAGGCTTTCATCAAATGTACTTCAATGTAAAATTATACTGCAGGAGTAGATGTGATAAAGCCAGTCTCCTATTAAACGACACACACACACACACACACACACACACACACACACAAGTTGCAAAACACAGTTCTCACTGTACTGATTAGGTATCACATTCTGTAAATTCACTCCTTTTTATTGAAATGTGCTCGCTATTGGCCTAGGCATATCAATGTCTCAGAGACAGCAAATGTTCTTAATCACTGATCCATCTCTCCAACCTGAGGATGGTGGATGTTAGTACTATCATGTCTTCATCTGCAGCCTCTGGATGAGAGACCTTGAGACAAGGTGACCTCTTTCCCTACGCTATGTGCCCAGAAAGCCCCAAGCAATGCTGCTTTTGTAAAGGAAGAAAATATTAAAGGTGACGGTCCAAGAAATCTTTATTCTGTGTTGTGAGAAAATCTCTCTGTCTTTTTGTGTGTATCTGCCTCTGCCTATACATCTGACTCTGTGTGTGTGTCTCCATCTCTTTCTCCCTCTCCCCTCCCTCAGCCTCTCCATCTCTCTTTACTCTTTGGCTTTCATTCTGATAAAACGTTGAATTGTTACAAGACCCTATTAGCCTAAGATGTGGTGTTAGCTGAATCTCAGTTGAACAAGATGACACAGTTTTGATACACCCATATGGGGCTTTGGCATGCCTCCAAATACATTGCTGAAGGATGTGGAGTTTACACAAAGAACACAAAGGGAGTCTTGTACTAATAGATGCTTTTGCCTCTCAAGGTATGTTGAATGTCCAGCACCCTGGTGGGGACATGACCCCATTGTTTGGATGAGGCAGAACTAATTGGAGCTAAAGCTGGGAGACAAGATTCCAAAGCCAAACCATGCTGCTGCAGCAATAAGTGGTTTTCCAAGGAGTCTACTCCAAGAGCCTGTGTTTATGATTCTCTTTCCAAGAACCCCTCAGGGAAAAGGGGCCATTTCTCATGTGGCATTTTCCAACTCAAGAGCATATCCCCTTCCTAGCACGGTCACCCTGACCGTTCTAACCTATCCCTTAAGGAGACTACTCTTGTAGGCTTTGGCACCTCAGCTGGGATGGTGCTGAAAGTCTGGCAAGAATCTTTTCTCTTTTATT
This sequence comes from Mastomys coucha, assembly GCF_008632895.1. Lineage (NCBI taxonomy): Eukaryota > Metazoa > Chordata > Mammalia > Rodentia > Muridae > Mastomys > Mastomys coucha. The sequence goes on from NW_022196915.1 coordinate 55,661,614, forward strand.
GCCTCATTGATAAACTTGATACTTGAAGAAAACAAATTAAATTTGAGATACCTCATGCAGTTGGGGTAAAGAGGAATTAGTAAAGGAGCCTCATGAAGCAGTGGATTCTAAACTTTAAAACCGACCTCTATCAATCCACTTTTCTGAATCTCTAGTTGAGTATTCCAAGGCTTCTGCTAGCCCCACTCTCTAACTCAAGCTGAACTGCCATTCACAATATTCCTAATGGAGAGTTCAACCACTTGTTAACTTTATAGCCAAATGTGAATGTCTTGCCCCTTCGGAAACCATACCTTGTTAAAGGAGAATGAACAATTCCTGCCATTCTCTACCTACCACGCTCTACCCTTGACATATCAAAGGTCCTCATGGAGAGAACTGTTAGCATGCATTTTTTTTCTCATCTACTTTCCTAGACAAGACAATCCTCAATTTGCAAGGGAACAGAAAGCTGCATTGGAGGAAACGTTGAATCAAGACTTAGGATGGAGTCCATCTTGGGCACAAGGAGCCCAGTGCTCTCATGTGGACCCCTAAGCACAAAGGGACTACAAAGTCCTCAGATACCATATGACTCCAATCTGGGCCATCCCTCAGTTCAAAGGGAGTCTGGGAGGAAAAAGACAAACTAGGAGCCAGGGAAGCTCAGCAAAGTGTGACTGTGGTCAGGAGAAAGGACAAAGGGCAGTTTTCCTGTGCAAGTTGCATGGTAAAGTGTTCCCAGTATAGAGTACAATACCTTAAGACTAGTGTGCAAATGAACCAGTATAAAAGTGATATAAGCCACTCAAAGGGGCAGATGCTATATGCTTTCTCTTATATGTTGGATCTAAATTTAAATATATATATATGTATATATATATATATGTATACACATACACCTGTATATATATATATACATGTACATAGACATAGATATGTACATACACACATATATAATGCACATATGCATGTGTGTGGGTGCGTGTGTATGTGTGTGTGTACATGTGAATGTGTGTGTATGTGTGTGTATGTGTGTGTGCATGTGTATGTGTGTGTGTACGTGTGAATGTGTGTGTATGTGTGTGTGTGTGTATGTGTGTGTGTGTACATGTGAATGTGTGTGTATGTGTGTGTGTATGTGTGTGTGCATGTGTATGTGTGTGTGTGTATGTGTATGTGTGTATTTGGACTATAAAATTAGAAAGTAGATAAGACGGGAGGAAATGATCTTAAGGAAAGGAAAGAAGGCAATGGAAAGTATGTGACATGAAAACAGAAGAGCAGACAAGGAGGACAGTAGGCAAGCCAAGGGCAGTAGCAGAGAAGGACAATTAGAACAAAAGGCAACGGCTTCTGGGCATGGTAGCATGTGGTGTCTTTACTTGTAGACTTGGAAGCCAGAGGCAGGTGGATCTCCATGAATTTGATGCCAGCCTGGTGTGTGCAGGAAGTCTGCACCGTAGGAAGACTCCTTTCACAAAAGGAGAGAGTATGAAAATGCCGTAATGAAGTCCATCAATGTACATGGTAACGTAAATTTAATTTTAAAATGAAACAATTACACATAGAAAGGAATGGGAATGGAGGGCATACTGAAAGCAACAAGATTCCTTTGAATGTCTTTTTATATAGTATAGGTTCCAAAACCATATTAAATACTTATCCGTTCAAAAATAAGAATAAATTCTGTGGGTTAGAGAGATGGCTCAGGAAGTTAGAGCCTGTACTGTCTTTTCAGAAGACCCAAGCTCTGTTCCTAGGGAAGACCGAGATGCCATCAGAATGCCAGCAGTCAATGAAAAAGGAAAAACATGGTAGAGAGTATGGGATGAAGGCTCAGTTAGCCTTGAACTAGCCCTAAAGGACAACGGAGGAGCTGCTGAGACCCTTTCGAGCACTGAGTCCCCAGCGAGAGTATTCCGCTCCCATCCTGAGGATGTAAGACATTGTCCCGAGGGGAAAAGCAACTACTACCTTGAGAACTAGAAGTTGACTATCTTTATCTCACAGTGCTGTCCATGTAGCTATTGGACCTTGGGCAGATCACTCCACATCTAGAGTGAGGCTCTTTCATCTTTAAAATGAGTCCAAAGGATCATACTAAAAGTGCAAAGTCCATTTAGGCTTACATTTTCTTCCACATATGTACTGTACCAAACACAGCAAACCTGGCCCTTTCCTCCAGCCATGGGGGCCTGAGCAGGGGTCCTGACATCAGTGTTGATTTCCTTATGCTGTCCTGTAAGCTCTTTGTGAGCAAGGACTTCACTCCTTTCCTCTGTCCCACAGCAAACTGCCTACCCCAGAGTAAGCATCCAATGAATGATGACAAATGGGTTAGGATGTACAGCTCTGTTCAAGTGCGTAGGCTCAGAAGATGGTTCGTTGAAATGAAAAGTGTGCAAGTGGAAAACATCAGAGGCCAGAAATGCACTTAGAACATCTGACCTTACACACATCATAGCTTACTCCAACCTGCCTTATATGTGTTCAAAACACTTCCACTAGCCTGCAGTTGTGCAAAACCAGCCAACACAAGAGCTAGTTTATAATATAGTGTTGAGTATCATGTATTATTTATTTATTTACTGACCTGGACCACAGTGTGTTGAAGATTGATTGCATAAAAATATTTCTTTACTTTTTTCACCTTAAACAGCCATTAGTTGCCCTTGCCAAGGCCTTTCATAGGTAGTGTGGGAAACTCCAGGCTGAAAGCCCAGCCCTTGAAAAACCTGTTTTGTTGTTTTCTCTTTGAAAAGAATGTACTGTCTTTATTTTTCTTTAAGCCAGGCATGAAATAAAAGCTTTCTTAAGTCTAAAACACAGGGACCTAAGTGAATTTGAGGTGTACTAAAATCAAACCCTCAAACCAAAGCTACCTCTGTGCTGAGGTTAGGAGAGGAAATCAGCTCCTTTGTCCTCACAGTGGCTTTAGCTGCAGCCATCTCTGCTTTTTGGCTCAGCATTCTCATTGGACCTCTATGCCTTAGATTGTAATGTAAGCAGTTGTTAATGAAAGCTGGTCTTCAGAAGCTGCATTTAGGTTCATGCAAAGTCGGAGTCCTTGGGCCCTGACCCAGGGAAGGCCAAGAGGAAAGCTCCCAGCCTACCTTGGTTCAGCCACCATCAATTGCCCACTGCTATGCAGCTGGTGTTAAACAATCCAGGGAATTTGTACAAAGTCATTTCTCAGGCAAAATGAAAACAGCCAGGTGACTGACCAGCAGTGAGCAGGAGCTACAATTAATAATAGCCGAGTCTTCGAGCATGAAGGCTTGGATGGAGTTCAGATAATTACCCACAGGTTGAAAGACATTCTCAAAACCTTGTGGGATCCAAATTTAGACTGCCACTTGGCTGAGAACAAGTTGAATGACATTTTCTTGGATGAAAGCCATAGTTTCTATTCCAGGTTGGACTCAAAGACAGGCAAAAGACAAAGAAAAGGATAGATTCTAGCAGATAGTATGGAGTGCAAGGGTTGAATAAAAGTTTGGATTGACAGACAAGATGGATAGACAGATAGATGAAGAACTAGTTCTGTAGTGTAGACCTTGAATGTCCTTAAAGATCCATATGCTAGAGTTCTAGTCATCAACCTGTGGTTCTGTTGGGACATCACAGATGACAGACAACAGAGAGAAACAGAGAAATGATAGAGTGATATATACATATATATACATACATACATACATACATAGATGATTGATACATACATATATACATATGTGATAGATACACAATACATGATAGATACATACATATATGCATACATAGATAATAGATGATAGGCATAAGTAGATAGAAGATAGAGATAAGTGATAGAAGATGATATATAGATAGATAGACAGATAGATAGATAGATATATGCATACATACATACATATATACATACATACATGGATGATAGATATAGGTAGATAGAAGAGATATGATAGAAGATGATAGATAGATAGGTAGATAGATAGATAGATAGATAGATAGATAGATAGATAGATAGATAGATAGATGATAGATAATCTTTATTTCCACTTCCTCAACCATTCCAAGGTATTTATATTTAATGGAAATAAATATAGCTAGCTCTTGGAGCAAAAATTTGAAAAAAATTCCATCAATAAACTGCCATAATAAAAGGTAAATAATTAACAGAAAGACAGATGGATATAACTATGTATGTCTCTATAGATGTAAATATTCATATATTGATTCAATAGAGGGAATACAGGGATCATTACACAACCACAGACACTCCTCAGCCACAGAGGTTTGTGTTACAAACATACCAAAACACAGAGCAATGGTCTTTGGAGACCATTCATAGTTCTAGAGGGATTGGCCAAGGGCTTTCCCTCACCCTGAGGATTCAATTGAGAACAGTATACTCCCAAAGGGAGGGAAGAGCTGCTACATGCCTGAAAGGTTCCACTGAGAGAAATACATACTGCATGAATGGCTCTTCTTTTTTTCATTTGAGATGAAGTCTGTAAAATTATTGTAACAATGCCCACAAGTTTTAGTATTTTAAAATAGACAGGATATCTTGGGCTGACCATACAATGAAGCAAACAGATGTTTCTAACATTGGTGGGTTCTTTGAGGGTCGTTTTTCCCACTTAAATAAACAAAAATTTAAGTCTTAAGGAAAAATAAGCACTTTAAACAGAGTTGCACAGCCAGTTAGGGGTAACTGGGATTAGAACCCATGTCCCAATGTTAGACCATTTCTTTATTCATCGTAGCTTTATCCTGTGATCCAAGGAGTCCCCAGAAGGGAACCCTTGGACACATCTGAGCTGAAAGGCATGCAAAGAAGACATGCCTATATGTATTTTGTTTGCTTGTCTGGATATTGGTTTTTGTTGTTGTATTTGTTTGTTTGTTTGTTTAATGCACCATGTGATCAGAATCCAGCCATTTCCTTTGCTATGACAAGTTTCTCCCTAAAGCTGAGCATCAAGCTTGGTGTTTCCAGTGAGAAGAATGATAACATACGTTTTCCGACTCAGAATCAACTCACATCATATGTCAGGTAAAACAAATGTTTGCTACCCGATGCCTACAATGGGCTTGAAACACAGATATGGTTCCCCCCTCTATCTAAGCCAGCACATCAGTCAATTGCTCTGTACCACTAAATGTCAAGATGAAGTCAATGTAAATGGGAACACAGGGGAGATGTGGAACAAGAGCAGGCATGGATCCCAGACTGTTTTATACTACATGATGGATGGGGTGAGATGTAGGCAGAGAGAGGCCAGCATGTGGAGCAAATCACCAGCATCACTGAGCTCTATGAAGAAAATTTCAGAGATTTTGAAAACCCTGAGACATACTATTAAAGGCAGCCGCTGTGCTTCGTGAGAAGATAGAAGAGTGAGAAGCAGAGACATGTCTAGCTCCTACCCTGACTTGACTTAACAATGAACTCTGGCCTAGAAGTATAAACTGGAAAGTCTTTCCTTTCCCCCCAATTTGCTTTGGGAGTCATGGTGTTTATCACAGTGACAAAAATAAGTAAGCAAACCAAGCAAACCAAGCACAGAGAGGCAAACGCCACATGTTCTCCCTTGCATGCGGACTCTAAAGCAGAGACTGAGAATGGACTGAGAATTACCAGTAGGTGTGCAATGAAAGGTATGTCGAGGTCAGTTAAAGGGAACAAGATTTCATTTAGAAGAGAGGGGGGAAATGAGGACGTGAAAAAATATTCTTCTTGCTTTCTCTATAGGGATTTTTTTGTCTGTGTTCTTGAGTTTGTCCTTTTAATTCTGTTCTACTTTTATTGTTTATTTCTGAATGTGTTCAGAGTCATGACATTTCCTGTGAGAACGAGGTTGGCATAAATTTGATGTGTAACAGTCCCATTGTTAGCTACTTTCTAAATAGTCTATTATTGCAGTCATGATCTCTCTGTTAACCCAAGAATTACTTAAGGTCATTTTTTTATTTAAAACTTTCACTTGTAACTTTAACGTATATCGTATTATAGGTCAAGAAACTCCTCTTCTGCTTAAACCCAGTGGGAAAATGTTAAAAGAAACTGGATACATGAACAGCTGCTAGTAACTCAAAATGAAACACACACACACACACACAAGCACTCACACACACACACATATGGAGGAGGAGGAAGAGAAAGAGGGAGCGGGGGTGGGGTAAGGGGGAGAGAGAGTGCTCCATCTTGCAGTCTTGCATTTCTACAAGCACTTGCTGCTAGTTATACAGCTGTTTCCCTGTTGCAAATCTGGGGAGGCAGCTGAGAGCTTTTTGCAAGGAATTGTGTGGGAACCTTCTCAGGAACCCCATTTGTTCACTCTTGAGACAAGCATAATTTTTCACTTGGTTTTCTGCCCCTCCTAAGGAGGTGGGTAAGAACCTGAACACCAGATCTGCGTTCCAGTAAACCCTAAGGTTGCAAGATTAGCTGTCAACCTGGTTCCAGGACTTTCAGTGGAAGAGAAGGTGATGGTATTCAGGGCAACTACTAGCCAAGTTCTACAAGGTAGAATCAAGATTATCTAGACGTCCAGTGGCCTGTAGAAGCTATCACCTGTATACATTAACACAGACAGAAGGACATGTAGAGAAGAGCCAGAGTCAAGGTTTGAAAGTGTGCCCAGCACCTGAGCTACATGGGAAGTTACAGAGATTCTTCCATGAGGTGACCACAAGTGGCTTTCTGGAGTCAATAGTTTCCCCTTGAAATTCTGTCATATGCCTTTTTTAAGGAAATAAAAAGTCTGCCAGGTTATCGTTTTAAATGTGTGACTCTGTGCCAGACTCCATTCAACTCTAAACCAGAGATCAGCTGTGACCTTCTGTCCCTTTGCATTAACTTAATTTCCTTGAATTTCATTGCACACACTGATCTCATCTCCTATGGCCTTTGGGGAGTCCAGTTTTCCTACCCATACTCATCCCTCAAGATTTTAGGGTATCACAGAGATGGGTAGAGCCCAGACCTACCCACCCCCCAGAAACAACCTCTCCCATGTCCTCATGGGAGCCCATTGTGCTAGACAACTCCAAGCACTTGAGAAGAAGTCAGGACATCAGAGTAGAGGTTGTAACACCACAGACACAGAACCTGCCATTATGCTTAGCATGGCTCCTTGTTCTTTCCTCTGCCCATTCCTCCCCATCATCCTCCTGTTCCAAAGACTGTATTCTCTGCTCTTCAAGGGATCTTTTCTCTTGAGAATCATGAGGCACTGACCCTGACTGTTCAATTTCTACCTCATGTGGATTTTGAAAGCATTTTCCTGGAAAAGGAACCAATATATTCTCTCAGAGGGATTCTGAAACCTGCTGTGAAGTAGAATCATCGACTCCTTTTAATTGAAGGAGGAGCATCAGATTCAAGAAACAATCATGAAGCTGTTCTATCATTGAAGAAGCAGTAACAGGGGGTCAGAGATGATGGCAGTTAATGGTCTGTGACACAGCCTTCATGGAAAAGGACCAATAGCTGGAATCAGTGACATCATGGGCCATGCAATGACATGTAATGTTAGGGCCTCAGATTCTTCTGTGTTGAGACCATTAGAATGGGCATGTCAGAAGAATGACTATAGTCTAGTGGCTGCAAGGCACTATTGTAGAGCTATAGAAGTGAAAGGCCGTCTTGCCCTTGAGACTCATGTAAGTGGGATACAGGTAAAATACAGGATCAAGGAGATGGTGGTCACTTCTCTCTGTGAGCACCAGGATAAGAGGTCTGTTTGGGTTGGAGGGGTGGCTTCACTGTTAAGAGCTCTGGTTGTTCCTGCAGAGGACCTGGGTTTGATGCCCAGAACCAGCATGACTGCTCAAAACCATCTGGAACTCCAATTCCAGGGGATCTGGCACCCTCTTCTGGTCTTCTCTGACACCAGGCATGCATGTAGGTACACAGACATACATGTAAGCCAAACAAGCATACACATAAAAAATAATAATGAACAAGACTGTAAAGATGTGATAGGAAGCCAGGGTTCAGCAAAGCATCTCATCAGGTTATATCTGACTGTTCATGGTTTACTATTGATGCATGCACAGGGAGGCATGTTATGGTATTCTGTTGGAAGAATTGCTCACCATCTGTGATGGTTTGTATTTGCTCAACCCAGGGAGTGGCACTATTAGAAGGTGTGGCCCTGTTTGATTAGGTGTGGCCTTTTTTTGAGTAGGCATGGCACTGTGGGTGTGGACTATAAGACCTTCATCCTAGCTACCTGGGAGTCAGTATTCTGCCTGCAGCCTTCAGATGAAGATGTATAACTCTCAGCTCCTCCTGAATCATGCCTGCCTAGATGCTGCCATGCTCTGGCCTTGATGATGATGGACTGAACCTCTGAACTTATAAGCCAATTAAATATTGGCCTTATAAGAGTTGCCTTGCTTATGGTGTCTGTTCATAGCAGTAAAACCCTAAGACACCATCTTTCTAAACAAAATGGGAGTGTGCTATGGAAGTAAAAGCATGAGATACATCATAGCCAAGAAGCAGTAACAAGGAGTCAGAGATGATGGCAGTTAATGGTCTGTGACACAGCCTTCATGGAAAAGGACCAAGAGCTAGAATCAGTGACATCATGTGCCATGCAATGACATGTAATGCTAGGGCCTCAGGTTCTTCTGTGTTGAGACCATTAGAATGGGCATGTCAGAAGAATGACTATAGTCCAGCAGACAGCATCTCCTTCGGGTCCCCTGGGAAGTGGAGATGGATTTCTTAGTAAGTATAATGGAATGAGTTTTAATGTTTTTGACTAATTCTTTTTTCCAGGTAGTATACAAAATGGCAGGTTTTATTGTAACATTTTATATACACCTATATCAATGTACTTTTGTTCATATTTACACACCTCCACTTTTAGTCCCTTCTCCCTCTATCTTGCTTGCTTCTTTCATGTTTACTTTCTGTGAAACAAATATGACAGCTCAGTTTATATGCAGGAAAGAATGAGAGTCAGGGTGTGTGTGTAACTACCCAGAGTCACACAGTATGGTCTCTAGAAAAACATGGCTGGATTTTCATAACAGCTGACGTGCTCCAGAGTCCTAGAGTCTCACCATCAACAGAAGAGTCTGAACCATCCTTAAGATTGTAAGAAGTACATTTCAAAAGAATAAACAATTTTTGTGACAACTTCCTTGGATAAGACTATTAATATTAATAAACTTATTACTGAGCTGTGGGTGTGGTTCAATGTTACAGTGCTTACCTGGCACTCATGAAGATCTGGGTTTCATATTCAATACTAAGAAATTAAAAATTGTACTGACCATGTTATAACCGGGCAAAGAGAGAAGACATGGGAGTTAAAGAAGAGGAGGCTGAATCTACTTTCAAGATGAAGGAGAATTTGGATATCCTTGAGATATCCAAATTGAGACTGCAGGAAAGGCTATCCCCCTGCTTTAAGTTCACCCAATCAAAAGGTTTCCATATGTCATGAGAATTTTCCATCAGTCTGTGGTATGTTCTTACAGGAAAATCTGGGGGCCATGATGTCTACAAAGAGGAGTTCTAAAGTGGATAGTTTCTAAGTTCTTTGCCCACCTTCAACTTAAAGGAACAAACACCATACGATGGTTTCCACAGACCACAGCACACAAAAATATAGTCCACCCTAGACAAGGACCTTTTGGGGAATAATCCACCTGTTTTTTCCACCTGAACAGTCCTAAGTTTTCAGGCTAGGACTGTTGACAGGCTGCCCATCAGATAGAACATTCCACCTCACAGGTGGATGCATTTCACTGCGTCGCCAATAAGCTGCAAAGAAATCCCTGTTTCTATGATCAGATATTCCGAAATAGCACAAGTATTAACAGACTGTTAATTGTTGATGTAGCTCCCCTGTAGAATCAAAAGTAAGTGGGGATCCTGATGTTGTTCAACCTGAGTCCCAAGTTTGGTATTTAAACTCCAGGATTCTATGCAGCTTGTAATTAAAATCTAGGTTTTCCCCTACTGAACTTAATTATCACTCACTCAATGATGGCAATAATAATACTAATAATAAGCTCTTACGTCAGTACTTTTCAACTTTTTAAATCGCCTTGTCGTGCTTTATCTGCATAGGCAGGCAGCGTTTATAAGTAGGACAAGTATTATTATCTCCACGCATGCTAATAATAGCTAATGTTTAGGTGGCTCTGTGCATTTCCGGAGTGTTTTCATACATACTTTCTTGTTGTACTAGAGGCTGAATTCCTGGGCATAAGGACCAGGTCTTACCTACAGCATTGAAGTGAGGTTAGCCAAACGCAACTCACTCAATATAAGCAGATAAAAGTTTCAACTCATTTGATCATAATGAAAATGCTGCTGCTTTTATTGGAGGTAAATATTTCAGTTTCTGGTTTTCAGGCAGAAAAAAAAATGAGGCTCAAAAAGCTTAACACGTTCAAAGCCACACAGTGAGCATCCAGACAAGAAAAATGGCAGCTTCTAAGTAGCTTCTAAATCTCTTCCGTCTTAGTTCACAAACTTGATCATCTAACGGGTTGGTTACCTTCCTTGGGGCTGTGACCAAAGTCCTGAAAAGAAGCAGCTTAAAGGAGAGAGGTTTTATTTTGACTCATGGTTTGAAAGGATATACAGCCCATCATGGAGGGGAAGGTGTGGTGGTGGGAAGGTGCTTGCTTGCTGACATCTGGGCAGTTCGGGTAGCAGAGAGAAACTAAAGAAAGCTAATACTCAACTGACTTTCTCCCTTTTTATTTTCTTTTTAATTTTGTCCGTAACACATTCCCCTGAAATGGTGTTACCTATATTCATGGCAGATCTTCCCTCTCCAGTTAAACCCCTTTAGAAAAATCCTCATGGGCATGGTAAATCCAAATCTAGTAGACAGTGACAATTCACCATCACACATGAAAAGCTTGACAAAAAAAAAATGCAGATTGGATCCAGAAAGTGGGGCACAGAGTTTAAAGTTTAGCTTTCAGGTTAGGCAGAACCTGATGGTTCAGGGACCATGTGAGCATCACCAAGAGCAGCTAAGTGACTTTCCCGAGGCCATGCCCTGAGTTAGAAGTACAAGTGATCTTCAGTTCTTCCCCAAGTACATGAAAGACATTCACCCTCATGAGTCAGAGAAAGGGTCCTCAGAGGGCATCCTTTCCCATATGACCATAGTTCAAAAGCTTCTGGACCACCCACCCTTCAGAGAGTCATAAACAGCATCTCCCCACTGCTGGAGGAAGGTCAAGGAATCTGGGTGGAGTAAAAACTGTGCTTCAAGGAAGTAGGATAGATCCCTGTTGTGTACATTAAACTGACTTGCTGAGGCAACCTCCTACTGGCTGCATCCAGGTGTGGGAACAGAACTTGATTGCGGGCTTTAGGACAGCAAGCTGAAGAACCAGAGAGCAGTGATGTATCATTTCAAGTGCAAAGCACAAAAGTGTCAAATGCCCCTAAAAGAGTAAGAAAGCCTTTTGTTCTCTGGGGGTTTCTCAGCTGATAGGATACAACCCAGGCATGTGAGGGAGGGCAGTCTATTTTCCTCAGTATTTCCCAATTTTAATGCTAACAGCTTTCATCTTAGTTACTTTCCTATTGTTGGGAAAAAAAACCATGAAAGAGGCGACTTAGAAAGCAGTGGTTCTCAGCCTTCCTAATGCTGTGACCCTTTAATACAGTTCCTCAAGTTGACGTGATTCCACAACCATAAAATTAATTCACTGCTACTTCACAACTGTAATTTTGCTACTATCGTAAGTCACAGTGTAAATATATGATATGCAGGATATCTGATATGAGACCTCCAAAGGGCTGTTATAAAAGAAAGAGTTTGGGGGGGGTTACATATCCAGAAGATGAGTTGCTCCCAAAAACAATTCGACCAACTAAAATATATGAGTCTATGGGGGCCATTCTCATTCAAATCACAGGATGATTTGGAAGGATTAGGAGGTGTGGCCATGCTGGGAGAGGTTGTCACTAGGGGTAGGTTTTAAGGTTTCAAAAGCCAACACCAGACCCAGTCTCTCTCTCTCTCTCTCTCTCTCTCTCTCTCTCTCTCTCTCTCTCTCTCTCTCTCTCTCTCTCTCTCTCTCTCTCTTTCTCTCTCTCTCTTTCTTTCTCTCTCTCTCTCTTTTTCTCTCTTTGTCTCTCTCTTTCTCTCTCTCTCTTTCTTTCTCTCTCTCTCTCTTTTTCTCTCTTTGTCTCTCTCTTTCTCTCTTTGTCTCTCTCTGTCTCTCTCTCTGTTTCTCTCTCTGTCTCTCTGTCTCTCTCTGTCTCTCTCTTTCTCTCTGTCTCTGTGCGTGTCTGTGTGTGTCTGTGTATGTCTATTGCCTACTGATCAAGCTGTAAGCTCTTAGTTACTATCCAGCTCCGTATCTTCCTGCTTGCCCCATATTCCCTGCCATGATATAGACTCACCCTCTGAAACTGTAAGCAAGCCCCCAATTAAATGCTTTATGTTTTAATTGCCTTGCTCAAAGTGTCTCTCTCACAGCATTAGCACAGTAACCAAGGCATATTCAAAAGCACCCTCACAGGCACACCCAGCATAATGTTTTACTAAATATCTGAGTACCCATGGCTCACTCAAGTTGCTATGCAAAGTTAATCGTTGTGCCAAAGCACCAACCTGTTCCATTATCAGAATGAAGCACCGGGACTCCAACACACCTGTCACCTGCCACTATGTATGTCTAGTTTTGTAGGGAACCTTTTTTTTTTTTTTCTGAAGGAATGTTCTAAAAGTACAGCTTCTTTTTGAACAACAGATGTGTTTCTGTTAATTCATGAAACCGTGAAACTACTTGATGTTGGGAAGTTAGCAGTCTACAGATTCAAAGCAACTTGCTGGGCTTCCAATAATCCTAACCCTGAGGCCCTTCATACCCACTGTGGTCTATGTCTAGCTTCAAACCCAATGAAAGGTCTTCTGGCAAAAACCAGGGATAGAAGATTAGAGCAAAAAGACACAACTTCCCCTCTTTATGTAGTACTCCAGTTATGAGAGTACTGTTTGAATTTCTCACTGTTTTCACTGTCCTAACATTCAAGAGAAACAAATGAAGGGGGAAAGGATTTATTTGGCTCACCCCTTCCAAGTTTTCAGTAACTCTCATGTGGAAACAGAGGATGCTAACATCCTCTGGCTCTTCCCTTTTACCCCATCTTAGCCTCTGCTCTATGAGATGATGCCACTCACATTCAGCACAAGTTTTCCTTAGCTGATCCTCTCTAGAAACACTCTTACAGATACACCCACAGCTATGTTCTGCTAATCCCCTCAGTGCCCTCAATCCAATCAAGCTGATAGTCAACATTAATCGGCATATGTCAAAAGTCTTTCACTATAAGATCTGACTCAATGTACCATTACTAGATAGAAATAGCAACCCAAACCTCCAAAGACAATTATCACAAGGCAATTGTTGATGAGTAACATGGACAGTAACAGCCAAGAAGTCATCGCAATTGTTCACACTGAGATCACAAAGAAGACAAGACCTTTTCATCCAAATAGGAAGCCAGTCACCAATATAAAGTTTATCAAGTCTCCATAGATCTAGTAGAAACATTGCAGAGTGACATAATCCCCAGATAATGTTCTCTGAGCAATGTGTGAAGGAATGCAAAGCAAGCTTGGGTGCTTGGCTGACCCCAGGCATCATGAGGCAAGCAGAGTAAGTAAAAGGTTTGAGCTATTCTCTCCAGGGGTCAACGTGGAGTTAACACTTGCCCTCACATTACTATTAGATACTGAATAATTGTAATATGAGGGACACAGAAAGAGTGGAGAGAGATCAAGAAATATCATTGCAGGAAGGAAGTGGATCTTGAGCTACACACTTTAAAGAAATGGAAAGATTTAAATAAGAAAAGAAAGACAATCAGTTTTACATAACAGACATATTCTGCAAGTGCAGAGGAGGGAATTCTTCCAGTTAATGAAAATAAAAAAAGAGAAAAGATCGGCCTAGGTTGGGGACTTTGTGCTAGAGTGATCAGGCAGGACACACAGGCTGTCCTCCTCCGGTCCTCACCCTGTAGAAGAGCTTAGCCATGGCCTTTGGGGCATTGTAGAGCCATACTAGGGATATGGATTCAAGCATGAATTGACTTCACAGGAGTGTTTGAATTGTTAATGTTAAACAAACAATGAGCCAACCCTTGCTTAAGTGGTCTGTAGTACAGGAACCTTCTTTTGACTTTAGTAAGTGTACTTGTAGCCTTTTACTTCTGGGCATAAAATGATGTCATCTAGAAGTAGAGAGTAACTTAGCCAGGTAGCCATGGCAACTAATTAAGGAAAGCAATACAGCAAGGTAGCTAGGCCTAAGGTAACGGTGCTGAAGCTATTTACATTTCCTACTAGAAAGAAATGATGGAAAGTCAGCAGACCCCACCTAGTACTGCTGGCATGCCTCCCACCCGATATCTGCAAATGATCCTAGGAGATGCTGGAGTATATAGGACATGGAAGATAAACTGAAAGTGGGGCTCTATGATTCAGTTTCCATGAGATTCAGTTTTCATACATGGGAGTGTGAGACTTTGCAGTGATAGCCTGTGCTCTATAAGAAAGCCCAATAAATTCATTGGCTCACTAAGTTGAACTTGGAGGAATCATTACTGTCCTCAATACCCTGTCTTTGGTGAATGGGCATTTTTTCATATCTCCCCAGAAAAAAAAATAAGAAAACAATACTAACCAAAGTTCTCCAGAGGAGAAGACCCAGGAGATGTATATGGAGATAGAAGTTTTAGAAAACTAGCTTATTCTGTTGTGGGATAAGCAAGCCTGGCAGATCAATCCTGTCATCTGGACATTCAAGGAAGGATGAAGATAGTCCAGTGGTAGATTTCCCTCTTACTCAGAGAATCTCAATCTTTTATCTTTTGGGGACCTCAACTGATCAGGGAAGGTCCCCCTCCCATTGTGAAACACAATCTGCTTTACTTGAAATTTACCCACCAGTTTAAATTGTTAATCTTATCTATAAAATATCTTCACACTGACAATAAAACTGATGTTTGACCAAACATCTGGACACCACAGTGTAGTGGAGTTGATGTGTAATATTAGTCACCTCAGTAAAGAAACAAGGAATCTCCATCTTTTTAATTTGCCCTCTCTGGCCTGGGTGTTGTCCTCCTGGTTACATTGGGTGCTTCAATCTTTCTTGAAGAAATGTTAAAACAGTAAATATTCAGGCTGATGAGATGCCTCGGTGCGTAAAGCTTTTAGCCATCAAGGCTGATGATCTGACCTCAACCAGAACCCCATAATAAAGGTGGAAAGCAACTCCCACAAATTGTCCTCTGACCCATACCTCCATCCTGTGGCATGTGCACACACAGAGACACACACAAAACAAATAAACAAATAGCACTATTTCACCAACGTGAAGTCGAGTCAGACCCTCTGCTTCAGTGGATCCTCTCCGTCATCTTCCTGAAAGTCCTCCTTGAAGATTCATGCCAGCTTGCCTTCTGCCATTTGGCAAGTCAGTCCCCAGATCACCTCTGAGAATACAACCTGTTGTAGCCTGGCGAGACGCTTCTCATTAAACTCATGCTGTTTTTTGGGTTGATTCAGAGATTTCTGAGCCAGCTCCCAAGCCTTTGTGTAGCTTCTAATTCACTGCTGCTTGACATGTCTGATGTGGGTGGGAGGGGGATGACTTTCATTTAATATTAACCAAGCCACCCTCTGCTACTTACTCTGTTCCATTGTCTGTCTCACTTCGACAAACAATGGAGTTGGCAAGTTGTTTAAAATCAATGAAGTTCAGAAGCATTTTTTTAAGCCATTCTACCTTACACATAACCATCTGATGATTTTATTCAGCATGTGTTTAACACACACACACACACACACACACACACACACATACCAAACACACAAGACCCAAATATATATATATAATATCATTATAAGGAAATATATGTATATTTCCTTGTAATGATCATAAGGTAGTTGACCATTTTTGAAAGGAAAATATTAAAGCCAAAGGGGGAAAGTTGTTTTGTTTTGCCCTAAATTTCTCATGTTGAACAGAAAAAAATAAAGTCAAAAATATTAATCCATAGCCCATATGCTGAGTAGAAATCACTGATTAAAGACAGTTTATAAAACTTCATAATGAAAATGGAAACCTTCTGGATCTAATTCTCTTGTGAATTGTCACTGAAGACAGGCACAGAGGAAAATGATAGCATACTATTCCAGAATCTAAGATATACAGAAAATGTAGCATCTGACTGTAAGGTGAGGAGAACTGTAGAAAGAACATCAAATCAGACCATTCCTTGTGGCAAAACTGCCCTCCACTATTTGAAAACTAGCTTTCAGAAAGAAGTAGACTAAAAGGAGACAGTAATGGTCTGCTGCCTTCTAGGAAAGGGTCTGAGTTTCTGTACACTAGAAAAGGAAGAGAAACCCAAAACTGGAGCTTCCAGTCTTATCATTTGCGGGTACACACTTTAAAACAGAACACTCCTAGTAGGACCACAATAAAGGAATGGGGAAAATGTACTAGTTAGAGGGCTGTAACTAAAGTGGGGCTAGCTGTGTTTGTGGTAGACAGACGAAACCTCAAGTCAAGGACACAAACATCTCAAAGAAGTTTACAGCAGCTGAACATCTGAATGGCACAGATGATCATCAGCACTGAACTGAACTGAAAAATGCTTTTGCTTGTTATCCTTACATGAAATATAGAATTAGGGGCTAGGAAGATGGCTCAGTAAAGTATTTGTCGTGAGAGCTTGAGGGTCTGAGTTCAGGTCTAAAGAGCACTCATAAAAGCTTGTGCGGTGTGGGCATAGCAGTCGGCTTTGTAATCATGGCTAGGGGAGGAGAGACAGGGATCTCTGTAGCAGTCAGCTTGTAATCATGGCTATGGGAGGGGAGACAGGAATCGCTGTAGCAAGCTAGCTACAGTAGGAGAAAGGTGAACCCCAAGTTCTAAGGGAAACTATACCTCAAGATAAAAGGCAGAGATCAACCAAGGAAGGCACATAACATCAACCCTGGACCTCTGGGTGCATATACACACATGCAAAAATGCACATAAACTTGTATAAGCAACACATCACACACACACAATCTTCTAGTCATAAAAACATATATGTATTTGATCATCTTCCAAAACACCCCAGGTTGTATATTGAAGTGCAATGAGAAAATGATGTCTGTGTTGTTTTTGGTCATTTGATGGTAGAAAATAAGGACAGACCTGCTACTCTAAGATTTCCAGAAGTGTCTCTTCTGGGAATCCTTTGCCATACATGATTTTTACTTAAATGCCTGCTGTTTAACCAGAAAAGTTCACTTTCCGATGAAAGCCACCCAGCTCAGGCACTTCTGGATGAACATTCTCTTCCCATGGAGAATGAAGAACACACCTCTGGAGTGGTTCTGTTGCTATAGAAACTGGAGTCATACCTGCAGGCAGCTTACATAAATGAGAAAGCCAGGTGGGGATCATGCAAAATACATAGCCTCAAGGCACGATAGGATCAGCCTCATTCTTGTGACAGGACAAAGTGCTTCCAATAGTGTCAGACCACATTCCCATGAATGAGAAAAAAAAAACACAAATCCAGATTTGTATTTTCTCATCATAATTCGTTGACTCTGAGACACACATTATTGTCACTGCTTTTAAACCAAGATGTGTCTTACAATGGTGTCCAGCAATTATAATTAGCAGCATACTTTCTCTTCCTAGCAGTATATAAAGTAAAACAGTGTCTTTTAATCAATCATAGCATCTTAGATGTTACAGAATATGGAATGTAAGATCTTACAATAGCTAAAAGTTCGTAATGGATGCATGCAAAAGAAAATAATACTATAAAGGCCAAGTAAGATTAATCATACATGTGTGTGTTACTAGTTCACAATCGGCCTTTTAAATATCCTTGGGGCTGAAGAGGTGGCTCAGTATATATAATGTTTGCTATACAAACATAAAGATCTGAATCCGAATGTCCAGAACCCATGTAAAAGCAAGGCATAGTACTGTAATCTGAGTATTTCTACAATGAGAATGAGTGATGGAGTCAGAATCCTTAGAAGCCTCCTGAGCCAGCTAATCTGTAGTACACGGTGGCAAAGAACAAGAGATCTTGACAAAAGGTAGAAATCGAGGTCAACACCCAAGGTTATCTTCTGACCTCCATGTATGTACCATGGCACATTAGTGCCCACACACACGCAAGCACATGCACACATCAAAGGGATATTTGTAAAAAAAAATATCATTCTTGTCATTCTTTTCTGGGAGACAGTTGGCAAAACTTATGCAATACGATTTAGAAGCCTAAAATCTCCTGCACTAATAGAAGATCTCTCCTATTCCAACAATCAGAAGGTGTACGAAGTTAATCTTGCAGTTTAACAACAACAACAACAACAAAATCACCCAACTGCAAAAATCTAAAGTAGTAGAAACCACAGGTCATCAAATTTGGACCCACAGATAAAATCCAGCCCTCTGTCTGCCTTTAGATGTGAGGTTTGACTGGAAGTAACCATTTGCAACAACACAGCTTGAATGCTTACAAGCTGTCTATGATCACACTCCTGCCTTCGGCAGACCCATCGTAGAAGATTGTTTAGCCCCATCTAGATAAAAACCTATCAACACAGTATGAGTTCTATAACATGTACATGAGTGTGCATGCACACACACACACACAAGCACACACACATGCACACACACACACAAATGATAGCAGTCATTTTAATTCATGGTGGAAAACAGGAGTCAAAAATCAGAAGAGAGACAGGAAAGCAGTTTCTAGAGAAAACTGAAACCACAAGGAACCACAATTACAAATGGTCCCCAGAGATAATAATACTTAACACAGTATTACTAAACCAAAATCTGGGAAGATATTGTTCTCAGGGGAAAATCTTTGCCACAAGGAGCTTTTCTTCTGAGACAGTAAAGGTTTTAACTTGTCAGGGAAAGATAATTTGTGTCATTTTTAAAATATCCTGAGCCACAGGAAGCAGTGGAAGACCCCATGGCAATGCATATCACCAACCTGCACACCTGAGACAGCTGTGAAGCCCTGCAGAGATCTTTCAATGTGCAGGTAAAAATGCACAAGCAAAAACTGTGAGAAAGGTATGCTAGTTCATTGATCAAATATCTGACCAAAAAAAAAAAAAAAAAGCTACCAGCAGGAAGGATTTGTGTTGGCTCATGAATTGGAGTGTGGCCCATCAAGGTGAGAGGATGCTCACCTCTCACTGTGAGCTCCTCCTGGCGATAGGAGCTTGAGGCAGCTGGTCATGAGTGTCTGCGATGAGGAGGCAGAGGAGCAGATGGGTGCTTCCCACTCCCTTTTTAAAACTCTTTTATTCAGTACTGTACCCAAGCCATGGTATGGTGCCACCCACAGTTCAAAGTGGGTCTTCCCTACTTGGCCAATCTTCTCTGTGAATGCTCTCAAAGACACACCTCCTTTATGTGTCTCCTAGGTGATTCCAAATGCAAACCCAGTACAATTAACAGTGAAGATGCACCATCACAAAGGCTCAGGGCTAAATCATTTACCAATATATGAGAAAAATGTATTTCTAATGAACAATTCTTAGCTCCTCCCAAGAACCAGACCCAGAAACACATAGTTCCACGACAGGAATCCACTCCTCCAAGGCTCTAACTTGGTGTTTTATCTAAAGCAGTGAGTGGGTTTCATCCTGTGGGCTAGTACCCCTTTGTGGTCACATATCAGATAGTCTGCATATTAGATATTTACATTGTGATTCATAACAGTAAGAAAATTATAGCTATAAAATAGCAATGAAATAATTTTATGGTTGGAGATCATCACAGCATGAGGAACTATATTAAAGGGTCAGCTTTAGGAAGGTTGAGAACCACTAATTTAAAGGCTTACAGAGAGAGAGAGAGAGAGAAAGAGAGAGAGAGAGAGAGAAGAGGAAGAAGAAGGAGGAGGAGGAGGAGGAAGGGAGGGAGGGAGGGAGGGAGGGAGACCAATTAGACAGTGTCCCTTTACTAAAAATATCACAAAACGATATGCCAATGTGTAACTTTAATGTGCTGTTGACAAATACAGAGTAAATAAAATGGCAAAAATAATACTGAAAAGGATGTCCTTGAAAAGATGGGCAATCTTACAAAATTTATAAACTGAACACAAGCTGACTTTAAAGTTAATGGAAAAGAAAAGATAAATAGTACTATCATCATGAAAAAATAGCTTTGTCCTATATTAAAATGTACTGCAAAGTCAGATATAAACAGTGATATACTGCTGTGTGAATATAGAGAGCAATAAAGCAGTGTGGGGCACCCAGAAATACACTGAAATAAGAGTTAAAATATAAGAAGTTATATAAAGTATTTCATGCAAGTTGTTAAAAATGACAAATTTTCTTAAAGAAACAGTTTGGGACTACAGAATAACCATCATAAGGGAGATAAAATTAACTCTATATTTCATAGCATATATCATCAAAATCATTTTTGCTGGATCAGAAATTAAACTCTTTTAAAATTAAAATCATAAATAGTGCTATATAAAAATATCAGGTTTCTTTATTGCAACCTCAGAATGGCAACAGTTATGCTAAATATAACAAGAACCTGGGAGTCATAAATAAAAGCATTGATGGGACTCTTGCTTCTGACCATGGAAGACTAGCTGGTATCTCATCAGTCTCTGCATATTGAAGAACTATAAAGCAGTAAAACAATATGTGAAGAAACTCGTCTGAGCCACTGGGCAACAGGCAGAAGAAAATGAGACTAGGAAAATTCAGGAAGTGAGTGAAGCTTGACTGTCCCACTGAGTTGAGGAAGCAGAATCAGAGTTGAGAGGACCTGAATTTGTAGAAAATACATAAAAAGCAAAGAAGATGTGTAGCACCTAAAGCTGCCTGTTTCTATGATCCTGGAGTGAGGTCTGGACTGTGCCTGTGCAATAGCAAGCCTTCCCAGAAGGCACAACATCAGGGCTGGGGAAGAAGAATGTCAGGTCCTGATGAGAGAAGAGCAGTGTTAGAGAGTTCTACTTGGAAAACTCTGTTATTCTTTGTCATTGGGATCAATGACCAAAAATGCCTTCCTAAGAGTAGACCTTCTATAGTCACAGGTGTGTAAACCCATGCCCAATAAGATCTTTCTATAAGAGAAACTTTGGAAGCTGAGATCCTTTCTGTTGTGGGTAACTCCTAGGACTTAGAGACATGGGAAGTACATCCAATCAAATAGGCAAGAAATCAAGCCTGCACATGTTTAAATTTGATAGGCTCCCCATTTCACCTTTATCACCTTCTATATAATATGCATTAATAATCTTCAAAGAAAGATAACAAAACCCAGAGTCTTCACACTTTATTATTCCAATTGTTCAGTATTGAATTAAAAGTCCAGTAAAAACGAACCAAAACAGGGAATGTATCACAAAAGAAAAAAATAGTCTGTCTGGTGGTCTGAATAAGAATGGCCTCCAGAGGCTCATGTATTTGAATGTCTGGTTCCCAGTTGGTAGACTTTTTAGGAAGGATTAGGAAATGTGGCCTTGTTAGAGGAGATGAATCACTAGAGATGGGCTTTGAAGTACAAAAGAACATGTCTCTGTCTCTGTCTCTCTCTGTGTCTCTCTCTCTGTGTCTCTCTGTCTCTGTCTGTGTCTCTCTGTGTCTCTCTCTGTCTCTCTCTCTATGTCTGTCTCTGTCTGTCTCTGTGTCTCTCTGTCTCTATCTCTCTGTCTCGCTGTCTCTCTCTGTCTCTCTGTGTGTCTCTCTGTCTCCCTGTCTCTCTCTCTGTCTCTCTGTCTCTCTCTGTCTCTGTCTCTCTGTCTCTGTCTCTCTCTGTCTCTCTGTCTCTCTGTCTCTGTCTCTCTCTGTGTCTCTCTGTCTCCCTGTCTCTCTGTCTCTCTCTGTCTCTCTCTGTCTCTGTCTCTCTGTCTCTCTATGTCTCTCTGTCTCTGTCTCTGTCTCTGTCTCTGTCTCTGTCTCTCTCTCTGCTGTGTGCTTATGGATCAAATGTAAGTTTTAAGATACCACTCCAGCACATGCCTGCCTGCCTGATACCTTATTCCCCATCATGATGGTCATGGACTCATCCTCTGAACCTCTGAAATGTAAGCAACCCCGCCCCCCAATTCAACGCTCTCTTTTATAAGTTGCCTTGGTCATGGTGTCTCTTCATAACAATAGAAAAGAAATTAATACAAATTAATAAAACCAAATCAAGATGGCCTAGATAATGTATTTAGCAAGGACTCTAAACATGGACACTGTGTTGTATAATTATGACAGCAATATTATCGCCCATCCTTTTGAAATTTTGCAAAGAGTGCCTACTAATCTCCAACAGTCTAGTATTGGAGTATTTTGACCAATAAATAGATTACATTATGGGCTATATTAAGCAAGGTCATAAGAAGTCCTACAGTTTCTACCTGTGTCACCATAGTGTGACCTACTAATTCATAAAGACACACTACATGGAGAAGTCATGTGTATGTGCTGGTAT
Source organism: Mastomys coucha (assembly GCF_008632895.1). Classification (NCBI taxonomy): domain Eukaryota; kingdom Metazoa; phylum Chordata; class Mammalia; order Rodentia; family Muridae; genus Mastomys; species Mastomys coucha. The sequence goes on from NW_022196915.1 coordinate 55,684,081, forward strand.
GAGCCAACAGCCTGGCTTAGGTTGGCTGTAGTTCACAAGTGATATGATTATTGTTCGAGTCAATGTCCACCTGAGATATCTATCCCAGGGTAGAAAGAAAATGATAGAAATTGTTCAATCTACTTAACAGGATGAGGAAAGATAAGACTAAAGAAAATAAACACATTCTTGGTATCTTGAGGGAAAATATTAAATGGTCTTTATACATACAATGAAATTCAGGGGAATAGAGTAAAGGTGAGACAGGAAACTAACACTCTGAACAAAATGACAAAAACCTTTGAGAGTTGATTTAAAAAGCAAAACCATGACTTACATAGCCAAGAAGTTCAATATATTCAAAGAAGGATTAACTGTAAAGAAAGCCATTTAACTTGGTAGTAAGATGGCTAGTTTTATGTCAACTTGACACAAGTTAAAGTCATTTGAGAGGAGGGAACCTCAATTAAGAAACTGCCTACATAAAATTGGAGTGAATGTAAACTTGCAGGGCATTTTCTTAATTAGAGATTAATGTTGGAGGGCCTAGCCTATTTTGGGTGGTGCCATACCTGGGCTGGTGGTCCTGAGTTCTGCAAGAAAGTAAGTTTGGCAAGCCAGGAGGAGCAAGACAGTTGGCAGCACTTCTCTATGGCCTTTGCATGATGAAATGTGTTATAGAAATAAAAGTGAAACAAACTCTTTCTTCCCCAAGTTGCTTTTGGTCATAGTGTTTTAGCATAGAAATAGAAACCCTAACTAAGGCAGTAATCTACAGTTTTCTTTTTTTTTTTTTTTTTT
>NW_022196915.1:55685496-55698934 GCF_008632895.1 Mastomys coucha
GTATTTTTTGGGTATATGCCCAGGAGTGGTATAGCCGGGTCCTCTGGTAGTACTATGTCCAATTTCAGTTTTCTAATTTGACTTAAAACCTATTCAACAAGAGGGAATCAGGTCTGGTACTGGAAACTTATGCAAACGCCCAGGGCTAGTAAAGTCATGGATCTTGCAGGAGAACTTACAACCAGCACTTTATTAAACCAGCATAATCCCTAACTACATTCTAAACATTTGTGCTTATGCCCAAAGATAAGTTTAGTCTTTGTCCTTCATCAAGGAAACGTCTCTTTGCTATAAGAGATCATTACAGAAAACTATAACCCAGCAAAATGCAGAGTTGAGAAGACAAGTCCTAATGGATACATCAACACAACACTTCTGCACCAAAGGCTCAGGGACCATTGTGGAAGACGATCTGGAAAGATTGTAAAGGACAGAAGATCAAGGACATTGCTGTGGGATTATGTCTCCACATAATAAAAGAAGCTATGCAATTTAAGTCTCACCAACACAACTGCTTATACATAAGCTGATCAAAGATAATGGCAAATATATGTTGAAGTGAACAGAGTAGGGGGTGAGGAAATGAGCCCACAGGGCCTCACCCTTACACAAAGAAGTAAAAGATGTTGAGAGCGGGAGAAGCAGTCTTCCCTCGGGAAGATCACACCAACTGGTTATCCAGTACCAAATAGTCAGCTCTGAAAACATACATAGAAGTAGCATTATGCAGACTGAGAAGAGTGTATATTATGTGTTTAGAATACATTTGTATATGTGTATACATATAACAATGTAACAACAATTAATGAAAAGGGGGGCTGTAAATTTTCAAGAAGTCAAGGAGGAATAAACAGGAGAAATAATGCAATTAATAATTTCAAAAACTTTAAAAACAACTAAAATGAAAAATAAAGAAAGCCATACATTCTAGTGTTTGCCATAAAAGTGCACCAAAGATTAGGTTGAAAATTAGCCAGAAAGGGAAAGTCACAAATTATTAACAAGGGAACACAGATAGCAGTGACTAGAAGATTCTTTTTGGAAAGCAATGGCAGGAATTTACTAGAAGAACAAGTTCCAGGTGCTGAAAGGGGAGCTGTTGCCACCAGGAAAAAAAATGATCTTAAAATATGAGGGTTGCATATAATTTTCCAGAAAATCCAAAGCTAGAAGTTGTTGCCAGTAGACTTTTACTAAACACGGTGATGGCAGGTGACCTTCAGTCTAACAGAAAATGACAGCCGTGCAAATCTGCACAGCAGGATCTAGAAGGAAGGAAGGAAATCCGAAATAGCCAGGAAATGAGAAAATCATGAAGTATGTCTTCCTTTACTGATCTAGCCGAAGAATTGTTTGAAGTAAAATAGAGAACTAAAAGGTATGAAAGTAAGTTTACAGAATAGATAAATGGAATCAATCACATTTATCACATTTACATAAGTCACACAGCAATAAAATTAGCATACACAATATCAAAGGTGTGATCCCGTTTTAAAATGTTGAATATTCTCCAAATGTGCGCTCAGCACACACGTGACCATTCATTCAGTCAGTGTTAGCCTGCAATTTCTATTTAGACAAACTAGTAGTGTTGATAAGGGATGAAGCATGCTAAATACATGGGTGTGCTCAGACACTGCCCTTCGTTATCTGTCAAATACCTATGTGCCACTTAACAAGCCACTTTTTCTTCCTATTCCTGCTGATGAGCTTGTCTTAGATGCAATGTAAATGCAAAATCTAAAACAACATAGACCATCCTTTTCCTTTCAATAATTCCAGGCTTTGGAAAGGTGGCGACAAGGACAGGCTCTTACTGTTCTGCTAAAATGACCTTGAATGGGATATCCTCCTGCCTCAGCCTCCCAAAGGCTGTAAGTGTAGTCCTGCCCTACCACACTCACCTCAGTAATTTGACTTTCAATGAATTTGTCACATCAGATGTCTATAAAGCCCGATGAATACAGGTGTACAAAGTTTCTTTCCTCTCCAATAACCCTTACCAAACAAGTGGAGGCAGATTTTAGTCATTGAAGCCCTACATAACAGGTAAAGGGCCCTGCCAATGGAGAATCAGCTAGTTGGGTGGCAGGGCCAGCAGAAAAACTTCAAAGCCCACTCTAGAGGCCTCATATGGTCAGGAGCAGCCGAGGAGTTTCTCACCTAGAGCACTTGCCTGAGGCTCATTCCCTCTGTGTTCTGCTCCACTGGTCGTCCCTTTGAAAGGATTCAGCCTGGTTGAAGGCAGGGCTTACCGGAACCATAAAGGAAACAAACTGATGTTTTCCTAGAGCAATAGGTGGCATATGTGGGAGGCATGGCTGCAGAACAAACAACGGGGCTTTAGTGTATCCTGGATTCCTACTCTGGTTATCTCTGGGTTCAGTGAATCTGTTTTCCTCCATGAGATGCCACTAGGTAGAGTCCTGGCCTCCACCATTATAGAAAAGAGCATGGCACTGCCTCCAAAACTGTAAAGTACAACTCTCAAATAACTGGCAGTCTCACCATTGGCAATCCATCCAAAAGAAAGGAACTTGGTGTGCCAGTGAGTTGCCTGAAGTCCCTATTGCTCAACAATAGCCAAGACAAGACATCAGCCCATGTGTCTCACAATGAATGGATGAAATAAAGGCCATGTGGTGTGTAGCAATGTGTACGTCATAAAAGTCACTGAGAGGAGCCAGACACAGAAAAACTCTGTGTGTCTTCATTCAGACTCGGTTATGTGAAAGCCTGAGAAGTTAAGTTCACAGAGAAAATTAGTGCAAGGGAGTTAGAAGAACAGAGAGGAGGAGACAGAGAGAAAGGGTAGACAGTGGCAAAACGCAATTCGTCTGGAAGGACAAATTCTAGTAAAACAATTATGTATTGCATATATTTAAATAGAAAAGTTTAGATCCCCTGTTATTTAGGATTCAACTCGATGGTCAATTTGATGGGACCTAGAGTCTGTCAGGAAGTTGCAGGTTGGATTAAATGAAGGAGAAGATCATCTAACGTATCAGGTGGGCTGGATGATATTAAGAGGTCCAAGGAAAAATCAATGCAGCTTTTTTTGCCTGCATCCACCTCTTGCTGGTAAATGCATCTCTGTTGCTACTGCTGCTGCTGCTGCTACTGCTGCTGTTGCTGCTGCTGCATCTTTCTTTGACATCAGACTACAGCTTCTTTGGGTTCCAGTGTAGACTGAAGAACAGTGATTTTCCAGGAATCTTCCCTGCCTTTGGCATCAGACTGTAAGTGCTGAGGCAGTCATTTCGTAGGCCAAGCAGCTGTGGGGTTGTCAGGCTCTTCCCTATCACATGTAGACAGCCAATGTTGTGCAACTCAGCCCTATGCATTGTATGCCATTCTAGTATACTGTCTGTATGGATGCATGGGCATGTACGTGTGAATGTGTGTATCTTCTGTTGGTTCCATTCCCCTGAAGATACCTGGATCAAGATAGAACTAACTGTGAGTAGTTCTATAAAGAAGAGTTTATTGCACCTTACAGGGGACAGTCTGTCACTAAGGGAAGAAACTATGGCAGAGTGTTACTCATTGGCTTAGTTGCCCATCCATCCTTAGCTAGCTTTCTCATATGACCCAGGACAACCTGCCTAGGGAATGGTGCCACCCATGGTGGAGTGGACTTTTCCTACATCTATTACTGATCAAGACAATTTACCATAGGCCAACTGAATAGAGAAAATGTTCAATTGAGGCTCCCCTTCTCAGATGACTCTAGACTGTATCAAGTTGACTATTAATGCTAATTAGGACAACAACCTAATGGCATGCCTGTAATCACACACACACACACATACACACACACACACACACACACACACACACACACATACAGGAACTGAAGAATTTCCAACTAAAAAAAAAAAAAAAAAACCAAGATACAAGCCATACCCATGTCACTAGAATCCAGTTAGTTCACCCAGCCATGGTTAGGCTGGAAATCCTTTATTCCCATCTTCCCCAGCCATCTATGCACACACACTTACTACACGTTGCATTTCTCATCACTGAATAAATTTCTTTTGGCAATAGCCACTAGATACTGCAGCAAAGCCCAGCTCTTTCTCAGTAAGCTGACCCCACTCTGTGAAAAGCCATCTGAACACTTATTTTGCAGCTAGTGGCTTCCTGTTGACCTTCTTAAAGGAGCTGGGGCTTTCTGGATTGACTAATGGCCCAACTTCAGGAGTCTGGGGAGGGACTTTAGAGGGACTAAAGGATAATCCTGTGGCTTGAAAAACTCTTCAAAAGAGATGACATTTATTTGAAAAGATATGCTTACACACACAAAGGTGAGCATGCTCAGAGCCTTGGCCATTGAGGACAAGGGCAGTTCCAGCTTGTGTGGAGACCAAAGGCAATGGAGGTTTCCAGGGAAACAACGCTACCCGCCCATACCTTCCAGGGTCATCTGGAAAGACACTAAGCTGGTGAATAAGCCTCAGCTGTCAGTCTCCTTCTGTACTACTTTGCAGGGAAAACAAAAAACAAAAAGATGAAGACATAGACACAAAAAGATAGAGACTCCAACTTTTACAAAAGCTCATTCTTTCATTCCATCTATTTTTTAAACTTTGTTAAACATCACACCAGGAACTACCCTCTTCTCATTTCTCATGCTCAATTTTAAGTGGAATGACTCATTTCTCATTGTCTCCCATAATCCAAAGTCTGCTGTGAGTGATTTCAAGAGCAAATGAACACACACACACACACACACACACACAAGCGAACAAATGCATGTATGCATGCATGCATACACATGTGGAGGTGAGGGGCTGCCCTTCTTTGGTTAACAGTGAAGAATGACTATCTAAGGAAATTAGTGTTTGCATAAAGAGGGAAACAATGCAATTATCTTTACATTTTGAAAGGTGCATATTTCTAATGCCTCATTGTCTTTTTGTTTTTGTTTTTGTTTTTCAAGACAGGGTTTCTCTGTGTTGCCCTGGCTGTCCTGGAACTCACTCTGTAGATAAGGCTGGCCTTGAACTCAGAAATCCACCTGCCTCTATCTCCCAAGTGCTGGGATTAAAGGTGTGCACCACCACTGCCCTGCTGTCTTTTTTACTTTTTTGAGCTAAATTTTTCTATCTTTGTGACTTTACTGATGGCATTTTTTTTCTCTGAAGGAAGGATTTCACCAGTTCCTCTGAAATCTCCGCACTTTCCTCCCTCCTTCTCCTCCTCCTCTTCCTTCTCCCCATTCTCTATGACTGTCATTGGAGTGTAGATGATGACAAGTTCTCAAAAATGCTGGCCTAGAGGCTAGAACATGTTTCCTCTGCACTTGGATTTCCATCTCTCCCACTAAATTTCCCTTCGGTTAATTTTACAGGGGCCAAAAGAGTTCATTTTTCAAATGGTTGCTAGGAAATATGTCCCACGTAGCAAATGAATTGGCATTTGGTGACCACTTATTGCTACTGTGATAAAATCCCTACTGTGTGAGATCTCCCTGGGTAACTGAACTCTGTTACTCTGATAGAGTAATTGGTAGAGCAATCAAGAGATACTGATCCACCCTTAATGCCCATCTAGATCCAGCCATGGCTGTATCTTAATCTACTCCTACCTAACATATATTAAATGCAGCTTGATCTAAACCACCTCTTGGCAGGATTTTCGAACATCAAGTGATAATCTTTGCTCTCTTCATCTGGCTCTTCTGCTGACTTGTCGGGATACAGGCCCACCAACCCTCCCCCACCTCACCCTTTTAATACACACACACACACACACACACACACACACACACACACACACACACACACACCTCCTATCTCAGCCAATAAACTAGCAATAATAGATGTGTCTAGCACTCAAAAATGGCTGCAAGACACTCCTTTGTGTCTGGACAGCATTTTGCAAATGACAAGCTGGCTTGAGGCTAGGGATGTCAGAATGACAGTTCAACACAGGTTGAGGGAGCAGACATTTCTTTCATTTCTACTTCACAACCTCTTGACATCCTCAACGAGCCCTGCCCTGTGTGATCCACAGCCTCACTCTGGGCTGAGCATTGGTGACTTTCCCCATGACTCCACTATATTCTCACAACGCTGAGACAACTCCAGCTGAAGGGATATACATGCTGGTGGACAGAGCAGGTGATGCCATGTGATAAAACTTGGTATTCTCACTGTTAGAATGTCTGCTAACTTCTCAGAACAAACTCTTTTCAAACATGCACAGTATGTGAGACAGCCCCATTCCTGGGGCGTTCTAAATGGACTCCTGCACTCCGCAAACTATGGACCCCTTTGTTGTGAAGTCACTGGAGGGCACACAACTGTGCCCCCTGGCTGCTTCCTACACCACCACCATCCGTAGAAGACAGCTAAAGCACCAATAGATGACAGAAATACCGTGACAAGCCATTCAGCCTCCAATAGAAATGACTAGAATAAAATATGCCAAGCAGAGAAATGGATGAGAAATGGGGCCTGTTTTACCTCCCAAATGGGAGAGCAGTGTTCACTCCCATCTTGAACTAGAAACTCCTTTGTAAATAAAAGAGTTTAAGCATCTTCATGTGATATCTGATATACCCTCTTCGACTGACCTACACTTGCAGAGTTGTCAAGAGTTTGAGACCCACCACCTCAAAGCCCAGCACACAGCGCAGTAATGGTAGCTGTTCAGATATGCTCACACTCTAGGCTTCTGGGAAGAAACTTGGCTTTGGGTACTCATGTCTGCCATCAACTTCCTCCTTTGACATCCTTGGGTACAAAGGCACCTGTGCACTGTGTTTGAACTCTAGTTTGGCTGATCACCATTGTATTTCACTGTGTCAGACCTACACAGTGGAGACGTAGGGATGGAGAAAAGCACTTAGACTTGCCTAAGACTTATTTCTCTGGGAGACAGCACTGGAATTGTATATATTGTAAAACTTACAAGTGCATAGACTGTAAGTTCACTGTAGATCTCAGGTGATGTCCTCAAGAAATAAACACACCTCCCACCCCAGGAAGCATACACAGGGCTTGAAACAATAGCCAATCAAACAGAGCCAAGGTTCACAGCTTTTTATTTTCCTTTTCTTCTCTTCTTTTTCTTTCTTCTTTCTCTCTCTTTTTTTTTTAATTTAGAAAACATCCCCACAGTGTCAGTTGCTTTGAGCGCCCTCATGTGTCTCAACATAGGAACGTCACCCAAGGTCTTCTAACTGGTTCTTCTGAAGGACAAGTTGGATGCCACATACCTCTTCAGGCTTGCTCCAGGGACTTTTTAGTAGACTGAAGGTCCACTAAGTGACTCTGAGGAGCATGTCTTCCATGACACTGACTGACATCACAACGCAGACCTAGAGGAATGAGAAGAGGAGGGAGGCCAATTTCAACTTGTCTACTCTAGTTTAAGCCTGCCAGGTCATCTTGTCTTTTTCTCTTTTCCTACCCCCATCCTTGAAGGGCAGGGATCCAAGCATAAATACATTCTTTACCACTGTGATGGCTTTGCTACTACAACAAGCAGGTCTTAGCCTTTCCTCTTCCACAGGAAAGTGAGAAAGCACCATGTTTCTTCCCTAGTATGTTCTCTTTGGGTGCCAGTTTCCTCTTTTCTCCCAGTTAATGTGTCTCTGCATCCATGTCCAGCATACAAGAGAGGGTCATCCAGTAAACAATAAACAAATCCAAACCTATATGCTGTGTTCCAATCCACTTGCCTTATAGCATTTCCAGAAAATACTTACAACATACATCTCTTAGCAACCAGCTTTGGGTTTCCTGGAGCACAGAAGAGGCAGAATAAATCTGCATTCTTCGCTATTGCTGTCCAGATCTGGGTGCACAGTGGCCATCCATACCCCAAAATGGGTGAGAGTGAAGGATGAGGCAAGTGAGGGAACAGGTACATAAAAGGAGTTTGCCTTCTTAAATGTATTTTCTTGTCTCGATGCCCCCATCCTTGGTCGAGTTTAAGGTATATGCAAGAGCCAAATTCACTTGGGAATTTACGGTCTACATGAAAGCCCTGCATCTGTATAGGAAAAATAAATAAATAAAAAGGAGAAAAACCTATTTTCCCCTCATCTTCCTCCTTCCATTTCCCCATTTTATCTCCAGGTTAGGAGGACATGAGTCAACAATGTAGTAGAAAACACACAGGCCAGGAATCGCCAGAGAAAAGTGGTCCAACCTTGGTCAGTATGTCAGACCAACCTTGCCGGGCCTTGAATCCTGTTAACAGAAAATTCACTAAGAAACACACCACCCTGGGCTCCTCTCACCAAAAAGGCAAAGAGCTGTTCCATGCTTAGTGTAATGCTAGCCAAACCCAACAAAGCCTTAGAGATTTTTGGCTTAATCTTCCCCCTGAACTCAAGCCAGCTCCTCCACGAGTGCAGCCAGGGCATCGTCACCCAGCCTTTGCTGTTGGCAACTTCTCTCTCATGCTTCTGAGCACTTTCTTGGCTTGGGGGCAATAGCAGAGGTACCTTCCCCTCCCATCCACTGCCCCCACAGGCACCTCCAACTGTGTAGCTTGGCTTTGGAAGGTTCCCCACCCACTGAAAGTATAGTCAAGACTTTTGTTAGGTAATCTACAACCCTAGACGGATGCCAGAAAACGCCTGCCTTATGGAAATGCTAGATATTTCTTGCAATTAAAAAACTCATAGCCAAAAATAAGTCAGGAAACGTCTGATGTACATGACTTACCTAACTTGAAAAGGGGTCTTTTCCAAGAACATCCTTAGGTTGGTTCCTAAGATGCATTTATTCAAAGCACCTCTTGTATTGATCCTCCTTTCTTTCCTTCTGTCACCATAGCAATCTCAGCAACCCAAATGCTCGTGAGGCTCCTACCTTTCTTCTGCAAGCTGCCGCCTGGATGCTGACATGCTCTTCTCCAAGCATAACCTGTCTGTTAAAGAGCCCTAATGCCTCCTGTTATAAGATAAAACTCAGACTCTGAAAAACCAGCATCCAGATTCTTTTGTATTCTCTCAAACACAAAGGAAAAGTTACAAAAGAACCCATCTATCAATCACCTGCAGAGTTGTCAAGAGTTCGAGACCCACCACCTCAAAGCCCAGCACCACAACACAGTAATGGTAGATATTCAGATACGCTCACACTATGGGCTTCTGGAAAGGAACTTGGTTTGGGGTACTCGTGTCTGTCATCAACTTCCTCCTTTGACATCCTTGGGTACAGAGGCACCTGTGCACTTTGTTTGAGCACTAGTGTGGCTGACCACCATTGTATTTCCTTGAATGTCTGCCTGTCATCATGAAACATTTGGCACAATTAACAACTAACCTCTGGATATATAGTTGTAAGTAAAATAAGAAGTGAAAACTTAATATCACGCGCGCGCGCACATACACACACACACACACACACACACACACACACACACACACATTTCCTGATACTTATAAGACATTGTGTTCTGGTAAGAGCTTCGGAGAACTGGGCAAAGAAAACTGATTGCCAGAGGAGAGCCAAGCTTCCAAGCTGGTAGACCAGCCAGAGGTCAAGTGTAGATCCTTGAACAGTGAGTGCACAATGGCTAGGGAAGCAGAGGATGCTCAGGAATGGAAGTCAGGACCTTCTGTAAACCCTGAAGTCCATGCTCTTTTTCCCTCTTTGAAAGGTAACACTGAGTGATCTATTTTGCAGTGCCATATATGTTCTATTCCTGCATAAAACCATCAGCAATCAACCTCAGAGATTCCTAGAATAAGAATTTCATGAAACTCGAGCTGGCATCACGTCTCCCACCCCTCCCCCTCCCACCCCAGTTTAAACACTCACTTCTTGCAGGTCTTTCCAGGAAACCTTCCTCAAATCTCTAGCTGTCTCTCAGGCAGAGCCATGACATTTTGAACTTGTAGAAGGTATCCCAAGGTTGGTCATCTTCCCGACTAAATTCCAGATGCCCCGGGTTAGAATCATGCTTACTTTCTACATTCCCTCACTTTTATCCTCTCTGACATAGCACGAAGTGCTCAAATTAGAAGTATTGGAGAAACAACAATACCATTGACGAACGAAGACTGGAAGGGACAAATTAAAAAGTTTATATATTTAATCAATCAAAAGATGAGATTAGCTAATTGAAACACAGAGTTACATGGAATTTTCCAATTTTTAACATATTTTTTATGTCTTTTACTCTTTCTAGCCTTGTCATAGCAAACGTTCCTGCTTTTTCTAACAATCCTTTTTTTTTTCAAAGAATGGGCTATAAGTCACCTTAAGCAAACCCACTCCCTACACACACACACCACACACACACACACACACACACAAACCCACTCCCTACACACACACACACACACACACACACACACACACACGTACATGAACACTCAGAGATAGATCTAATTCTGGTTGTGATTTGTAATAACAGAATCATTTATTTTTAATTTTCATGTGAAGTTTCAGGACTGAACTGAAGCCACTGGTGCTGTTTCTTTCCAAGACCATGCTGTTCAAGTCCAGAGAACCACCAAAGACCCTTTTGCACTTAACCTCCTGAAAAAAGTTTGACATTTTATTGTTAATCTTTTTGCCTCACCCCACCCTTTAATGACCACCTTTCTACCCTGGGACATCCTCTTCTGGATCATTAACCACCTTCACAACTTAAGGACAACCCTCCCTGTTGCCCACACTCCACTTACAAGAAAATAGGAGCTGCTCTGCTGGGCATGATTTGTGATTCCACTATAATTTTCCCATTAAGTCTCCAGTTTATCAGTCTCCTCTCCTACACATTCTGGTCTTTCCCTACCCTTTATTCCCAGTCCCACCCCCTGCCTCTTCCCCAACCCCCAAAAAGTGAACTGGTTTACCCAGCAGGTTTAGTCTTGCTTTGACCAGCTCATTGTTTCAATGTGATTATGGTGCTGCTGGGCTTGAATCCACATTTTATTAATTTCCAGGCATTTGCCATGTCCCTCTGTGGAGTGTCGTGTGAAGAGTAGTTGTGCGTGTGTGCACAGACAGTGACCAGCACTCCTGGGTTGGCAGCGTCTCTGGTGACTAAGAAAACACTGTTGATTGGTGATCCAGGACTAGGGATGTTGCCAATAATAGAGTGCAGGCCAGTGTGCATGAAGCTGTGGGCTCAATCCCCAGAACCACACAGCAGCAGATACCTGTTATTTCAGCATGGAAAGACAGAGGCAGGAGGAAAGGAGTTCAAGGTCACCCTCAGCCAGAAATCAAGTTCAACCTGGCCTACAGACCTTGTTTCCCAGTGAATTATATCATTTTAGAGGTGTGTGGAATAAGATTTGAGAAGTGGAACAGCAAGGTGAAAGGATGTGGCCAAGGTCATAGATTTAATAACTAGGAGAGCTGAGGGAAGAGCTGGGAGCTGGAACTACCGAACCTCAGTTCACTAGGCTCTTGCATGGGCATACAGCCTTCTACAGTGGCTCACACAGCAGTGCAAATTCAGGGTGTCCACAGATCACAGAAAGGAATCAGAGCTGCATACTGTAAGTGAACGCACAAACGCAAGAAAAAAAAATTGATGTTGAGCTCTTACAGAGAACAGCCTGCTAAAATTAGAGAGTTGCTAGAGTGTGATTAAATTCAAATCGGCATCACATCTCCCTACCAAGCATCCAACATACATTCCTCCTAGTGGATCATTTAAAAAAATTAAAGATGAATTTCACAAGTACCTTGAAGAGCTTTTCAAGTGATTTTCCTTTTGGCTTGATCAATACAGAGTTATCATTTCAGCGTGTGAAAATAGCTTTTCCACACATCCCTGCGCACACAGCCACACACACACACACAGCCACACACACACACACACACACACACACACACACATATAAATCATTGGCAGCAGGTACTTTCAATTTGCTGGAAAATATTTCTAAGAAGTCAAAAAGCTCCAGCTGAATAAGCGTGCCTGCCTATTGGCTAAACGGACCCGTTGAAGGATCTGATTGGTCCCTGATCCTGAGGACCGATAAGACGGCTATAAAATCCCTGGGTGCAGCTCTTGGGCCCCCAGTTTGCAAAAGCCAGAGGTGCAAGAAGCAGCAGCAGCAGCAGCAGCAACAGCAGCAGCCGCCTGCCAGCCAGCCAGCCAGCCAAGCCAGCCAGCCACACACAAAAAAATTCTTCCTCAAATCCTCACCTAAGCTTTCAGTATATCCAGATCCACATCTTCACTCAAGCCGGGAGAGGGAAAGAGGAAAGGGGGGAGGAAAAAAAAAAAAGCCAGCAACTTAGCGGAAACTTCTCAGAGAATGCTCCAAAACTCAGCAGTGATTCTGGCGCTGGTCATCAGTGCAGCTGCAGCGCACGAGGCGGAACAGAATGATTCTGTGAGCCCCAGAAAATCCCGGGTGGCGGCTCAAAATTCAGGTAAGCAAGCAAACCCAGGACCGGTTTCTCTACCCCCCCCCCACCCCCTAAAGAGCTGTCCTCATATGCCTCTCTCACTTTTGCATGTGTCTCTGTGACGGCTGATCTCGGTAATAAATGTGCTTCATGCCTGGTGATAATGAACTGCCAGCGTAATCCTATAGCCTTAGGAAGTGGAGTTCCTTTGTTTAATAAATTGCATGCAACTAACGAAGAAGCTGGGCGCTCTGCTGAGGGTATTTCATTGCATAAGCCTAGCCTGATTGCCTGAAATCTGGCACGTACCCTCTCGTTGGGGGGAGGGGGCGGGGAAAGGCTTGAATGTTGGCACGCCTCACAGTGGCTCTCTCTACTCCACAAGCTTGTGTTAAGGTAATGAGTGGCTTACCTGCTGCCGTCCCTCTCCCTGCTCCTTTAAGACCTTGTAACTTGACTTCTCTACCTCTCTAGACAGCACACAGACAAGCCCCCTCCTCACACTGATTTGTGGAACCATAATCCTCAAGTCTGAAAAAAAATTTCAGGGCGCATTCAGAAAAGGGGGGGACCTACACACCCCACTCCCTATAAGCCTGCCTGTCTCCTTCCTCACTCTCACGGGCTCCATTCAATCGCCCATGCAGCCCATGGTCCCTAGAAGGAAGTGTATTTGTGAAACGAAGCATTTCTTTCTCCAAGGGGAAGGTCTACTTTCCCCAGACTCCCGCACCAGTTAACTGTATATAGTCCTGGCCTCCGGAGGCAGAGGCATTAGGACCCCTGTGTTCCTTGACTTCTGGTTCCCCACTCACTCCTCTCCCCAACTGTTAGCAGAGATGGGACCCCGCAGGTGTCAAAATGCTGCAGATGCTCCCCCTTGGAAGAGCGCAGGTCCCTGCCAGAGGAGGCCTTTTGCCTGGCTTCCTTTTGTACTTAGTTGCTATAGCGATGCCGTGATTCACAATTCGAGCTTGCCTAAAACAATAGCAGCCCTAATGCATATTAAAACTGCTTAAAGCAAAGTTATAATTTGAACCCGTGGAAATATATAATTAGGGAAATGACTTGTAACATCCCAGAGGCTGCGGGGGGGG
>NW_022196915.1:55698944-55711976 GCF_008632895.1 Mastomys coucha
CTAGCCTAACCAAACCATGCTTTTGATCTGGGAGGAGAATCCTACGGTATGAAGGCTACAGATCATTGCTTGCCGAGCTGCCTGCCAGAACACCCCTCCTTCTGTGGCAGAGAAATTACTTTTATGGCAGATCTTATCCAGAATGCAGAAAGCCCGGTGCAAGTTCTTTGCGGTTTTCTTCCAGCCTTTCACAAGGAGTGCCTTGGACCCGTCATTCCACACCTGTGTTTCTCCTTTTTTGAAAAGAAGCCTTTTTAATATGAGAGATTATTCATACCTCTAAGCACTGGGCTGTGGTTGGGGGGGCTGGGTGGATACAAAGGGCTCAGATTCCTTTCTGCCAATGCCATCATGGGTTACAAGCCCTCTTTGGGAAGGGTCTCCCTCCAAATGGACTCAGCAAGTTATTCTCTGCCATTTGGATTAAAATACCATGCTTTTTACTCCAGACTGCATTTTTCAGAGAGCAGCTAGATTCTCTGGTCCTCCCCCAACCCCATCATAAGCCTGACCTTCAGTTACTGCCTATGCTTTCAAGTTCCAAGGGGGACAGCCTTTGATTCCTGTCACCGCCAGAAGACACTATGCATTACAAGGTCTCTAACCTTACTTCTCTAGATACCAAAATGCATAGAAGGCTGAAACCCAGGAAGCGTGTGCCTAAGAGGGAAGGCACTGCCCCCTATCCTAAGTCTTAGAAGGAAAAAGGTCCTGCCCACCTCCTTTCTCACCCCACTTTTCTTCAAATTGTTCTATCTAATGGAACCCAAAATCAAAGTCCGAGGATAAGTTAAGATCATGTGCCCTGGGTATTGGCTTTTACTCCTACTGGATTCTACCAGAGCCCCTTGGCTTGACCCAGACTGGTCTGCTTGTCTCTTCCAGCTGAAGTGGTTCGCTGCCTCAACAGTGCCCTGCAGGTTGGCTGTGGGGCATTTGCATGCCTGGAAAACTCTACATGTGACACAGATGGGATGTACGACATTTGTAAATCCTTCTTGTACAGTGCTGCTAAATTTGACACTCAGGTAACTGGACCTTGACTTCTGCTCCCACTGGCTGATTATCTTTTTAACAGAGTGCTTATTACTAATCTTAAGAGCCCGTCTTACAGAAAGCCAACCTTGCTCCCCAGCCTCCTAACCAAAAGGCTCATCCCAGGCACACACACACACACACACACACACACAGGTCGGGGTCATATGAACACAGTTAAGACCAGGAATAAGGGGTTGACAGGCTAGCATATAATATGAGGCATGGATGATTAGCAGAAAAACATTTTTGCTTTGAGAGAAGATAAAAATGTTCTCCTCTGAATGACCTAGCATGCTACCTAAAATTCCCAGTTTCAATCAGTCTTAGTCCCAAGAACATAAAACTGATTCTAACCATCTTCACACCTCAGAGGAGTTGATAGTGGCTCCCTCCTCCCTCTTTTCCTGTCTATGAAGCTGAGTGTTCAAGACAGTTCAAGAGAGAAGAGATTTTTCTTTTTTGATTCTTAGCCATGCTGTGTCCCCTTGAAGACTCCTCTGTCATAGACCCAGACCTCTTTTAGAAGGTCAAACTAACAGTTATCTTCTTATGCCTGGCAGGGAAAAGCATTTGTCAAAGAGAGCTTAAAGTGCATTGCCAATGGGATCACCTCCAAGGTCTTCCTTGCCATTCGGAGGTGTTCTACTTTCCAGAGGATGATCGCCGAGGTGCAGGAGGACTGCTACAGCAAGCTCAATGTTTGCAGCATCGCCAAGCGCAACCCGGAAGCCATCACTGAAGTCATACAGCTGCCCAATCACTTCTCCAACAGGTACCCCGAGGGTCCTGCTCTTCACAACATGGGGGGTAGGATGGGGGTTGGCCACCATAACCAGATCAGCAATCTCTCCCTCTGGTGTTATAACAATCTTCCTACACAGCTAGCAGAAAGATGGTTTGCAGTTTTCCTGGGTGAGTTTCCCTGTCCAATTCTTACTGTAAGCCTGAAGGAAACAATGAAGCTTCTGGAAAGTACCTTTTGAGACATCAGGTTTGGCAGAAGCCATGGCAGAGCAACAGAACAATAGGCCATGATATAAAACCCTGGTCAAATGTCAGAATGCAGACTTTCGTTAAATCTGTATATTTGGAGTTAGTCCCAAAGCCAGATATTTCAGTAGCTAAGCATCTTATCTCCAGAACAAGTCATCTTATTTCCTGAGGACCTGGATTTTTCTCTATGAAAAGTAAAATGGCTTTAGGGAGCCATTCCTATGTTCCTTTTAAAGCATTATGTCATTCCAACCCACTAGCCCAAGATTTCCTAGAAGGAAAAGCTGGTGGCTACCCAAGTATCATTTGTATCTCAGGTGAGCCACTGTGTTCACACCATCTGATCTCCAGGCCTTGCTGTGTCATTGGCTTTGAAGCCTTTGCCAAATAGGAATGAACCCCCTGATATATAAGACCTTGCATCCTGGTCTACTGTGGGTATCTTGGAAAGATGTCTAGCAAGAGGTGAAGGATGCTGCTTTAGTAGTAGGACATGGGCAGACAGACTCGGTAGTTAACTATAAGCTGGTTGACAACAGCTTGTGGAGATGCTCAAAGCCAAATCCTATGATTGGAGGAAATCCCATGATTCTCTGACTCTCCCACCAAGTCTGTATGCATTCACTAGGAATAGTTCTGTTACGCTGGTTCCCTAAGAGTCATCACATACTTAAGTCAAATAGCCCCATCTTCTAAGAATGACAATATCTGGGGCTTTATCCCTAACATGAAACTTCTGTGACATGTAGGAGCCATTCTTAACTAGTTAGTGGCCTACTGAACCACAACTCACCTTTTAGAAAGCTACCATGCAGCCCTTGAATGCAACTCTCCCTGACTTTCTTAGAACAGAAAAAAGTCAAATCCATTTTCCTCAAATACCTTGTCTTTCTATATCAACCTCAATTTTACAAGTTCTCCTAGGAAGATTCTTGTTGGAGGAGGGAAGGGTTAATACTTGGCTGGTTGTTGGAGACTAACTTTTGGTCATAGGGGAAAGAAATGAAGAGTTCTTGCTTGGACAATGGTTAGGGACAAAAGATGTAATTATGCAGCATTTTAAAGGGAAGTGTATTAGCAGACTTATCAGTACACATTTATATTGTTAAAAAAAAGATTAAGGGCACATATGATCTCTAAAGTAGCCAATTTCATGGCTATACTGAGTTGGCTATTTCAGTTAAAGTTGCATTTGCCCTTGTGAAGGGAGATTCACTGTGGAAAGGAAGCTACAGAGTTTAAACCAAAGATTCCCATGTATCCAAGAGGAGACTTGGGAAAGATGTCCTTAGGTAGACCATTA
This sequence comes from Mastomys coucha, assembly GCF_008632895.1. NCBI lineage: Eukaryota > Metazoa > Chordata > Mammalia > Rodentia > Muridae > Mastomys > Mastomys coucha. The sequence continues at coordinate 55,702,279 of NW_022196915.1, forward strand.
TTCTTCTTCCAAAGTGTCCTGTTTGCAACGCCTTCAGAAAATAGTCCAGGCATAGGTCCTTTATCTCCTCTTGCTCATGTTTCATAGAAAAGGTCAGTGGGGAAAGGGTGGCATACTCTTAAATGCCAGAATTTCTCATACAACTCTTACCTTTTTCCAAGGATTTTGCTTCAGTGTTCAGGACTAGAGTGATTTCCTTTGCAGGCGGGGCTTGATCTGCTCTATTTCAGCTCCTCAGCGCCTGAAACATCCTGCTTTCCCAGCCTCAGTCCCAACATAGACACACGCAAAGTCCCTGCCAGTTGGCAAAGATTTGCAAAGGGAAGTAGTTACAGGTTCATTCCACCTTCCTGTGGTTTGTCTAGCATGAGATTTAGGTCTGGGAGACTCCAAAAGCCTGACTGGACTGAAAGGCAGAACAGGGGTGTGTGTATTTGACAAAGGTGCATGCAGGGAGAGAAGGTAATTGGGAATGTCCCCTGCCTTGATTTGCAACCCATACTTTCAGTCTTGAGAGAAGCAGGAAGGATTGATGAGGTGGGCAAGGCACCATGAAGCTTGGGAACCAATGAGACCAACCCAGATCCAGAGTGGGAAAAGTGACAAAGCGTCCAACTCTCTAGGGCATGGATTGGGAACAGGAAACAGAAGAATAATATTGATCAAGGGAAACAAAGGCCTATTTATAAACTCTCACACAGAACGTTCCTAGGCAGAATGTGTGTATTTGGGTAAGCATGGCTGAAACTGTAGCCATGGAGAATGTCTGATCTTATCCTTCACCAAGCTCGTGGGGGTGGGGATGGGGGTGGGGCCGAGGATGGAATTTTCAAAGTGAGAAGAAAGATCCATGCTTTGTACAAGGTCCATCCAGGCTGTGAGATCAGAAGGCTTAATCTGCTATCTCAATGCAGTGTGCAGCATTATGGCATAAAGCCTGTCAGGCATAAAGATAGGAGACATCTCAACTCCCCTTACAGAGTGGATTTCTTCTGCTGAGTTGTACTGGTTTTTGTTAGCCGGAGAAGGAAAATGCATGCTGGATCCTTAGAAACAAAATACCAAAGCTGAACGTAATGGTTATCTATCCCTACTGCCCCATCTAACTGACTGAAGGACAGAGGCTCAGTGAAATGAGCAACCTGCTGAAGGCCTCACAGCTTGTGAGTCACCCAGTAGGGTCCAGAATTCACATGGCCTTGAGCCAAGCTATTTAGATTTCTACTTCAAAAGAAGGCAGCCAGAAAACCCTACAAGAAGTCCCTGAAACCCCAAAATAGAATACCATGAATAACTAAATATACACGTACCATGGTGTTCAGCAAGGAATTTTATGTGCACTCTCTCCTAAAAGAAAAGACATATCATCCCTCCTCATAGCTAGAGTAACTATATGTTCTTGGTACAAAAGGGTGCTCAATAAATACATGGCAATTGCTAAGTCAACTTTTCTTGAAGACACAAACCTCTTAAAGCATCTGTGTTGCTTAGCAACCCAAAGTAAAAGCCTTCCCATTCTCCTGCACAGTCCAGAGATGAGTGTCACATTTCAGTCTCACTGGAGACAACAGGGTTAGCTGATATCAGGCAGCCTGGCATATGCTTTAGCTTTGAGAAGCTCTTAATTGAGCCATCTATAATTTTCTACTTCACAATGTAGAAAATTCTTTGCCTTCTAAGTTGAGTTACCAAAGCCCCCTCAGGGAAGCAGTAGTTACTAAAAGAAGGTAGGCCAACCAAAGAGCATGTCAGGTATTCTGTCTAGTCTATCAGAGACCCAATAGCAAAGGTAGGTGTCCTCAGAGGCAAGCAGCAATGGGGCCCCAAAGATGCAGGGTAGCTAGACAAGCTGAATTTATTTCAGGGGCTTAGATTTCTCCAGCCACACAAGAACTTCCAATTCTGTCAAAGAAGGGATTTTGCATTCTTTCTGTTTCTAAAGAGCAAACACATTTCCCAGCCCACTTGGGGATGCATGTGTCATGAAAAGTTCTTTCTAGATGTGGAAGGGTTAACTCCTCTGAGCTATAAAATCCTTAAGGGAACTGTATCCTCTAAGAACTAAACTACCCTCTAAAGTAGACCCCAAATGTAGGAGAGCCAAGTCCTGGAAGAGCCCAGAAATTAGTTGATACCTAGAGATGAATGAAGGTATAGATGGCTAAAACCTGTTGGGACACAACTGTTTCATGCTCAGTTTTTCCAAAACTAGTTCTCTCCCAATTTCTCCATCCAAGTAAAGCTCAGCTTAATTCGTGTAATTTGTAATTCCAAAGGCTTGGAAAATGTTCCTCTGGGCCAGAGAAGCCCAATTTCACTCAGCACTGGATATAATTGTCCCTGACAAGAGGACTATAGCCAGGACTATGGGCAAGCCAGTTGCTGTTCCTTTCTCCACCCCCAACTTCACTCTCCCACTCAAAGAAAGGTGACCAATTCATTTCATCACTCACGATGTACTGTTTACTGTCCATCCTTCAAAGGACCTCTCTAGGGGGTCAAGTTATTCTAGAAAGATGTTTGCTCATGTGCTCTGGGAATTGAGTTAAAAATAAACAGGATTCCTCCCCTCCTCAGATGATTCTGTGGCCCCTGTGACACCGTGACCACTCCTAGAAAAGGGTCTCTCCACATCAGTACAGCAGGTCACTGTCACCAGGGGAAGAGCACAGGGCTAATGGGTTTATACAACCATTGAGTCAAAATGGACCAGAAATGCCCCAAGTCAGTTTAGAAAATACCTGAACTGCATAAGTTGTTTAGAAGTTTTGGTCCATGCATAACCATAACATTTGGCTATATTGTTTGAGACAGTCAGAGAAATTTGTTGCATACATGAAAGTCAATTATACTATACTTTGTCATTGCAGTTTTTGTTTGTTTGCTTAGAAATCTACCAGAATCACAAATCATTTTTCTTCAAAAAAATTAACTTTTTTTTTTTTTTTTTTTTTTTTTTTTTTTTTTTTGGTTTTTTTTTTCGAGACAGGGTTTCTCTGTATAGCCCTGGCTGTCCTGGAACTCACTCTGGAGACCAGGCTGGCCTCGAACTCAGAAATCCGCCTGCCTCTGCCTCCCAAGTGCTGGGATTAAAGGCGTGCGCCACCACCGCCCGGCTAAATTTTTTTTTTACAACAGAATGCTCTTTCCATTGATGTCAAAGTTCAGTTGATATATTAAGAAGGTATTTCAATAAAGATAGAGGCATAGGGGCAGGTGATGAGAACTAAGAGTAGGTCAAATGTTATACATGCAGGAAGAAGGTGGATGTGATCTTCCCAGACAAGAAAGCCACCCTGTTGTTTAAGTTCTATTTCCTCATTTAAAAAAAAAAATTGTGAATTACTGAGCAGACAATACAGTCTGGTGCCACTTAGCTACTTGGATAAAAAGACTAAGAACATCCCACCCTGCCCTTGAAAAGTTTTCAAATTCTAGTCAGGGGAAAAAGAAATCATCATGAGGCCATCAAATATTGGTGCTTGAGGTGATAACTAAAGTCTGTGAGGCATCCAAAGAAGGAAGAGGCCATCAAAGCCTAAGCAACATGAGAGGGTTTCACAGACTCACAAAAGCACAGACCTTTAAAGACCATTCATCTTTTCCTTCAAGCACCCTTGCTACCTTGTCTTTGCCTGCAGGAAGCCACTATATGCCTTTGAAGGAAGCCGCAAAATAGAGTTGCTCAGTCATCAGCCTTTTCAAGACTGACTGAGTGGGTGTAAGGAAAGTAGATTTCACAGGAAAATGCACAGCTATACGTTGAAGCTTAGTTAGATCGTGCATTAGTATGTACCTACTCTTGAGCACACAGGGATGCCCAGTAGAGAGGGAAGTTACAGAAGACATCCAAATAACTGTCAGTCCATGTGCAGTGTTGTAGTACTAACACAAGCTTAGAGTCTAAGGCCCACCAACTCTACTCATTTTATTTGACTAAGTCCACTTACGGACTTTGAGCAAGCACCCCAGTTTCTTCCCTACAATATGAGAGCATTTTGGGTTGTCACGTTTATCCATGAAAGTCATTGTTTTCCAGGATGTCAGACAGGATAGTCAGCCTCCTACTGCTCAGTGTGATCTAACTCTCTTGAAGTCTAAACATGGAGATGGACGTTCTAGTGTTGTCTAGTGAACCCAGAGCTCCATAGGCAGCAAAAGCCACCTTCAGCTTTGCGTAGCTTGAGCACTGATGTCTGAACCTGCTCCCTGACTTCACTTTCTCTGATGAGAACCTTTTCCCCAACGCAGATACTACAACAGACTTGTCCGGAGCCTACTGGAATGTGATGAAGACACAGTCAGCACAATCAGAGACAGCCTGATGGAGAAGATCGGACCCAATATGGCCAGCCTCTTCCACATCCTGCAGACAGACCACTGTGCCCAGACGCACCCCAGAGCTGACTTCAATAGGAGGCGTACAAATGAGCCACAGAAGCTGAAAGTCCTCCTCAGGAACCTCCGAGGTGAGGGGGATGCTCCCTCACACATCAAACGCACCTCCCAAGAGAGTGCATAAGCAGGGAGAGGTACTCACAGCCTCACCAAACTAATAGCATTTTAGGGGTGTTGACACACCAACTTTGAGTGTACTGTGCCTCGTTTGATTTTTTTTAAGTAGTACCTATTTTCTATCCCCCCTTAAAGAAAATTGCATGAAACTAGGCTTCCATAATCAATATCCCAACATTCTGCAATGACAGCATTCTTACCAACAGAATATGTGTGGTCATTCTGCCTCTCCTCAAGAGAGAATGTACCCTCTTCCACCCCCTCCCCTAAATTCTTTTCCCAGATCCCTATCTACTCTCCGCAAACACAAAACATTCATGTAACTACCCAGTCATTGTAATCTGTAGATCCCTTTAGAATGGTCACCTGGTAGAGTTAGCCAATACAAAACGACTTTATTTAAATGCATGTCTTAAATGCTCATAAATATGTTAAATGGAATTCGTGTTATGAATCTGTGCTGGCCATGGACGAATATGAATGTCATGTTTGAATTCTTGATCTCTAATGAGTCTTATGGTCTCTATCCTCCAATGTCTAATTTCCTTTCTGACATATTTACCAAATTGCTCAAACCTGGTTCTCCAACCAGACTTTGAGCCAGCATCTTCTTGCATCTAATGAAAAACAAAAAGCTAACATCTTTATGTACTGTAACTGCTCAGAGCTTTAAAAGTATCTTTAACAATTGTCTTAAAAACGGAGAATCTTAAGGTCTAACTGTGGAATATAAATAGCTGAAAACTATTGTACTGTACATAAATTCCAGAGGACTCTGCTTAACAGAGCAGTCTATGATAACTTTATTGCATATAGATTTAGTTTTGTACCTTAGCTTTATTTTCCTTTTCCTGGGAATGGAATAACTATCTCACTTCCAGATATCCACGTTCATGCTCCTTGTGGCCTTTTTTATAACTAAGGGGGTAGAAGTAGTTTTAACTCAACATCAGAACTTAAGATGGACGTATACTTGATAGGAAAACCCAACAGGTTATCTGAAGGACCCCAGGAAGATGTTAATCTCCCAGCCCACCTCAACCCAGAGGCTACACTTGACTTAGATGTATCCTGAAACAGCTCTGTCACATCCAACTGGGAATTACAGGAATCAAAAGGATCATCCCTTTGGGCTTGGACCACTTAGTGTGACAAGGCCTACTATCCCCTTGGAAGTGGCAGTTCTTGGCTCATTGCCTTCCATCAGTGCCTGGCACTCTGGTAAATGATGGAGTGGGATATTGTTCCACTAAGCCAATCAGGAATGAGTCAATCAGCCTTTGGGTCTTTAGTCGGGGGAACTTGGGCTTAAGGGGGTATAAATAACCCTGGGCTGTCCAGCCTTAATAGACTCCTCTTACATCTTTTGTCCTGTAATACGCTGCCTGCCAAAGTAGTCCTGGCAGCTGGACCATCTCTGTAGGATCTTTGAAAAAAAAAAAGAAAAAAGAAAAAAAAAAGAAAAAATATAGAGAGAATGAAGGAGGGCATAAGAGCTGGTGGTTTGATCATTTCCGCTGTGATGTTTACAGGATGGCAGCCACCAAAGCCAAATGATTAACCTGTCTACGAACAACAGTAGTTTCTCAGGGTCATTCTCCTTGAACCCAACAGCCCCTTATGAGTGTCACTGCTCACCAAAGGTCAATGCTGAGAGAGGAAGAGGGAGGGGCTGCTCCAAACTCATTTGGGTAGAAACTATTGGTGCTTGACTCTCACTAGGCTACACCCCAGAGTTGACCAAATTGAGTGATAGGGACCCTGGTGGGAGGAGGGAGGGTACCTCTCCAGGGAAATAAAAAGCAATACAACTTTACCACAAAGCCTTTAAAACCAGTAACATAGTGCTCAAGGACCAAGATCAAGCGTAGCAGCTGCAGCTGCAGCAGCCCCAAGGCTGCAGCCTCTGTCCCCACACAGCCTCGAAGCGTGCTGACATCAGATTGTTAAGGGCATTTTCATACTTAGAACTGTCCCATCCCCAGGTCCCAAACAAATGGACACTGCCTTAGCCTCTTGGAAATCAGGTAGCACATATTCTAAGCTAGATTCAACCCTCTTCCCCCCCAACTTCCCACCCCAGGCAAGGCTGACTTCTTTGAACCAGAAAAGCTAATCAAGTGTGTGTGTTGTGCATATTGCAAACCCACTAAGCCAGAACCCCAAAGTGGCAAGTAGCTTATGAGAATTCCTAGTAAAATTCTCTTAAGTTTGGTAAATTTTCTTTCTCTCTTTTCTCTTTTTTTTTTTTTTTTAATTTTTGCTGTGACCTCTTCAAGCCATGTTATACCCTCCTCTCTCCCCACAATGATATTGGTATGTGTACCAACGATACATATATCTATACATATGGAAAGAAGCAGTTCTCACAACATTGCTAGTTTTTTTGCTTCTTTTTTTCCTCACCCTTCCCCGCTCTCCACCTCCTTGAACTTCCAAAGCTTTGTCTCGTGTTTGCTGCAGAGCGATTCGGGGACTGACCTAGACCAGTTTGCATGATCTCCTCTCTCGTGATTTGGTTGCACTTTAGAACATTTTTGTGCCGTTATATTTGCATTATGTATTTATAATTTAAATGATATTTAGGTTTTTGGCTGAGTACTGGAATAAACAGTGAGCATATCTGGTATATGTCATTATTTATTGTTAAATTACATTTTTAAGCTCCATGTGCATATAAAAGTTATGAAACATATCATGGTAATGACAGATGCAAGTTATTTTATTTGCTTATTTTTATAATTAAAGATGCCATAGCATAATTTGAAGCCTTTGGTGAATTCCTTCTACGATAATAATAATAAAGTGTTAACGTTTTATTCGTTCTCCCCGCCACGTCTTTCATTGTTATTCTTTGAAAACTTCTTGGACCAGCAAGATGGCTCAGTGGGTAAACTTGTTGACCTCCCAAACTTGTTGACCTAAGTTCAGTGCCCAGAACCCACATAAAGGTAGAAAGACAAAACAGACTCTTCAAGGTTGTCTTCCAACCTCTATGTAGGTACTGTGGCATGCACATGTCTGTACATACACACACGCACACACACACACACAGACATGCATACATGGACATGCAAACATAATAAGATGGTAGTAGTAATAGTAGCAGTAGCAGTAGTAGCAGCAGTAGCAGTATTTCTTTTTCAAATTTCTTAAGTAAGAATTTAGAAGTACAAACTCATTTTCTTTAAAGTCACTAATTATGGGTCAATATGACTATGAACACAGTTTAAGTCAGGATTTGTCAAACATCTATAAAAATCATCCAGTAGCTCCCCTTAACATTGTGATAAAATTTAAACCCAGAGGCTGAGGAGATAGCTTGCTGTACAAACATGAGAACCTGAGTTCAGATCCCAGGCCCTCATGTAAAAATGCTGGCCATGGTAGTATGTATTGTAATTTAACACTGGTGAAGTAAGAGGATCCTTGGAGCTCACTGGTCAGCCAGCATGCTTAGCTCAATCAGGGTGTTCCACATTCAGTGAGAGGCCATGTCTCAAAAAAAACAGAGTAGAAATGGATCAAGGAAGAACTAACATCAACCTCTGCCTCATATAGGGGCAGAATGCATAAATATGAAAGAAACACACACACACACACACACCTAAGCCCAAACTCCTTTCAAGAGTTTCAGGAGGAAAATAAGAAGAGACTTTGGGGGTCTATAAACTACTGGGCAATCTGTGCTCATCAGCCAGTATTCTCTGCAAGGCAGTGAGACAGGCACAGTGGGGAACTACACTCCATTTCCCTTCCAGGTGAATATACTATTCACACTCTCTTTCTGCAGAGACTGGGGGCAACTGGGTGACAGGCATCTCCCCAACATAAAAAGAGCACCCTCACTATTATAGATAAAAAAAAATTTGAATACATCATACAGAGAGGTTCAGGCAGTTGAACAAGGTCAAAGAAATTGGGGAAGCCTATAGTTATGCTTCCAGGGAATCAGACATCTGAGATGGAAGGGCCGCCTCTCTCACCTCCAAACCGCGTGCTATCAGATGAATCAGTCTCAAAAAGCATCTGTTTCTTCTTCCATGTGATGATGATCCCACAGGGCTGCCACGGAGCACCAAATGAATGAGCTACTTACAGCAGTCACACACAGAGAGAACTCAGTGAGAGTCCACTCTGGCCACCATCATGGGTAGAAGAAAGTAGAGTTAGCTTGCCCCATCTCAGAAACTTAAAGGGGCTTCATAGGAGCATGACAGGCCTCTCAGATCTTGTCAGATGGTTCTGAGTTCAGTCCTGGGGACAGGAGGCCTCTGCTGATGGGATTTTTCTTCAATCAGAATCTTGGATCGCTGTTAATAAATAAATTATTTAAAACTCAAATGAAGATGTTTTCCCAATCATTTCTAAACTACATTTTCCATCACATCCAGAGGTTCTCAGGGTAGTTAAGCAACAAAGCACAGGTTGTATTGACTCTCCTTGGCCACAGAGAGAGTACATTTCTTTCATTTTGATTTTTTCCACCTCAGCCTTCTGTCAATATTTGCTGTCAGAAAGGCTATATTATAAAGAACTTCATCTTGGAACCTCTACAGTTGAGATCAAATCCAAGTCCCTCCACTGTCCCTAGAATTTTGCACCAAAGATCTGTTCTTTTCTTATATCAGTTTTTATATTTGTAAAATTATCCCTATATGAAGTAGGAATAAATAATAGTTCTCACCTGCAAAAGTGGCTGTGCGTTAAATGTGTTACATATAAAGTACTTAAAACAGCATACAAAAGTACCCACTAAATACGATGCAAGCAAGCACTCAGTAAACCTTAACTATCACCATTTATATTGAAGCCATCGCCACTAGTTAGAATCTACTCTCTCCCCTAACATGAGTCTTGGGGTATCCTCTTGGACGATTGTTTTTCTCCTTTTTCCTTTCATAGATCACTACTCATTACTGCTAAATCAAGGTTTTATGAATTTGAATTATAAAATATGACAACCTAGAAAAGTGGTAATTATACAATGATGAACTTTTCTCTCCTCACCAAGCTAAAGGAATAATACAGCAGATTCCATGGTCTCCTGTGACTGCTTCCCTGAGGCTGTTCACAGCCATGACTCTAAGGTGTTTTCAAGAGCCATGGCTTTCTTATTAGCATTCCCAAAGAGAAGTTCCATGGAACATGAAATGATCTATATGTCTGTGGTATGAGAGAAA
>NW_022196915.1:55711986-55717952 GCF_008632895.1 Mastomys coucha
AAAACAGGTGATTCTTCCCATGGGGTAAACACACATGTTATAAAAAGCAATCAGCAGGGATCCTGCATTGGTGTTTCTTGAAATTATTCTACATGATAGTCAGGGGGGATCATGATAAATGAGGATGCTAAGTAGTTGAGGTCACAGCCATGGCCATGAATCACAGTCTGTTCTCAATCACAATGCACTCCACATAGCCGTGTCAGGAGTGGTGCCTTGTTTCAAGTTTTGTCATAACCATCCTTCACCCTAGTAGATCTCCATTGCTTCAATGACAAAACTCAAGCATCTTGACATCAAGTGTAAGCCTTTGAAGTACAAACTTGTTCTTTTCAGGTGCTATGAATGCTATTAATAAGATTTTATCAAAGACGGGACTTTTTGGCCCTCTTACTTTTACATATTATCTTAACTTATATTACCATTTCTTTTCATAAATAGCCTTCTTTTTAAACTCCTTATCATTCACCAAAGCCATGGCACATCCCCACCAGGAAAACCTCTCCAATGCAGCCACATATATCATCCTTGTATTCCACAAAGCCAGCATGTGCTAAGTATTCTTGAGAAGAGATGGAAATAATTCTTATATCTACCACCACCAATAAACCCATGAATTTTGCTCCAGTAAGATATGACTGACATCACATGGGATAGAAGACACAAGGAGATCATGGCCCACTGACTTAACTAGACAGGGCTCATATGGGCTAACAAAAACTGAAGTAGCAAGCACAGAACCTGCAAGGGTCTGCTCCAAGTCCTCTGCAAATGTGTTGTGGTCATTGGTTTGGTGGGTTTGGGAGAAGGGCAGGGAGTGTGTGTGTGTGTGTGTGTGTGTGTGTGTGTGTGTGTGTGTATGACTCTTTTGCCTGCTCTTAGGACTCTTTTCCTCCTATTGTGTTGCCTTGTCCAGCCTTAACATGAGGGATTTTGCCTTATCTTGTTGTATCTTGTTTTGTCATGTTTGGTTATTATCTCTTGGAGGCCTACTCTTTTCTGAAGGGAAACAGAGGGGGAGTGGATTTGATAGAGAGGGGAAGTGGGGACAGCTTGGAGGGAGGGGAAACTGTGGTCAGGATGTATTGTATGAGAAAAGAATTTACTTCCATTTTTAAAAACAGATATAACTACCTTATCAATGTGATTCAGTGTGCTGGGGATTCATTGCTGTAATACATTGTTGTGGTGAATAGAAAAATGAATTCTAGATAACAGTTTTCTAAAAGTAATTGCAAGTACTCAAGTCTACCAGCTTGTAGCAACAATCCATACCTTCATATTTTTCAGGTACCACCTATTAGAAAGTTCAGTTGTTGTTGATGATACTTTTTTCAGATGCTCTGAGCAATAAAGGGCCCACTTAAAAACATGCCTCAGTATTGCTAAATCTACACATAGTAGTCAACTAAAGAGTGCAGACAGAGAGAATGTTACCATTTGTGTGTCATGCAAGTCTTGTTTCCTTGGAGCCCTGGTTATTTTATAATGTCATCACAAATATAACTCTGTTAAATTCATGACTTATGTTCAAGCTCTGCTATAAATTGTGCTCTTCTTGCTCTTAGACTTTTTTCTCCCATGAAAGAAGTAGAAGTCCAGGTGAGATGTCATCTAGCCCCACCCCATTATTCTACTTCAAATCTGAGGCAAAATGTCTATTGCTGTAATTTTGCAAATAGCTAATTGAAGCCCAATTGCCTAGTCCAATACCTGAGCATTGATAAGCACTATGCTCAGTGGCCAACATGTGGTGTAATGGACCGAGCACTCATTATTTCTGATCCTTGTCTGTCAACTATGTCTCTGCTTCCCCTCTGTTCCTAAGAGGTTTGTGGCTTCCAGTGATGATGGAATTGGATTCTCAATTTTTAACACAATTAAGTCACACCACAGGTGTCCTCTGCTACAGGAAAACCAGAAACAACATATGTCCCATGGGATACTACCATTGTTTCCAACATGAGGTCAAAATACTGGATCCAGGTCCAAGGAAGGCTTGCGATTTCTTGGAAACACAAGAACTCCAAGCTACAAATTCCTCTCTCTCTCTCTCTCTCTCTCTCTCTCTCTCTCTCTCTCTCTCTCTCTCTCTCTCTCTCTCTCTCTCTCTCTTTCTCTCTCTCTCTCCCCCACTATGCTCCCTTTCTACTTCTCACCCCTATCCAACCAGAGAGGCCAAGGATGGTGCGTTAGGAATCTTACATACCACCAATCCCTCCACATCTAATACCTTGGGCATCTGAAATCACCATTTGAAATGAAAGCCTCTCCATTCACTACTCTGTCATCTGTTCTTCCCCCTTTTTGAGTTAGTCCTCTCAGAAGCAATCTCTCAATGGTTATCCTTCTTCCAGAATCTGTCCATTCCAGAGTAAAAAAAATCTACTACAACTGTCTCTGTGTCCACAGAGAAATAATTTTGGTAGTCCTTTATGTACAACAGTGTAGCATTTGCTCATAGTGTTAGATCATCTCTAGAATAATTGCTATACCTAAAATGCAACATAAATTACATATGTAAACAGTTGTTATACGATAGAGGCTAGGAAATAAAAACCAAAAAAAACACGTCTAGTGTTCAGAACAGACATCATTTTTCTTGTATGAATATTTTTGATTTGTAGTTGGTTGAGTCTGTAGTTGTAGAAAACAAGAGAGGCAGCTAGACAACTTCAGTCTCTGTTTTATCTTCTCCTCATTCTCTCTCCTACCTGAAACCCATCACCTCAAAGAACAATGCTTCACAAAAAACTCCCAAATTACATCTTATTTTCCCCATTGTCAAGCTTTTAAGTTTGTTCTGTAAGCCTCTATTTCCCAATATTGCTCCACACTAAGGTTCTGCTACTACTACCTTATGACACTTCAAATGGGCAGAGCTTAGGCCACCTTTCCTATGCCCCACTTTGATCAGTCACTGTGATCCAGGGATAGATACCATGGAATAGCATCAATTGCCTCTGACATTCTGATGATGAGAATATCAGACTCATTACTCCTAAGTTGCATCCTGAGTTGAAAAAAGTCCATGTTCCTGGGAATGACTTCTCTAAGTACTTAAACTGGCAATGCTTCTTTGATTCTGATAATTTATACCCTGCATACTCACCCTAGAGTCAGCAGAGGCACCTGAGTGTGAGTATACTGGCTGTTCACTCTGAAGGTCATGTCACACCACTTGGCTATATTGACTATTCCTCTTTTGTGAAAGTGATAATTCTGATTCCTTAAATGCAGTGTGTCTCTTCAGTGAAATTCCTTTACAGAACTCCCACTCAATCCTTTCTACTGCCCTAGTACCTTGAACCTGATCCAGTCTTATGACTTTACTCTCTTGTCACCATTGCTTACCTTTGCTGTCTTGAACCCATGCCTGATCAGTTCATCAGTGCCATTGCACTGTCCTCAAGCACCCTGACTCATTAATTTTTTTGTCACACTCAACTAGAAAAAAACTCCCAACCAAGGTGCCTGCCTTCTGGGCTAGAGAGAAGAAAGCCCTGAACAGCTGTAGTGTTGTTTAAAATTTGTTAGCTTCAAGCTTAACAGGAACCAGAGTATTACCCTGGGAGATATCTCAGCCAACCCTGTTCATCTCTACTTCCTACAATCCAAGGCAGCCATTTCTTGGATAGTTTGGCATTCCAGACAAGCCTCTCACCTAACTACCACATCTTTAAATTCCAGCTGAAAATCTTGCCTCCTGAAACATAGACAAAATAGAAATGATCAGCTACATGGACAGATCCCTTATTTCTTATCATCATTCTCAACAATGCTACTCCTTGATGTTCTGTTGACCAACAAATGGAGAATTTCACTTTCTGGAAGACTAAAAAATACTTGTGAAATTTAGACACTGACCATGTCTTCAATCATGCAAGATCACTAACAATTGCATGTTCAGCAGCAGCATTTCCTTACATAACCTATGTAGTCTGCATGGTGTATGTGAATGACAAACATTGTACAGTCATCCTCAGAGCCTGCATCAAGACCCATACTCACAGTTTTCCTCACAGCTTGCATCAGGACCCATATTCAACAGTTTTCCTCACAGCCTGCATCAGGACCCATACTCACAATCATCCTCAGAGCCTGCATCAGGACCCATATTCAACAGTTTTCCTCACAGCCTGCATCAGGACCCATACTCACAGTTTTCCTCACAGCCTGCATCAGGACCCATACTCACAGTCATCCTCAGAGCCTGCATCAGGACCCATACTAAACAGTTTTCTTCACAGCCTGCATCAGGACCCATACTCACATCCTCAGAGCCTGCATCAGTGACCAATGATTAGAGATCTATAGATGTACCATCACACACATTCAAACATGGACATACACAAAATAGATACCTGTTTTCATTTTCTTCATTTTTCTCTTCCCTACTCACCATTAAGAATCTGAGATTTACCTAAACCAAAAAACTAATCAGCAAAGTTAAAAAAGAAAGAAAGAAAGAAAGAAAGAAAGAAAGAAAGAAAGAAAGAAAGAAAGAAAGAAATGTGATGGCTAAATCCAAAAGAAACTTTGTATCTCTCAGCTTCATTGGTCTGTGTCACCTGGCACCAATACACATGCTTTCCTCTTCGAAAGACTTTTGGTGACTACGTGCTCCATCTTAACCTTTACCTCTCTTTCCTATATCTTAGATATTGGATTCCTCAGCTTTCAGTCCTGGCTTCTCTTTTCTTCTCATTTTGTATGTGTTTCTTTGATAATATTGTTTATTTCCATACTATAATTGCCATTTATAAGCTAATGACATTGAAATTCTATATTTCCCTTGTGAATTTATCGGACTTCAGGTTGACTTACTGAACTCAATGAAGTTTGGGTGTTCTGATATGAAGAGCAGATGCCACAGTCTTAAATTTCCAAGGGTGAACTCTCCAGACCTCTATCACTTCAGACTCAGCCCTCTTCTATATCACTAAACATCATCTTTGTATACCGACTCTGGCTTTTCCCTCTTCCTCCTCTCAGCAAATAATACCCATTAGTATTTTCCCACTCATTATCTCTGGATTTGTAAATTTGTTCACATTCACATTGACTTGATTCACATTGACTCTCTTAGATCTCACCCTCGAGAGCCAAAAAAAAAAAATTCTCTCTCAGATTCCAGGAATGGCATGTTCCCAACACCAGCATAATACCACTAGATTCTTTCCAGAAAGCCAACCTGATTCAATCACTCTTCTACTCAAAAACCACCCACAGTACTAAAATACCAGAAGAAAGAAACACACATACCCTATTGTTTAGGTATTTGACATCTTGGTCACTCATGAAGTGACATGCCATTCTAAGTTTGGCTTTGAGAGGGTCTCTTTTGATATTTTTTGCAGGGCACTGTACTATTTTAATATGACAAAGGTAAAATGTTAAAAAGTCAGTCAAAAAGCAGGCCTTCAGGGGCTGAAGGGATGGATCAACGCTTGCTGCTCTTAGAGAAGATTAGAGTTCAGTTCCCAGCCCTGGTATTGCAGGTGATGACCATCTATAACTCAAGGCCCAGGACAACTGACACTCTTTTCCAGCTTTGTAAGGGTGGTTCTGATGTTAAGGTCCTGTTTCCCAATTGATTCTTGATCCATCAATAAAGATGCTAGCAGCTAATTGCTGAGCAGAATAGGTGGGGCCTCTGGGTCCCCGCAGGCAAGCTAACAGATTCAGGAGCGAGGGGAAAGGAATTTCCACCATGCTTCAAAGGGAGAAAAGCCAACCAGCAATGTGAGGCAGATAGACCATAGGCCACTTCTCCAGGCATGAGGTTGGGGACTTGAGCTGGGACTGAAATTGGCTGAGCGACTAAAATTGAGTACAGACTTAGGTGCTGAACTGGGAATACTGGTAAGGGCACACCAGCCACAGTAGATTGGAAGTGCCCAGCAGTTGAGACAAAAAGACAAGTTAAAATTGAATAGTGTGTGTGTGTGTGTGTGTGTGTGTGT
>NW_022196915.1:55717962-55718684 GCF_008632895.1 Mastomys coucha
TGTGTGTGTGTGTGTGTTTGTGTGTGTGTTTCATCCACAGATCCAAGGGAGTATGGGTAGGGGTTGGTAGCATGGTCTGCTCTGTGCTTAGTGGAGTAGCAAAAGCTACACACAACACAGATTCCACAGATATACATGCAAGCAAAACATTCATATACATACAACTAAATAAAATAAACTTTAAAAAATATATTTAACAAATCAGTCTCTTTTTGCTATAAGTACTCTAGTTTGATGTTTAAGAGTCAGAAACACTGATATAATGTTCTTCCCACAAATGTACATCAAAAGCCCTGTGTTTGATTGCTAGAGCTCCCTCTCCCCCTCTTGATCCCTGCACCCCAAGCCTTGTGTGTGGGTGTGGGTGTGCATATATGTATGATTCCTTTAACATTTAAAAGATACTTGTACAGTCCAAGAAAACTGTTAAATCAAACAGGGCCAAGGTAATTCAGTGATGGAAGCAACGGGCCACATAGAAGTACAGGCTCCTGCTGACTGCCAAACCAAGATTAATGACCAATCTCAACCCTACAAAAATGTCAAGATTTTTACTCATTACTCATTGTTTCTTCAGTTTTTAATAGTAGATCATGCCTCCCACCTAGGTACTAGTCTGCCCATCCTGTAACATGATGAGGCCAGTGGTCTCCCAAGTAGGCAAACTCATTCTTGGCCCTGCTCCTCTCTCTCTCTCTCTCTCTCTCTCTCTCTCTCTCTCT
>NW_022196915.1:55718818-55739260 GCF_008632895.1 Mastomys coucha
CCCCCCCAAGCCCTATGACCAAAGTGGCCATCTTCTGACTGGCAATTTCTGACTGTTCTCAAAAGCCTAGAGAAACAATAACTGGCCAGTTAATGATGAAAGTCATTCATGAGCTCCCCACACACACACATTCTGCTAACTAATGAGCTACTATCATGCTCCAATGAATTGAAGTCACTAGCTATGTCAACCCTAAAGAGGAAGAGCAGGCCTACAAGAGAAAGTTCACAGAAACCAGGAGGATGGTGGAGTAATGACAGGCCAACAGGAACACAAACAGAAGGTGCTATCAGTACTAAATCCAGGACATCTGGTTTCAGAGGGTACCTAAAACCAGTGAGAAGAGGGATGAGGAGGGAACTGGAAACTTGTCCTGTGTCCTAAATGCTCAGCTGTGAAGTCATCACACCCAAGAACTGCCTCCACATTTCCCTGCCCCCTCCACCTTTTAGGGATGTTCTATCCCTAACACTAAGAGGAAGCCCTGAGCTCAGAGCCCTGCTCCAAGGCTCCCCCAGTAGCTCTGCACCTTGCTTTTCCTGCTGGAGCCTGCTCTGCCAGCACACGCCCACCCGTGGCCTGGGGCTTTTGAGCAGAAGAGCTAATGTGCACAATTCCTCCTCTCCAACCTCTCTTGAACTCTCTGACTCTTTTCTACAAACCCTGGTGGACACCAAAGGCCAATGCTTATCACCCTCAGGGTTGGGGTTGGGGGTACGAAGTTCCCCCTAGCATTCTACCTCTTCCCTCTTCTCCTGGAAGAGCAATGCATTATGTAACATTAACTGGGTTTTCTGAAGCTTGTCTGAACAACAGCCTGGGTGCACTCAGATAGTGGAAGTGATCTCCCAGTAAAATAAATTCATGGGGCCACTTAACAGAGTAGCTGCAGGGGCCTGGCAGGGAGCCGGCATGTCCTGCTGCCAGGAGCTAGTTTCTCTTTAATCTCCTCTCTGTACCACTTTCTTTTCATTTCGGGTTACTGCTCCCAGGGTTTCTGAAACAGGTGACTCCAGCCATGCTAATAAAGCAAGATATGATAGCATCTCCTATGACTTCAGATGTCAAGCTGAAGAGAAGAGGGGAAAACACTTTTAAATGACCACATCCTCTTAGTAACATTCCAGGGGAGAGACTGCTTATCTTGATTTTAATTTCTCAGGCTCCTTTCATCTCTCCCTCTAAAAACATAGCTCAGAGAAAGATCGCCCATGGAGAACTTATCAGAAAGACACTGCTAGCATTTAGTGGTTCCTGACCCCCGGAGCACAGGGAGATTAACGGGAAGAATTTTGCAGGGTGGGGGAGGGATGACCATAGAACCTAATGGGAATACATGCTCGACTTTGTTAGCACAGCCACAGGTTAAGAACACAAGCTTGAACAAATTTGAATTTTTAAAGTAATATGGTTAAAGCAAGCCCTCAAGTTCACCTCCAGGTGCCCCCTTCAGCAGGCTAATCATGTAATATGTATGTGTGAGACCGACAAGGGAAGAGTGGTTAGCTTACCTATGAGATTCCATTGTTTCAGTCTCCTAAGAAACTTTGGTTAAATGTCTTCTCTCCATCATGAAGATACTTCATTTTACATAAAAGTCAGAGATCCAGAGCCCTCAGTATTGGCCAGAGCAGCCAGTGTGTATGATTTAGGAATGATATCTGTCAATACTAGCAGTTCCTACCCATCACTCCAGCATCTTCCCTAACCATGTTTCTCAACCAGAATCCCTGTTGGTTTTGATGACTCTGGAGTCTAGGACCAGTTTTAAGCAAGATATTTCTAGAAGATTGCATAGACATAGGTGGACACGTAGAAGTTGGCCTCTGAACAGTCCATTCTAGGTAAAAAAATTCAAAATCCCAGCCATTCAAAACCAGATCCACGTGCTGATCCAAGGCCAGTAAGAGTTTTCAGTCACTAAAGGAAAAAGGCAAAGTCTGGTGAGTCTTCTAGACCAAATGTCAAGTGTTCAAATATCTGAGTCTGAGACTAGAAGTTAGAGCAGGTCTGGTCATGTCGTCATGCTAGCAGAGGTTCTAGCCTACAGATGGAAATTCCTCACTAAACAGGTCAGAGCCAGAGACAATGCAGCTGACCCCTAAATGTAGAATGAGCCATGGTCAGTGGTGAGGGGAACATGGTATAGGTGGCAGGCACTTTCAAGGGAAGCACCTCGGATAAAATAAGATTCCATGGTTTCTGAGATGAGAAATATTCCAACGTGCATTTGATTAACTAGAACGAATGGTCAAAGAGGCACCAGGGCTTCCTGCAATGTCAGAGGTCATGCTGAACTCAGTTTTTGCTCAGCAGAGTTGTTCTCGGCAATGCCTCTTTTCCATACACAAAACCGTGGAGTACTGAATCCATCATCATGGGGGAGGGTCCACTTGACATCCCCACACCAATCATGAACATGTGTGAAAATAACTCATGGCTCACTGTGCAAACTCTGAAATCCAGATGCTCATCCTCTGCCCTAGGGGACTTGCACATCTGTAGAATGAAACATTCTTGTTGCTTTGAGAAATTGGCCAATCAAGAGATTAGGACAGAAATGAGGGCCTTTTCCTCTCCCTGTCTCTGTCTCCTGACTACCTATATAGGCCAGCTCTGCCAACAGCAAGAAATGTTGTAAAATCAGTATATTGACTGAACATCTGTCAGAGCCCCTGTGCTAGCTGCTTTCAACTGTGCTAAGAGACCCAAGAACACTGAGAAGTAAATTGTGTCATTCTTGTTTTACAAATCAGAAAATCAGGGTTCGGAGAAGTTAAGCTTACGTCTTGTAAACATCAGAGCCCATTCATGCTTTAAGTCCATTTCTGTTCAATTTTGAAATCATTTTTTTCCTATGACACTATATTATAGGGCTTATTCCTGGCTCTATGGTCCTTGCTCCATCTCTCTCTCTCTCTCCACTTTCATCATTACCAAGTTCTGTCCCTACCTCCAAGAGGAAACATCCTATGAAGCATCCACTTCTGTTTTATCTTCCAACAAGGAAGGAAGAAAGGTTGGCCCTAAGACCTATAGTTCAGGTCAAAGTCAGAGATGGCTCCTGGTCAGGGTACCAGAAACAGATACAGGAATAGGAGTAGAGTTAGGTCACCCGAAGAAAGCTTGTCTTCATTATTTTTCTATTGCTGTGATAAAAACACCATCACTGGAGCTGGAGAGATGGCTCAATGGGTTAAAAGACTTGCTGCTCTTGCAGAGGACCCAAGTTCAATTCCCAACAGCTACATGGTGGCTCACAACCATCTGTAACTCCA
The DNA here is from genome assembly GCF_008632895.1 of Mastomys coucha. NCBI lineage: Eukaryota > Metazoa > Chordata > Mammalia > Rodentia > Muridae > Mastomys > Mastomys coucha. The sequence continues at coordinate 55,722,097 of NW_022196915.1, forward strand.
GTTCCAAAAGATTTCCATGCCTTTTTCTGATCCAGTGGTTCTCAGCTTTCCTAATGTTAAGACACTGTAATACAGTTCCTCATGTTGTGGTGACCACCAGCCATAAAGTTATTTTTGATGCTACTTCCTAACTGTAATTCTGCTACTGTTATAAATAATAATGTAAGTATCTGTATTTTCTGATGGTCTTAGGCAACCCTCTGAAAGGGTCACTCAACTCTCGAAAGGGGTCCATCACACACCACAGCTTGGGAATCACTGTTTTGACCTTTGAGGGTACCAATTATACATGTGTGCAAAATATTCATAGGCATAATACAAAAATAAATGAATCTTAAAAAATTAAAAACCCCATGACCAAAGCAACTTATAGAAGGAAAGGATTATTTGGAGGCCCATGGTTCTAGAAGAAATAAGAGTCCATGACCATTATGGCAGGGAGTAGGGCAAAAGGCAGGTATGAACAACCCTGGATCAGCAGTTGAGAGCTCACATCTCAATCTATAAGCAGGAAGCAAGAGCTTGGAATTTTTGAAACCTCAAAGCTGGTTCTCTATGACATGCTTCCTGCAGCAAGGCCACATCTACTAATCTTACCCAAATAGCCACCAACTGGGGACTGAGTATTCGAATGCCCAAGACTTCAAAGGGACAACTCATTCAAACCACCACAAGGCTAGCCCCAAGACTAGCCAGCAAACAAGAACAGAAAAGACAGTAGTGCATACTTGATAGAAAGTGTGGGCTAAAAGAGTCTGTAGGTCAATACAGGACTTGAGATGGCCAGAGTTAACAGGACAACCAAGTCTGAAGCAGATGTCCACTGGCAAGTGCCTCAAGCTTCCTTTGAAAGGCAAAGATTTTTGGCACTGTGGGCAATTCTGTCCCCACTCCAGAAGCAAGAAATGGACAGCATCAGTTTAGCACCCAGGGACAGAAAAGTCCCCACCTAGACAAAGGAGTTTTAGGGAAAATTGTATTGCTGATCCCCAAAACATCCACTACCACCATCTCACTTGGGTGCCTTCGACTGGGGAATAGAACAGAATAGATGTGTTATCCACTCAATTTCACTTGCATCAGCTCCAGTCATCCTCTCTTTCTTATTAGAGAAAAACCTACAGAGGTCTACATGACTGCAGAGACCCTAAGAGCCACAAAACCCATCTGGGGTACAAATAGCGTGCATGCACATGCATGCAAGCACACACACATGTACATGCATGCACACACACACACATGCACACAGCACAGCACAGCACATGGACAGCTGAGAGCAAACTGGCAGCCAGTTTGCAGGCCAGAGCTGTCAATTCTATTGCTGGCTGTCAGGCTCCTCTGTGATGCTGGATATGTGCCTAAATCTCTCTGTCTTTCATTCATTCATGAGCAGTATGTCTAATCCCTGTCTTATAAGAGTGCTATGAGAATTAATGAGCATATGAAAATCCTAAACAAAACCGATGTGAAAGTCTTCCTATCCTCTCGAGATACGATAAACGCCAGGTGATCTCATTTAAAATACAGTTGTGTGTTTCCAGTTCCATGAGAGAACAGTCAGCTTTACCAAGCTGTGATTATTTGGGTATTTTTAAACAATTCTAAAGCTGGAAACAAGACATCCTACAAGTGTAAACTAAAAATTTATGTTAATTGCCTGGTTTAACATTTAAATATCAATAACCTTTGCTGGGGTCCCACAATGTGCTAGGCACCACGCTAAGCGTTTTGTATTTCATTTAATCTGAAGTAGCCCATTCGGTGAGGGCTTCTTCCTCAAGTTCGTTTTACAGATATAAAACCAAGTCTGAGAAATAAAACAATCAGCTGAAAGCTCTATGGATAATTGCTAGTGGAGGCAAGATCAGTCCTCTGGACTGCCTGGACTTCTGTTCAACCACACTGTTTCCTTCCGTAAAGAGGCAGAGCCCATAGCACATGTAATGACTGCAGAATATTAAACACGAGATATAAACAAAAAGTAGGCCTTGTCAGAGTCTCTAAGGGGGGAAGGCTTAGAAAACTCCAAGTTTTGTAAGTGCTCTTTAGTTCTAAGGACAATATATTTAATAGATTACCTATGAAATTAGCAACCAATGGGAAAGCAGCATGCAAAAGAGAAAGGTTTCAGTGACATTTCCTTTACCACAAAGTTCATAAATCACCATATTCATGATGGGAATTTCTCAGAGCACAGGGCTTTGTGGTCCTCATAATAGATAAGAGCTCCAGTCAACTGGGGCTAACTGTCTACTAACCCTAATATGCTAGACAGAAGGCAGGTCACTCTCATCTCCAGGAAATGTGGTAGGTTTGAATGGCAATGATGACAAGCCCATCATTCACCAGTCCCTAAAGCAGTCATCCTCTTCAGCTAGTCCCACATCACCACAAAGGCACTTAGGAGGCCAGCATATACCATAATTCACCCGCATAAGTTGTCATGCTCAATTCTCTGCTGTGTCTAAGTTATTGTTAAGGCAAGAGAAGACTACAAGTGCCTTTAACCTGACTCCCTGCTGCCTGACAGCTGAGCCGATCTGTGATTAACACATCAAACTCCAAAGGGAACAATTAGCTGCAGGCCTCAGGGTGGGTTGCTGACCCCCAGCTTCCTCCAGTCCACATGGTGTCCACCTGTTTCCTCTTTCTCAGCCGGGCTGCTCTCAAGACACTGCAATGAGCCCAGAGGCAGGGAAAAAAAACTCTCTCCTTTGCCCAAAGTTAGGTTTTAGTCAGCGTTTCAGGAAGAAGCTGGAAATCTCCACTTGCTGCCTCAGAGCAAAGCCAGAGACCACTGGGGTGTCTCTAAGCCACCTGCAGACTCCATCTCTGATCACAATCAGGAAGTAGGTGGTGTGGGAGGAGAGGGGAGGGCATATTATTCTCCCTAGAAAAGGATTTGGGGGTGGTGTAGTTTAACAACAAAACTATAAGCACCTGTGGGGTCATATTCACTGTATAACTTTATGATGTTTGGTGAGGACCAGACTCATATTTATGAAGAAAAGGCAGCTGCTCTCCTAGTGGGAAGACTTTGGAAGCACAAAGAAACCCTGTCCTGCCAGTCTTCTCTACAGCCATCTCTTGTTTGCTGAGTTGCAGTGTTCTTGTGATTTGGCAGTGGCATGGGCTGGGAGATGGCTGAGGTTGGGGATTAGTTTCCTGGAGCTGGAACTGGAGTGAGCCTGAGTGAAGATGTCACTGTGAAGCAGAACAAATCCAACAGTGGAGTCCACACCAAGGCTATCAGACATTTGCATCATTCTGCATCCCTGGGTGAGGATCCTCCCACCCCACAAACCCGCAAGGCCAACAGCTGAAGTATCCAAGCCTCCCACCCAAGGATGGCCGCTGACTTTATAGTTTCACCCTTGCCCCTTATTATAGGTTTTTGTTTTTAATTTCGCTTTATCTTGTTTAGGTTTTGTTTTGTTTTGTTTTTCCTGTTTTTTTTTTTCCCCATCTCAATGTTGACTCAACTTTTATCCTTTTCAACTTCCTGTTTCATATTTGGCCCTTCTTTTCTAACTTTTCTAAGTAGATAGCTAGGGGCTGCTCTAAGGACAGGGGAGATATCGCACAAGGGCTTGGCTCTTAGTGCAAGGTTGAATCCCAGCTCTGAAAACAAAATTATTAGTAACTCTTCAGTCCTTAAGTTCATCTCTACAAAATGAGGTCACTCATACCAGTCAACCACTCAGGGTAATTGTGAAAAACAGACAACAAAGATTTGTCAAGAACAGGAGCTCTTAGGACCTAGGGAGTGGTCACCTTCATTCAGCTCTGCTTCCTCTCAATCTAAAGACATCTGAGTAGCTGCCCCAGCACAAGTGAGCCTAGACATTCAGATACAGCTTGGTGGGTGTTGTAGCATACTGTGAAATGTTGCCCAAAGGCTCATGTGTTTCAACAATTGGTCCCCAAATGGTGGCTATGTTGGAAGTTTGTAGACCCTTGTAAGCAGCAGAGCCTTAAGAGAAAAAGGAAGTCAGGGGGAGGCAGGTCTTGAGGTTTTATACCCCAGCTCTGCCTCCTGTCCACTCTCTACTGATTGCTGGTCTGCTGAATGCTGATGGCAAGCCCAGACTTACACTGTCATCCCCTGCCCCGCCATGATTGCCTTGGATCAGGTATTTTGTGACAACCACATGGAATGTGACTGGCTTGGTGGATGGAGCAAGGACAAGAGCCAGGTAGTGACAGGAGAGGGCAAATGACCTCAGACCTAATGACAGGGGAAGGACAAATGACCTCAGACGTAAGGGATACAGACACAGTAACCCAGTAACTGCAGACGAAGCAAGAGACCAATTCTAGGAATTACTCCTCATGTAATACAAAAACTAAACAAAAGTGTTTGAACCTTATGGTGGATTATATTGACAGGACCTAGGATCACCTGGTAAAGGAGCTCCTGGATATGCCCTATTAAGGGACTGTCTGGACTGGGCTAGCCTCTGGGCCAGTCTGTGAGGGACTTTCGTAATTAGATTTATCAAGGTAGAAAGTGCCATCCTATATGTGGGTGACACCATTATGGAGACTACATACAAAGGTAACTGACCAACATTTGTTCACCCTCTCTTTCTAACTGCAGGCCCAGTGTGATCAGCTGCCTCAAGCTCCTACCACCTTTACTTCCTACCACCATGGGCTACATGAACCAAAGAAAACCCATCCTTCCTGAAGTTGCTTTGTCAGATATATTAACAAAGCATTGGTACAAGTGACTGTTGACAGACATTGGCTGTATGCTGTGCTGACACTATGATAGTTTGGGGAGTCTAGAATTTGAAAGCAGAAAACTGGGCAGAACATACTTGTCTTAGAACATTTCTCTTAGCACAACAGAACACAGCCAACTAATTTATAAAGAATGAAGGTTTATTCCACTCACAATTCTAGAAGAATACAAGGTAAAGGGGCCATACTTGGTTACAGCCTTCTTGCTGGTAGGAACTTAGCAAAGTTCTAGTGAGGTTCAGACCATCACAGGGAAAGACAGAGAAAGCTCATCAGAAAGAGTCCCCATTTGTTTTAAAAGTCACTTTATTCATAACTCAATAGTCCATAAGAGGCTAACCCAACCAAGCCTTAAAGGTCTCAATGGAATCTCTCTCTTAATATCTAACAATGGAGACTGGATTTCAATGTGATAGTTGGAGATATCTAAAATATAACAAGATTTTACATAATATGCAAAAATATAACTACGTTCTCCCTTCATAGGTAAACCTCACTCCAGATGGGTTTCCTTTCCCCTCTGAGGAAGAGACTATTGAAAGTATTCAGTGAGTCCTGGAAAGGAAGCAAGAGACAGGAACCAAGAAACAGGACCAGCTCAGAAGAGAGTGTAACTCCAAAGATAATTGCCGAGTTCTCAGTTTTCTGTAGTTTTTCAAAGGACTTCGGGTGTCTTTACCAGACAGTAGGTATCTCCTTCATCCCTGGTCCAAGCATGGAGTCTATAAAGGTGAACGAATAAATACAGGAATAAAATTATTTTTAGACCATTAAGACACTCTGCCACCCCCCAACACTGTTCTTTACATCTGCTGATCCAGAATATCAGGACCACACCACACAAACCCAGCCACAGACATCAACACATGGCAGAGGCATTTGGTAGCCTGCTCCGCAAAGCTCCCTCTTAAACATCCCTTACCTGATTCACGTCTTCTTTCCCTGGCATTACCACCAACTCTTGGGAATCAGGTATAGTGGAAATGAAGGGGCTAGAGCCTCATTCTATGACAGTAAGAACTCTCCTAGTCTTAGGAAATTGGACAAGCTATGTGTCCCTTCAGGACCCTTAGTTCTCACATACAAAATAAGAGATACTAGTTCCTATATCACAAAATTCTCAGAAAACGCTGGGCAGTGGTGGCACACCCCTTTAATCCCAGCACTTGGGAGGCAGAGGCAGGCAGGTCTCTGAGTTCGAGGCCAGCTTGGTCTACAGAGTGAGTTCCAGGACAGCCAGGACTATACGGAGAAACCCTGTCTCGAAAAAGACCAAAAAAAAAAAAAAAAAAAATCTCAGAAAACTCAAAGAACATGTATTGGTTAGTTTTATGCCAACTTGACACAAACTAGAGTCATCAGAGAGGATGGAGCCTCAATTAGAAAAGTGACTCCATAAGATTTGGCTGTGGGCAAGCCAGTAGGGCATTTTCTTAATTAGTGATTGGTGAAGGAGGGCCCAGCTGATTGTGGGTGGTGTTGTCATTGAGCTCGTGGTCCTGGGTTCTATAAAAAAAAGCAGGTTGAGCAAGCCAGGAGGAGCAAGCCAGTAAGTAGAACCCATCTGTGGCCTCTGTGCCAGCTCCTGCCTCCAAGTTCCTGCCCTGTTTGAGTTCCTGTCCTGACTTTCTTTCATGATGAACTGTAATGTGGAAGCATGATGTGAATGAACCCTTCCCTCCCCAAATTGATTTGGTCCTGGTGCTTCTTCACAGCAATAGTAACCCTAAGACATAACATGAATCATTCAGTGGGCCTATTCAGATCATAAACTCTCTGTGGTCTGTCTCCATGCTTTAGACTCTTCACATTAGGACTTCAAACACAACTTCCCAAAGGATGGATAAGTCTACACACCATTTCAATGACTAATTTAGGAAGAGAGTTTTTCTACTAGTTTTCCACTCCTACTCTACCCAAATGCCTTTTCCTAGGCAAGATCCACTGGCTCCCTGCAGAAGGGATGGGATCAGCTAAGTATGCTATCAGGAACCACCCCCAGAGCACTTTGAGCAAGGAAACTTAAAGAGCTGGTGACAGACAAAACCAAGGCCCAACCCCCCTTAACTATAGTTTTATAGAGTGTAAATGGTGAAAAACCCTGGTCTCTGTGGTTTTATTATTGTTAAATTGATTTTGTTGAGGGACATCTAGGAGAAATAAAGCATACTTCTAGGTGTCTGCTAGGGTGTATCCAGAGAGGAAAGATGTATACAACAGCAACAGAGTGAAATACCTACCATGAGTATAGACTCCAGTCAAACAGGCTGGAAGCCTGGGTGGAGTAAAGAAAGAAGAGGAACATGTGTAAGCACCATTCTTGTTTAAAACTTCCTCTATACCACTGCCATTGCCCAGGGACTCCAGACTCCAGCTTTTCAACTTGAACTCTCAGAAGAAGCTTCCAGGGAGTTTCAGACAAGAACTGAACCATTGGTTTCCTTGTTATATGATATCCAGCATCTTGGACTGAGCAGATGCCAAGTTCTCTGGCTTTCCAGATGCAGGGTGACCCAACTTTTCCAATCACATAAAACAATCAAATAAATCATAGTGTGTGTGTGAGGGGGAGATGGGGATGTGTTTGTGTGTGGTGTGTGTTTGTGTGTGTATGTGTAGCTGTGGGTGTGGTGTGTGGGTGTGGTGTGTGTGTGTGGGTGTGTGTGTGTGTGTGTGTATCCATATATATGAAATCTGATGGAAGCTATCAACTCCCTTGGAGTACAAACATTAGGTTAAGAATCCCTGTCTGAATGATTTTTAAAATAAATATTTAACATTGAAACTATGGAAGGCTTACACATGTGAATGCAATTTTAAAATAAGACAATAATATGTGGATAAATGATATCCACCTGTATGGACAACTTCTAGACAAGGTCAAATTTCAAAACACCTTATGGGTAACCAACTGCATGGGTCCCACAGGAATCTCAATTCTGTACCACTTTCTTTCTATTCATTAAGGGGGGCTCTTGGAACCCCATGATAGCACAATGGCCAGAAACCTTTTCATAATTCATTGCCTGATGGGTCCATGGGAGCATATGTTCCCCCAATGGGGACACATACATTATAGATATATGTTCATGTGTGTGGTATTTGTCAATGTTTGAATATATATGTGTGCACGTGCACTTGTATGTGTGTGCATGTGAAGACAGAGATTGATTTCAAATGTCCTCTTTAATCACTCTTCCCTTTACTTCCTGAGACAAGGCCATTTACTGAGCCTAGGACTCACCAATTTAACTAGACTTTTTGTCCAATAAGCTCCAGGATCAACCTATCCTCACTTCTGCACGCACACACACACACACACACACACAGAGAGAGAGAGAGACAGACAGACAGACAGACAGACAGACAGACAGAGACAGAGACAGAGAGACAGAGAGACAGAGAGCATAGTTCTGGAATTCTAGATATGTACCACCACACTCAGTGTTTACTTGGCACCTTGTACTAGTGTGGGAGAGCTTTATTCACCGGCCCATCTCTTGTCCCAGTATTTTGATTATATGTTATACATCTTTGAAGAATACTATAGGCAGAAGTAGTGAGATGATCAGAAGACATCTGAAGTCTTTCAGAGAAGTCAGTATCTGAACAGGATTTTGAGAAGGTTTGAGATGTAAATAGCACAGGCTGAGGAGCCTGTATCAGAAACATGAAGAGGCTCAGAGGGGCCTAGCATGGGAGTGTTTAAGGAGCAGCCTGGAAACCTGACTGACCATTTAGATGCAATGAAGATGCAGTGGTAAGGGTAAGAACATTCTAGAATCTAGATTTTTGTCCCCAGATGGAAAACCAAGGACCAACCTCACCCTAAATAAGGTATAGACTTTACCCTGGATATTTCCACCAATCTCATCACATTAAGTCATTCTAAAACTCCATGAACCTCCCAGAGTGAAATGACAAAGATAGACAGACACTAACTAAAGCTCACCACAGAGTCCAGAACTTGTGCTTCTGTCCTCACTATACCACTCAGTCACTTGGCCTCTCTGAGCCTCCAGTGCTCTGCTCAACTCGAGAAAAAAAAAAGAAAGAAAGAAAAAGAGTGCTCCTAAGAAAATCTATTTGAGGACCTGATTTTCCTCTAAAAACTTTAAGAGAATTTTTCAAATACTTTGAGAATAATGTCATGTGGCTATACTGATGGAAACATACAAATGAAAGACTAGCTCTTCATTTAGATTCAGGCTGGCTCTCTACCATGAGGCAAAGCCCAGACCCCTTCAGCTGGCATTCAAGAGTCTCCCAGTCTGGTATCCTTAGGAGATCAACTCAAGAATCTTGTTCATAGTATGCAACTGCTCGCCTGCCTGATGATCAATGGCAAACTTCAGTCTGAGTTTTCCTTTCGGGCTGGAGCCAACTCTACCAGCCACTTCATTCCAGCCTCAGCTCAGAAGGGTCGGTGAGAATGCATTCCTACCCGGGACATCTCCACATTTGGCTGGGTGCTGAGTTTTTGGCACCATCAACATGAACTGAATAAGAGTGAAATATTGCTAGGTGGAGCTGTGTCCTCTGTTTTTTCTTACTTCCATCCAAATGGCTCGAGATCGGAAAAGGAGAGGCAAAAAGAAAAATCAGTAAGAGAAGAGAAGGCTGAAGAGAAGGGGAGAGGGAAAAAGAACAAAGATGAGGAGGGAAACATAAAACCAAAGTGTTGGATAAAGATTTATTGGTAGCTCACCCACTAAATAGGCTTTAGGAGGTCTAACATTCATGGACCTGCACTGAGTCAACACTGGAGCCAGTTACACATGTAAGGAACATTTTCAGTGGAAAAATGATGCCCAAGACTGGTCTTAATGGTGGCCCTGCAGGAAGTATGATCTAGGCATGGGCATGCATTATGCAAGTTAGCCTTTTCTCCTCTGTCTGTCATTTCTAGGGAAACGAACTCAACTGCTTGTCCCTTCTCCAGGAAGTTCATGTGCACACATGTACCCTATGAATATCTTGGTGTTTCTTTTTTAAATTTTGTGTGTGTATTCATCTGTGGGAGCAGCTGTGCACATACGTGCAGAGGACAGAAGACAGCTTCCACTCTTTTTCTTCAGATGCATACATTTTTTTTGAGATAGTTCTTTCACAGGCCTGGAACCAATCTAGTTAGGTTGGTTGGCCTGCCAGAAACCCCCACAGATCTGTCTCCATGCTCAGCAGTAAAATCACAAACTCACACCAACACAGTTAGATTTTTAGCTTTTTGTAGTGTGTGTGTATGTGTGTGTGTGTGTGTGTGTGTGTGTGTGTGTGTGAATTTATCTATACCACATGTGTACAAGAGATCCCAGAGGCCAAAAGAGAAAGGTCAGAAATCTTAGAGTTTAAGTTACAAGCAGTTGCAAGTCAGCATGTGAGTGTTAGGAACTGAATCCAGGTCCTCTATAAGAGCATCAATTATTCATAAGCACTAAGCCATCTCTCCAGACCCCACACTCAGCTTTTTTATATGGGTTCTGGGGACTGAACTCAAATCTTCTCCATGCTTGCAAAGAGCAAGCCTGTACCAGCTTAGCCATCAACCATGCCTGGCCCCTCCACTTTAATTGTTTTAATTATACATGCATGTGTGCATGTGAATGCAGATGCCCATGGAGACCAGAAATGTCAGATCTCTTGGAGCTAGAGTTACAGGTGGTTGTGAGCCATCCCATGTGGGTGCTGAGAACTGAACCTTTGTACTCTATAAGAGCAGTAAGAGTTCTCAATCATGGAACCATCTCTACAGCATCCATCTCCACTTTAAAGATGGCTAACTCTTTATAGGAAGATGACTATGGACTAGAAACAGAAAAATACTAGACTCTATCCTTTGGTTTACTAGTAACTGGTTTGGTAACTTCAGAGCCACATCCTTTTGCTAAGCCCTGTTTTCTTTCCCACTGTCAAACTGTGGCTGCTACGTGCTAATCTTCTGGTAGTTTGAAAGATGAGGTGTGGGAATGCATTTTGAAGGCACTTTGGAAACTCACATGTGTGATATCGATGTAAGAGATCATATCATTAAAACAGCTTTATGGGCGACTTAGTTTTCAGTTCTTTTCTTTCAAAGCCAGATTAATCCCAAGAAGCAAAGCCAATGGCAGTCCATTTATGGGAAGAGTCAAAACACGACTTTTGATTCCTGGAGCAGATCTCTGACTAGCTACAGCTCCTCCTCCAGCTTTAATGAGTAGTTTTGCCCTAAGGTTGCCAAAAACTAAAAGCTACTCTGCATCCAGTGAGATTAAATTTAAGGTAAACAACAAATTATTCTACAATTTATTGGTATGTTTATAATGTGTCTCATATCACACATAGGGCTTGCCTAGACTAAAAATGCTTCCCTGGTTTGTCTTAAATTCCAATTTCAATGCATTGTTTTTATTTGCTGCATCTGGCAACCTTAGTTTTTCCACGTTACTGACTTCTTGTCTCCTACACTCAAAAAAAATTTTAATATGGCAATGCTCACCCTCACATCAGAGAGGGCACCATCAATTCTATTCATTCTGGAAAGAGAGAGTGTCCTCTTATATATTTAAGATTTTTTTTCTCATAACAATGGAAAGCTTAGGGAATAAAAGCCTGTCTCCTTATCCACAACCTAGCTAGTAAATATGAATGTCAAAGCATAAAGAAAACCAAGAAGAGAGTCAGAACTCTCTTGCCCCAGTATGAACTTTAACTCCTGCTAAATCAATGGGGTTCAGAGACTGAAGAAGTTCTTCAGTTACAGGTACATATCTGAATCAAAGATGAATTCAAAGTTCCAAAGCTAAGGTCACACCCAGGATAATCATAACCACTTGGGACATTTCTTTTGGCTCCTAATATGTACTGTAGCACTCAGGTGAGCTGACCCCACCCCTCTCCAGAGCAGTGCCCCAATGAAGTGAGTGTGGAAGACCAACTGAGTCACCACCTAGGCCCACCTCGACATCTATCCCACCTATGAACTTCTAGAATGTGTGAAGGAACTAGCCCTGCAGAGGCAACACTTCAGGAAGCCCATGACTCAGGGCAACTGCAGGATATCTGAGAAGAGTCCTGGTGAGGGTCCAGTATTAATAGTTAGCAGAAGCCAGAGGCCCGGAACCAGACCAATGATTCATTGCAATGAACATTTGCAATTGAAGCTCTTTGGGCAATTGTAACACAGAGAAGCTTCCACAGTGAGATGTTTATTTATTTGTTTGCTTTTGTTTCTTTGGAGAAGAGGTTGCAAGGGTATAAGGTAGGTATGGGGAATGCAAGATGAGTGGGGTTGGGATACTTGATGTGAAATTCACATAGAATCAATACGACATTAAAAACATAGATTTGCGCCGGGCAGTGGTGGCGGACGCCTTTAATCCCAGCACTTGGGAGGCAGAGGCAGGCAGATTTCTGAGTTCGAGGCCAGCCTGGTCTACAGAGTGAGTTCCAGGACAGCCAGGGCTACACAGAGAAACCCTGTCTCGAATATATATATATATATATACATATATATATATGTATATATATATATATATATTTGCATCTCTATGACAAAAACAATTGGAGAGAAGAAAAGAACATTTATTTTGGTTGACAGTCTCAGGGAAGGCACGCCTATAGAAGTGACTGCATTTATGAGTGTATAGAAACAAGGGGTTCACATAATGGCAGATTAAGCAACACAGATCACAAGCCAGAACCAGGGCTCTATGATCTTCAAAGGCCAGCACTAGTTACTTACTTTCATGAGCCAGGTCTAATCTCTTAAAGTTTCCATAGTCCACAAAACAATGCCATAAGCCAAGCGAGTGAACATTCCAATTATGAGGCTGTTGGGAACATCTCATCTGCAAACCACAACACCGTGTAATTCTTGTGTGCATACAAGGTTGAAAATTACTTACTTTGCCTTAACATATCTCATTAGCTTTTGTTTTGCAGTACAGAAGATCAAATCCTGATCCTCATCTATACAGACAAGCCCTCAACTACCGTGCTGTATTTCCAGCCTTCTATTTCATTTGTATGCCCAGCCCAAGTCTTTTAAGAACTTTAGGAACATTCTGGACAGGCAAGCAAGTAGGCTAACTGCAGATATTCACCCTTTTTCCATTCTGCTAAGTCCAATCCCCTGTCTCAAGCCCAGATCTGTAACAGACCTTCTACTGTAGGCTCTCCCTCACTTTCTGCCCCCAATCCCAGGGGACTAAGCAGATCCTGAGGGAACACCATACTCTCCTTCCTCATGTAACCCCTTCTTCCCTCCTCCCAGCCTATCCCCATTCTAAGGTATCAGCTCTCCAGTACTCAGAAACACATTTTATCTGGAAGCTCTAGGGGCCACACTTACGAGGACCCCTGAAGATTTTCCTAAGCAACAAACAGCTACCACGCTCTCCTGAAAAACAGAGAAAAAACAAAAACAAGGAACAAAATATCTACATAACAAAGACAAAACCAAGTATCAACACCTAGAATTACAATCTTCCCAATCCCAGATGTATAGATATCATTGTAAAAACACAATAACATTCAGGACAATATGTCTCCACTAGAGTCCAGAAACCCTTCCCCAGAAAACCCTAGGCATTCCAACATTGGTGAAGCACAAGAAAAGACCTTAAAACAGACTTCATGAATAAGATAGAGATCCTTTAAAAGAAAATGAACAAATCCTTTACAGAAATCTCTGAAAATACAAACAAACAATGAGAGGAAATGGATAAAAAAAAAAAAAAAAACTGTTCAAGACCTGAAAGTGGAAATAGAATCAATTAAAAAAAATTGAGGGAAATCTAGAAACGAAAGCTCTTGGAACCTAAACATGAGTCAGAGGAGGAAGCTTCACCACCAGAATATAAATAAATAAACAAATAAATAAACAAACAAGCAAAAGAATCTCAGGCATTGAAGATATTATAGAAGAAAAGGATATATTGTATTGGTCAGAGAAAATGTTAAATTTAAACAACTGCTGGCACAAAACATCCAGGAAATCTGTGACACTATGAAAAAACAAATTTAAGAATAATAGGAATAGAGGAATAGAGGAAGGAGAAGAAGTCCAGAACAAAGGCACAGAAAATATTTTTAACAAAATCATAGATGAAAATTTCCCTAACCTAAAGGAGATACCTACCAAAGTACAAGGAATATACAGAATGGCAAAAAGACTGGACCAGAAAAGATAGTTTTCTCAGCATAATAATAATAAACACTAATAATCAAAACACTAAATATTAAAAGTGACAAGGGAAAGGGACTATGTAACTATAAAGGCAGACCTATTAAAATTATACCTTACTTCTCAGTGGAGATGCTAAGAGCCAGAAAGACCTGGACAGCTATGTTGCTGACTCTGAGACCACAAATGCCAGCCCAGAGTATAATGCCTAGAAAGACTTACAATCACCATGAATGGAAAAACTAAGACATTCCATGATAAAAAAAAAATAACCAGTACGTAATTACAAATCTTGCTCTACAGAATATATAGAAGAAAAATTCCAACCTCAAAAGGTTAACAACATCCAAGGAAACATAAGGAATAAATAATTTCAGACCAGCAGAGTCAAAGGAAAGGAAAACACATACAGAGAGAGAGAGACAGACAGACAGAGAGAGAGAGAGAGAGAGAGAGAGAGAGAGAGAGAGAGAGAGAGAGAGAGCAACAACAATAACAATGAAACAATGATAAAATAACAGGAATCAACAACCCAACAACCACTGGTCATTGTTACCTCCAAATATCAACGGTCTCAATTCCTCAATAAAAAGACACAGACTAACAGAATGTATGTGAAAACAGGATCCATCCTTCTTCTGTATCCAAGAAACATATCTCAACATCAAGATAGCCATCACCTCAGAGTAAAGAGTTGAAACAAGCCATTCCAAGCAAGTGGGCCTAAAAAGCAAGCTGGTATAGTCATTTAATAGCTGACAAATAGACTTCAAACCAAAACTAATCAGAAGATATAGAGAAGTGCACAACATACTCATCAAAGAATGAACCCACCAAGACAACAGTTCAATTCTTAACATCTGTGCCCCAAACACAAATACATTTGTAAAGGAAATGCTTCTACAGCTTAAATCACATTGACTCTCAAACACTGATGGTGGGAGAGTTCAAAAGCCAGCTCTTACAAAAAGACATGTCATCCAGACAAAAACTAAACAGAGAAATACTGGAGTTAGTTGATGTTATAACCCAAATGAACCTAACAGATATTTACATAACATTGCACCAAAACATATACTTCATGCAACTTTCTTCAAAACTGACCCCATACAAAGTAAGTCTCAAGAAAAACAAGAAAAATGAAATTACACCCTGCATCCTATCTGAACACCTCAGATTAAAGCTGCATATGAAAAGAAGAAACAATAAAAAGTTTACAAACTCATGGAAACTAAGCAAAATGATATGTATGAAAAAATGGGTCAAGACAAAACTTAAGAAATTAAAATCTGCTGCTCTGCTTTGCCTGCTTGCCTTATAGGACTGAGCAACTGCTAGATCCTTGGACTTCCATTCACAGCTGCTGATGATCTTTGTTGGAAGCTGGACTACAGACTCAATAGAAATCCTAACTAAGACAGTGTGCTGTGCAAACTGGACAAACAAGGTGCAGGGAAGTCTACTTCCAACCTTAGTAAGGACAAGGCAGCACCAGTTGGAGCTATTGGGTTAGCAAAATCAGGAAGACAATAAGGAAGCTTGACAACCTTGAGGGTACAATGGCATGGCACTGACACACCCAGGATCAGAGAGTAGACCTTGGGCGCCAGCTCCGCAGCCAGTCCCACAACACCCAGAGGAAGCTCCAATCCCAGGCGCTCTGACACACCCGGGACCAGAGGTGAGGAGGAACCAACATCTGTCTCAACACTGGGAGTAACTGAGACCAGCGAGACCAGGCACTTAGAAACTCTGCCAGCCTAGTGATTCTGGTTTCTTCCGGTCTGTCTGGGTTAGTGTTCTGAGCAGACCTTGGGCACAAGCTCTGCAGCCAGTCCCACAACACACAGAGAAAGCCACACTTCCAGGTGATCTAACAAGCCCAGGATTCCAGGATCCCAGAATCACAGAATCACAGAGGCAGCTTGACTCTGAGGAGTTCTGACACAACCAGGATCACAGGAAGGACAGACTCCAGTCAGATTTAGCAAAAACAGGTAGCACTAGAGTTAACCAGGTGGCAGGAGGCAAGCATAAGAAAATAAACAACACAAACCAAGGTCACTTGCCACCATCAGAACCCAATTATCCCACCATAGCAAGTCCTGGACATACCATCACACCGGAAATGCAAGATTCAGATCTAAAATCATTTATCATGATGATGATACAGGACCTTAAGAAAGACATAAATAGCACCCTCAAAGAAATACAGGAGAATACAGGTAAAGAGCTAGAAGCTCTTAAAGAGGAAACATAAAAATCCCTTACAGAACTACAGGAAAACACAATTAAACAGATGAAGGAAATGAGCAAAACCATCCAGAATCTAAAAATGGAAATAGAAACAATACAAAACCTAGGAAAGAAATCAGGAGCCATAGATGCAAGCATCACCAACAGAATGCAAGAGATAGAAGAGAGAATCTCAGGGGCAGAAGACACCTTAGAAAACATTGACACAACAGTCAAAGAAAATGCAAAAAGCAAAAAGCTCCTAACCCAAAACATCCAGGAAATCCAGGACGCAATGAGAAGACCAAACCTAAGGATAATAGGTATAGAAGAGAGTGAAGACTCCCAGTGTAATGGGCCAGTAAATATCTTCAACAAAATTATAGAAGAAACTTCCCTAACCTAAAGAAAGAGATGCCCATGAACATACAAGAAGCCTACAGAACTCCAAATAGACTGGACCAGAAAAGGAATTCCTCCCATCACATAATAATCAAAACACCAAATACACTAAACAAAGAAAGAATTTTAAAAGCAGTAAGGGAAAAAGGCAAGTAACATATAAAGGCAGGCCTATCAGAATTATGGCAGATTTCTCACGAGAGACTATGAAAGCTAGAAGATCCTGGGTAGATGTCATACAGACCCTACAAGAACACAAATTCCAGCCTAAGATACTATACCCAGCAAAACTCCCAATTACCATAGATGGAGAAAACAAGATATTCCATGACAAAACCAAATTTACACAATATCTTTCCACAAATCCAGCCCTACAAAGGATAATAGATGGAAAACATCAACATAAGGAGCAAAACTACACCCTAGAAGAAGCAAGAAGGTAATCTTTCAACAAACCCACGCAAACCTAATTCCACCTCTCAAAACAAAACAACAGGAAGTGACAATTACTTTTCTTAATATATTAATTTGAAAATTAATATTACCCACATATCCTAATCGATTGAAATCCAATAATATGAGGAATTGGAAATTTGTTGATCGTCATCCAATGAT
>NW_022196915.1:55739744-55751056 GCF_008632895.1 Mastomys coucha
TTTAAGCATATTATCATTATCATATTTTTATTTCATATAGACCTTTGTTAAGGCACAATTGAGAAGAGCTTGAAAAGGTACAGTATTAATAATAATTTGACTGTGAAATGTTCTAGGTGAGTAAATCCCTGGTTCTCTAAGTAGAAGTTTAATGGTAAGCCAACTTTCATAGGATTATATGAATGTGAAAACTGGTAATGAGTATCTATAGAAATGGTCTTTCTAAACTCCCTATTTAAATTTCTTTCTGAATATGCAATAAACATCATTTTCATCTGTAAAAAAAAAAAAGAAATTAAAATCTTTCTAGAATTTAATGAATGCAAAACATATCCAAAGTTATGACACACAATGAAGGCACAGTAAGAGGAAAATTCCATAGCACTAAGTGTCTACCTTTAAAACAACTTAACAGCACATCAGAAAGCTCCAGAATAAAATGAAGGAATCATACCTAAGAGGAGTAGATGCCAAGAAATAGTCAAAGTTGAGACTGAAATTAATAAAATTGAAACAAAACATAATGCAAAGAATAAACGAAACAAAGTGTTGGTTCTTTGAGAAACATCACTAAGATTGACAAATCCTTACATCTAAAAATAATGATGATGATAATAACAAAATATTCTTTGTGATATTCAGAATATTTATATATGAAACATAAATGAATTTCACAATTAGGCTTGACTTGACTCTCATCACCAAAATGTCTCACTATATACATCAAATATTCCCAACTCTGAAGATGCTTGAAATTTGAGACACTTCTAGTTCCAGGTATTTCAGATAAAGGATATTTAACTGTATATGTAACATGATTTAAAAAGGCACTTTAACCTTGTGGTCATCTCACAAAAATAAAGCTCCTGTTCAGCCACAGAAAAATGTCATACAAATCTCAAATGCCTAAAGAGAAACATTCTGCCAAACACTTGGTGAGAGCTAACGTCCTGAAATTAATGTCATCAGAAATGACAGCAACAAAAATCTGAAAATTTATCAAATTCAAGAGAAACCCAAATAGGCATAATGGATGAGCTTACTGCATTATTCTGGATGCGACCCTACAACAGTAAAAACAATCAGTAAAAGATAAGGAAGGACGAACAAGATGACTGTATCAGGATGACAACCTGACTTTAGTCCCTGAGATCCACAGAGAATGGAGAAATCATGTGCATACATATATATATATAGTTATAGTTATAGTTATAGTTATAGTTGTATAGTTATAGTTATGTAGTTATATATAGTTATATATTATAGTTATAATTATAGTTGTTATAGTTACAGTTGTTATAGTTACAGTCAGAGTTGTTGTAGTTACGATTGTTATTGTTATAGTTACAGTTGTTGTAGTTACGATTGTTATTGTTATAGTTACAGTTGTTACAGTTACAGTTGTTATAGAGTATAATGTTAGTTATAGTGTTAGTCATAGTGTTATAGTGTTATAGTTATATAAATTACATATATAATTTTCAATAATTTTTAAACTCAGAAAATATGAATAAAAATAGGCTTTACTAAAAAGCTATCTTCATAAAATCTATCTGTTCATTAACAGTGACAAAAGTACCATAGTAACATAGTATTATATGTTAATAATAGGAAAAGGTAAGTGTGGGTCAAGTGGAAACTTACTACTCTTAATTTTTTGTAAATTAGAAGTCTTCTAAAATAAGAAGGTATTAGCATATATCTTCTTGGAAACACAACCATCAAGAAAATGGACCAATGCTGATGATTATGAAGGAACTGGAAGACAAATTCCACATGGAATTCTACATCCATCAAAAAAAAATTTCTTTCAAACAAAAAATTTACATTTGTGATTGCCTTATTCACAACAAGGCAACACTTCAATATGGAAATAATTCACCATTAA
Source organism: Mastomys coucha (assembly GCF_008632895.1). Lineage (NCBI taxonomy): Eukaryota > Metazoa > Chordata > Mammalia > Rodentia > Muridae > Mastomys > Mastomys coucha. The sequence continues at coordinate 55,741,633 of NW_022196915.1, forward strand.
AAGATTCATATACAGAAATACTAAAATAAATAGTTTCAGCATTAAAGAGGAAAAACAGAGATGTAGATCTATATAGAGGAATAAACCCCACCAAAATGAGCATTATATGCATAAATATAACTTTTAACCATTCCATTAAATTTCAAGATAATTGGCTATGTAAGTGTTCCTTTGGCTTTAGAAATTATGGAGATGTACTGTGGGTTTAAAACAAATACATAATTATCACACTGTATACTATTTAAAAATACAATTATTGTTTGATAATTTTTGTAAAAGCAATGGGCCTCATAACAATATCACAAAAGCTCAAAGAAATGAGTTAAATGGTTATGTATAATATCTATATACAAAATGTATGGTTAAACATAGTTGAATGTAGACAAGAAGAAGTCATAGATGCTTACTATAAACCCAAAAACAAGCACTCAGAAGCAACAGATCACAGCCATAGATTAACAAAATAAGAGCACATCATTAAATAAATAAATAAATAAATAAATAAATAAAGGCTGTGGTGCCACACACCTTTAATCCCAGCACCTGGGAGGCAGAGGCAGGTGAATCATAAAGTTTGAGGCCAGCTTGGTTCAGAACAGCCAGACTCCACAGAGAAAAGAGCTCCACAGAGAAACTGTCTCAAAAAACAAAAAAGCAACAAAACAAAAACTAGAAACTCTCAATCCAAAAAAAGGCTGAAATGAAAAGGGAGCTGGAGAAATAGCTCAGTCAGTGAAGCACTTATATGGCAAACACGAGGACCCAAGTTTGGGTCCTGAGAACCCATATAAAAAGTTGTGCTCAGCAATGCACACCTGTAACTCCACACTGCAAGATGAAAGCTTATTCTTAGAAGCTTACTGGCCAATGAGGACTGGACACAGAATTGTCCTCTGACCTCCATGTGTGCACCATGCACATGCCTGCCAACAACCATAAGCACATGAATGCACACACACACACACACACACACATACACACAAACACACACACGTGCATACACCCATGTGCGTGTGCTCACATATGCATGCACACACATGCTCATACATACAGATAGATAGAATATCTTCTAAAGGAGGAAAGGGAATGAAGAATAGTTGTAATTAAATAAGAACCTTAATGAACTTTTAAGTAGTTTTATGTGCCTCCTGCAAGAAACATAATTGAGAATGAGGGACACAAACATATAAAAATTCAAAATGGCGTCTTGTATGGGGTTGCATGTCTGTCATCCCAGCACTTGGGAGATGGAGGCAGAAGGATCAGGATCAAACTCATCCTCAGCCTACATGACTAGTTTGAGGCCAATCTGAACTACAAGAACCTTAACCCTTACAAAAATCAAAACAACAATAAAAATATCAACTATCTTAAGTTTTTGTAGACACTGCAAATTTAAGTTTTCTTGATCTGTTCTACTGAAATTGAAGCCTCTTGGACTATGGGCAGCTTGTCTGGAGCAGTCTTGACTAAAGCAAAGCTTCCAATGTTGTCATTTAAGTAGAAATCTTTCTCACATGCTCCTAACAGCTGAGTTTCCTCACAGTGGCCACGGAGACCACAGAATTCAAGCCAGTGGAGCTACCAAGATCACAATCCAGCCAGTTGTTCCTTGTCAGGCAGTTCCCTGCTCAAGACAATGGACACAATAAAAACTGTCAAGTAGCTGACTTGTTTCTGGACAGGTAGACAAGCCTTGGAAAGTCCCAGGTAAACAAGAAAGTCTAGCAAAAGAAAACAAAACAAAACAAAACCAAGGAGGAGGGTGTCTGAAGAATAAAAACTGTGTTGTCTGCTAGCCTCTGTATGTACATAAATACATGGTACAATGCATCTGCCCAGAGATCGACATGCACATACAAGAAAAAATAATAATGAATTAACACATAAAGGTTATAGAGAAAGAAACAGTGTCTGGAACACCTGGCAATACCTAATCACTGGTCAAACACTCTTTATACATCCTGGGTTCAATGACTGAAAGCAATAGTATTTAGGCAGCGATCCTTTACATCCTATATTAGAACACAAGCTGCCCTTTAAAACTGTGTACACTCTGAAGAGGCCAGATCCCACAGCCTGAAGAGGCCAAGCCTCATCCATCCCCCTGCCACTCTCTATCTGGAACAGAGTTTTAAAAGCTGCCTGTGCCACAGCCTACCAGTAGCTCCTAACTCAAATTCCTAGCCAGCACCTATATCTCCAACCAAATGGAACTGAGGAACAAATTCCTCAGGCTTGACAGCAAGTACCTTCACCCACTGAGCCATACTACTGGTCCCCAGATGTGTTTTTTAAATTATTTATTTTATATTCTTGCATCTTTGAGAGGGTCTTGGTGGAGAGGACAGACTATCCTTCCAAGAGCTAGGTAATCCACCCCCCCCAAAGAATAAACTGATTGGAGAGTCTAAAACCAACTTACAATTGCTTTCTTCCTTCATCCAATTCTTCCCCATCAGCCAGTATTTCCTTACATCAGCTCAGAGACAGAAACCACACACCTAGAACAACTTCTCTGCCTCAGAGCCTGCCAACCCGGGCTTTTTACCCTGCCTGCCCTGCAATGTCTTCTCATGAACCTCAAAAAAGACCATAGCCTATGCTTTCTTATTGTCCCCATGAGATCCCCCAATAGACAATGAATATCCTCACTTCTTCATCTGTGCATCTTGTGCCAAAGCCTGTCCCCTCCAGGGAGACTGTAATGCTACATTGGCCTTTCTGGGTCATCACTGAGTCACCTCCACTAATTAAGAGACAGACACAACCGTATCTTCAAAAGATCCTGACGAGAACATGAAAAGAAGCTGCGCGGTGGTGGCGCACACCTTTAGTCCCAGCACTTGGGAAGCAGAGGCAGGAGAATCTCTGAGTTCGAGACTAGCACGGTCTACAGAGTGAGTTCCAGAACAGTCAGAGTTACACAGAGAAATTTTGTCTTCAAAAGCCAAACCAACCCCCTCCAAAAAAAAATAGTAACATGAAAAGAATGATCGCGGGGTTTGGGAGAAATGGCTCAGCAGTCGTTCTTCAAGAAGACCCTGGTTTGATTCCCAGCACCCACACAGCAGCTCACAACTGTCTGTGACTTCAATTTAAAGAATCTAATGCCCTTTTCAGGGCTTGATGGGTACTGAACTCATGTGGTGCACATATATGCATATGCAAACATGCAAATATATTAAATATTAAATATTAAAAAACATAGAGTGATTTCAAACAGCAAAGAAAAAAATGAATAGAAAGTTGTCCATCTGACAAATGTTGCTTCCAGGTGATTGAAGACTTATTGCTGCACGATTCCAGCTACATGACAGTCTAGGGCAGGAAAGACAGCCCTGCAGTTAAAAGCCTGTACTGGTCTTACAGAGGAGCAGAGTTCATTTCCCAGCACTCATGCCAGGTGGTTCACAACCATTTTTAACTCATATGGTGCCCTCTTCTGGCAGCTGTGGTACTTCAATCATATATACCCGATGCGTACATAAACTCATAATTTTAAGTAAAATAAACAAAAAAAAAATCTTGAAATACTAACCATATGACATTTCATAAAAGATAAAACATAAAGGTGGTTTAAAACCAGAGTGTGACAACTTCAGAAGGTTCAGAGTAAAGAGGAAAGTCTAAATAGGGAGGAAAAACAGGAGGGTTTTTATTAGGGTGACAAAGTTATTCTACCTGATACTACAATGATAAATAACACTATTTGTCAAAAACACATATAAGTTTATAGCACAAAAAAAGAAACTTCATGTGTGCAGATTTGTTAAAATGTGGGCCAACAAGATGGCTCATCAGGAAAAGGCACTTACCTTTACAAAACTCCTAGTCTGAGTTCAATCCCTGGCAGCTGAGTGGCAGAAGGAAGAATGCCCAAAGTTGACTTCTGACTTCAACAACATCTGTAAAAGAATCGGGATGATAACCTATAGAATACAGAAACACAGACTCTAAGATCAAAGGCAAAAATAAAATGTGGAACAAATGGACTATAATTGATCAACTTTCCTGTGGGGCACAAGTGAGTCTTTTTGTTAGCATCATGTATGCTTGGTAGAATTGAACAGGTAAATACGTGGATCTCAGATAACAGGGGCTGAGTGGAAGGTAACAGATGAGCAGAGGAAGTCAGCCAGAATGGCACATCTGGAAAGAAAGCTGAGTTAGATCCTGGGATACAGGGATGCCTAAATCTCACAAGGCAGAGAGGGGTAGGTGTGTGTTGTCTGATGCCTTCATTAACAGGGTCAGTCCAAGGCTGCACTGCATTGTATAAAGAAAGAGAATTTGGGACTACTTCTTCCTCTGTAAACATTCCCAACAACTTTATTAGGGCTAGGAGATGTTACTGGAGATAAAAATTTCATGAACCTTTAAAATGTTTTGTTTGATTTTGCTTTGTTTTTTTGTTTGTTTGGTTTGGTTTGGTTTGGTTTGGTTTGGTTTGGTTTGGTTCGGTTCGGTTTGTTTGGTTTGGTTTGGTTTGGTTTGGTTAGAGTCTCCCTGCAAAGTCCTGGCTGTCCTGGAACTCATTATGTAGACCCCACTGTCCTAGAACTCACAGAGTCACCTGCCTCTGCCTCCCAAGCAATGGGATTAAAAGCCTGAACCACTACCACCTGAACTTAAAGTATTCATTTTGATAAAATCTTACCATCTCAACTTCACAAGACAATTTTTGACAGGTGCTGAATTTCCTTATGAGTATAAATGTTCTTCCAAAAGGAGAAGCTAAGCAGATTAGAGTTTGCTTTAGAAATGAGCAAACAGAACTGAGGACATTTTGACTTGGCCCAGAATCAGAGAAACTGATTGACTGATGGTCTTATCTCATTTTTTTTTAAGTTTCATTACATAACAAGGGGAAAATCATCTCAAATTTTCCTGGCCCTCACCCTTCCTGCCTCTTTGCTTTCTTTATAGCTAAGCAAAGACACTCAGAAAATTGGCTCTTAAAAAACATCTTTAGAGCAAGAGCCTGGCTGTGATGTGGGTAGTGACCCTGCTTCCTGCTTGCTGCAGAGCTTTCCAGATATTAAAACTCAGACTTCTCATAAGTGGACACCATCTTAATCATCCTCTTTGTTTTTCTTGATCGGAACCAATTATAATAATTCACAATCACCTATTAAATCTCCTTTTTCCAACGTCATCCTCATTCTCTCTTTTCCACATGCTCGAGATGTAACCTGAGAATCATGTTTTTCCCAGGCTCATGCATCAGTTGAGGCCCTCCCTACTTTTCCACTGCATTACACCTCTTTCTCCAATACACCTTCCAATTCATCCAGAAACAATGTCTCTCTTCTGTTCTCTTCTGTTCTTTATTTTTCTCTTTTCTCTTAACTGTCATATATATATATACCTACACATGTACACACATACAGATATATGGAAACATAGACTCTAAGATCAAAGGCAAAAATAAAATGTGTAACAAATGGACTATAATTGATAAACTTTCCTGTGGGGCATAAGTACACCCTACTTGCAGCTGCATTCCTAAACTAAAAGTTTCTATGCTTTCTCAGGACAAACAGTGCTTACTTCTTATCCTCCAAGCCTAACACATGCTTCACTTTTTCCAAAACACCTCGTGATCTACAAGGGAATCAGCTTTATGAAAGATAAAAGTTACCTCTACAAGTCCTCCTCATCAGGGAGCTCATCGTTTTACCATTCCCTTCTTGAGGGCACTGGAATGTTCTGCTTCACCGATGTGCTGCAGTGTGCAGGATTCCTTGCTATCTTCTACCCCAGCACTGGATTGTGAGGACAGAAACCCTATGTCATAGCTATGCAATCTGACTCCCTGCTCCAATTTAGGGTAAAGGGAAAGAAAGATGGGAAAGTAATCAAAGGCATGGATATTAATCCCAGCAGCTTCCAGTTTTACTTGTGAACCTGACACTATGACGACGATCTAATGTGTGCTGAAATGTTTAAAAGCTGTGAATCACACTAACAAGCTGTTCAAATTGGACCTTCCTCTCATCTTGATGAATATAATCCCATGATTAAAAATTGAAAACTGTAAGTAAAACTAGGATTTGATATTATGCAGTCAACAGTGGCTAAATATAACTGCTATTGCCATTATCCTGTCTCCTAGAATTGAGCTACCCATGTTTACATCTGTAATAAAGTCCTACAATTTTTATAGTTATGACTTTATTTACTCTAGAAATTTTCTTATTTCTTCCCTTCATTTCAGCAAAATCACTTTAATAATAGTTGGGAATTTTGTGTTTTTTAGAATACTGACAGTGATGGGGGTTTTAAAATGAGAAATAAATGTATCAACATTTTTAAATGAATAATGTAGGGACTGAAGACATGGCTCAACAGTTCAGAGTACTTGCTGCTCTTGCAGCAAACCCGAGTGTGCTTCCCAGAGCCCACATAATAGACTACGACCACCTGTAATTCCAGTTTTAGGGATTCAATACCTTTTCCTGGCCCCACTGGTACTGCATGTTCATGGTACACATACATGAAGATAAAACACTCATACATGTAAAATAGATTGTAAAAATTATACTGTGATTTCATCAAATAAGATAGATTTCAAAACTAAAATGATTATTTCTATATGATTCAAAAATTATTCCTTCCAATTTTTTTTTAAATTAAATGTCAAATTTGTAAGTTGTAATTTAAATTATCAAAAGGCCAAATTTTATTTAACTTTTCCTTCAATTATATCTGACTAAGCATTGGATAGAAACAAAGATTATTTCCAATTCAATGTCCATTCAATTGCTAATGAATAGCTAATATCATATTCATTGGTATTACGTCTAGAGCCACATACATATAAACTGAAGAGTAGTCCTGTTTAAAATTGCAAAGTGCTCTTCAGCTGTTATACGCAAGTGTTGAAAATATTACACTCATCTGTGCAAGACTCCAGAACCAGAATTTAAAATGAAAAGAAACAAGAAATGGATAGTACGTACTACTGGGAAATGACATCATCAGCTGGGATCTACTGCATCCATACCATCTGCCAACCCAAAGGGGTGGATGAGGTAAAGATGTTTTGACAGTTACATAAACACAGCCACCACTCATAACTTTCCTGCTCACCCATGTCTCTAGTACAGTACCCTTAAGTCTCCATAACAATTAAAGACAATTCCCTCAAACTCTGAGACTCAAGTCAGGTGTTATAAAAGGGTAGTTTCCTGGAACTGGAAGAACACAGGCTTAAGTCACATTCTCATGCCTACCACTGGATACAAAACTTCAAGAACAGAGGCATCCATGTGTTCTTTGAATAGTGCATTTTTCATGTGTTTAAATAACATACCCAGGATGAAAAGATATTTTATATTTAATATCCTCAAAAATTAAGAATAAGAGTAGTCCCTGAAAGATGATAGCATAAAAAGAAAAATATTTAGAATTTGCAAGTTGTACAAGACAATTATCAGTAACAACATTTTATGTTCTTACAAAGTGCTAGTATAATTTGTTTATTATCACCTAGTCCTGCCAGGGGAGAGCTGATCTCCCAGGAGTGCTGACACAGGCTTATAGGCCCACAGGAGGGACAAGCTCAAGCCAGAGACAGCAAGACCAACTGACATCAGAGATAACCAGAGGGCAAAAGGCAAGCACAAGAACCTTACCAACAGAAACCAAGGCTACATGATATCATCAGAACCTAGTTCTCCCACAACAGCAAGTCCTGGATACCCCAACCCACTGAAAAAGCAAGATTTAGATTTAAAATCACACCCCATGATGCAGGTAGAGGACTTTAAGAAGGACATAAATAACTCCCTTAAAGAAATACAGGAGAACACAAGTAAACAGCTAGAAGCCCTTAAAGAGGAAATGAAAAAAATCACTTATATCACTTAAAAATTACAGGAAAGCACAAGCAAGCAGATGAAAGAACTGAACAAAACCATCCAGGATCTAAAAATGGAAGTAGAAACAATAAAGAAATCACAAAGGGAAACAACTCTGGAGATAGAAAACCTCAGGAAGAGATCAGGAGTCAGAGATTCAAGCATCACCAACAGAATACAAGAGATAAAAGAGAGAATCTCAGGTGCAGAAGATACTACAGAAAACATTGACACGATAGTCAAAGAAAATGTAAAATGTAAAAAGCTCCTAACCCAAAACATCCAGGAAATCCAGGACACAATGAGAAGACCAAATCTAAATAATCGATATAGAAGAGAGTGAAGATTCACAATGTAAAGGGCTAGTAAATATCTTCAACAAAATTATAGAAGAAAACTTCCCTAACCTAAAGAAAGAGATGCACATGAACATACAAGAAGCCTACAGAACTCCAAATAGGTTGGACCAGAAAAGAAATTCCTCCCATCACATAATAATCAAAACACCAAGTGCATGAAGCAAAGAATATTAAAAGCAGTAAAGGAAAAAGGTCAAGTAAGGCAGACCTATCAGAATTACACCAGACTTCTCACCAGAGACTATGAAAGCCAGATGATCCTGGGCAGATGTCATACAGATCCTAAGAGAGCACAAATGCCAGCCAAGGCTACTGTACCCAGCAAAACTCTCAATTACCATAGATGGAGAAACCAAGATATTCCATGACAAAACCGAATTTACACAATATCTTTCCACAAATCCAGCCCTTCAAAGGATAATAAAAATAAAACTCCAACACAAGGAGGAAAACTACACCCTAGAAATAGCAAGAAAGTAATCATTTTTAACAAACCAAAAAGAAGGTAGCCACATAAACATACCCCCATCTCTAACAACAAAAATAACAGGAAGCAACAATCACTTTTCCTTAGTATCTCTTAGTATCAATGGATTCAATTCCCCAGTAAAAAGACATAGACTAACAGACTAGATATGCAAACAGGACCCAACATTTTGCTGCATACAGAAAACCCACCACAGTGACAAAGACAGACACTACCTCAGAATAAAAGGCTGGAAAACAATTTTCCAAGCAAAGGTCCCAAGAAACAAGCTGGAGTAGCCATTCTAATATCAAATAAAATCGACTTTCAACCTAAAGTTATCAAAAAAAAAGATAAGGAGGGACACTTCATACTCATCAAAGGTAAAACCTACCAAGATGAACTCTCAATTCTGAATATCTATGCTCCAAATGCAGGAACACCCACATTCATAAAAGAAACTTTGCTAAAGCTCAAAGCACACATTGCACCCCACACAAAAATAGTGGGAGACTTCAACACCCCACTCTCAGCAATGAATAGATCGTGGAAACAGAAAATAAACAGTAAAACTAACAGAAGTTATGAACCAAATGGATTTAGCTGATATCTATAGAACATTTTATTCTAAAACAAAAGAATGTAACTTCTCAACACTTCACGGTAACTTCTCCAAAATCGACCATATAATTGATCACAAAACAGGCCTCAAAAGGCCCATGCATCCTATCATA
>NW_022196915.1:55753618-55767772 GCF_008632895.1 Mastomys coucha
AAAAAAAAAAAAAAAAAACAAGACTGGTCTTCAATAACAACAAAAATAATAGAAAGCCCACATACACATGGAAGCTGAAGAACATTCTACTCAATGATAACTTGGTCAAGGAAGAGAGAAAGAGAAAAATTAAAGACTTTTAGAATTTAATGAAAATGAAGCCACAATATACCCAAACTTATGGGACACAATGAAAGCAGTCCTAAGAGGAAAGCTCATAGCTCTGAGTGCCTCCAAAAAGAAACTGGAGAGAGCATACACTAGCAGTTTGACAGCATAACTGAAAGCTCTAGAATAAAAAGAAGCAAATAGACCCAAGAGCAGTAGATGTCAGGAAATAATCAAACTCAGGGCTGAACTCAACCAAATAGAAACAAAAAGAACTGTACAAAGAATCAACAAAACTAGGAGCTGGTTCTTCGAGAAAATCAACAAGATAGAAAAACCCTTAGCCAGACTAACCAGAGGGCACAGAGACAGTATCCAAATCAACAAAATCAGAAATGAAAAGGGAAAGAAAACAATGGAAACTGAGGAAATCCAAAATATCATTAGATCCTACTACAAAAGCCTATACTCAACAAAACTGGAAAATCTGAATGAAATGGACAGTTTTCTAGACAGATAGCAGGTACCAAAGTTAAATCAGGATCAGATAAATGATCTAAACAGTCCCATAACCCCTAAAGAAATAAAAAAAGTCATTATAGTCTCCCAACCAAAAGAAGCCCAGGACAAAATGGGTTTAGTACAGAGTTCTATCAGACCTTCAAAAAAGACCTAATATCAATACTCTTCAAATTATCCCACAAAATAGAAACAGAAGGAACACTACCCAATTCATTCTATGAAGCCACAATTACTCTGATACCTAAGACCCAGCAAAGAAAGAGAACTTCAGACCAATTTCCCTTATGAATATAGATGCAAAAATACTCAATAAAATTTTCACAAACTGGCCAGGCGGTGGTGGTGCATGCCTTTAATTCCAGCACTTGGGAGGCAGAGGTGGGTGGATTTTTAAGTTTGAGGCCAGCCTGGTCTACAGAGTGAGTTCCAATACCTTATGCTCTAAGATCAAGAATTGACAAATGGAACCTCATAAAATTGGAAAGCTTCTATAAGGCAAAGGACACTGTCATTAGGACCAAACGACATCCAACAGATTGGGAAAATATCTTTACCAATCCTATATCTGATAGAGGGCTAATATCCAATATATACAAAGAACTCAAGAAGTTAGACTCCAGAGAAATAAATATCCCCATTAAAAATGGGGTACAGAGCTAAACAAAGAATTCTCAACTGAGGAATACTAAATGGTTGAGAAGCGCCTAAAGAAATGTTCAACATCCTTAGTCATCAGGGAATTGCAAATCAAAACAACCCTGAGATTCTACTTCACACCAGTCAGGACGGCTAAGATCAAAAACTCAGGTGACAACAGATGCTGGTGAGGATGTGGAGAAAGAAGAACACTCCTCCATTGCTGGTGGGATTGCAAGCTGGTACAAGAACTCTGAAAATCAGTTTGGTGGTTCCTCAAAAAATTGGACATAGTACTACCTGAAGACCCAACTATACCACTCCTGGGCATATACGCAGAAGATGATCCAGCATGTAATAAGGACACATGCTCCACTATGTTCATAGCAGCCTTATTTATAATAGCCAGAAGCTAGAAACAACCCAGATGTCCCTCAACAGAGGAATGGATACAGAAAATATGATATTTTTACACAATGGAGTACTACTCAGCTATTAAAAACAATGAATTTATGAAATTCTTAGGCAAATGGATGGAGGCTAGAAACTATCATCCTGAGTGAGATAACCCAATCACAAAAGAACACACATCTTATGCACTCACTGATAAGTGGATATTAGCCCAACTGTTAAGTGGATATTAGCCCAGAAGTTCAGAATACCCAAGATACAATTTACAGACCACATGAAGCTCATGAAGAAGGAAGACCAAAAGTGTGAATACTTCAGTCCTTCTTAGAAGGGTACCAAAATACCCTTGGGAGGAGATACAGAGACAAAGTGTGGAGCAGAAACTGAAGGAAAGGCCATCCGGAGACTGTCCCACCTGGGGATCCATCCCATATACAGTTATCAAACCCAGACACTATCATGGATGCCAACAATTCTTGCTGACAGAACCCTGATATAGCTGTCTCCTGAGAGGCTCTACTAGTGCCTGACAAATACCGAAGTGGATGCTCACAGCCATCCATTGCACTGAGCACAGGATCCCCAATAGAGGATCTAGAGAAAGGACCCAAGGAGCTGAAGGTTTTGCAGCCCCATAGGAGGAACAACAATATGAACCAACCAGTACCCCCAGAGCTCCCAGGGACTAAACCACCAACCAAAGAGTACATGTGGAGGGACTCATGGCTCCAGTTGCATATGTAGCAGAGGATAGCCTTGTATGACATCAATGAGAGGAGAGGCCCTTGGTGGATTGATGCCCCAGTGTAAGGGAATGCCATGACAGGGAAGCAGTAGTGGGTGGGCTAGGGAGGGGGGGGGATGGGATAGAGGGATTATCAAAGGGGAAATGAGGAAAGGAGTTAACATTTGAAGTGTAAATAAAGAAAATATCTAATAAAAATAAATAGAAAAAAAACAAAATTAAAAAATAAGTGTGTAGGATAATGCATTGCAATTATCTCAATTTAATCACTGTGTATGTATACATATTTCAGAGAAAGATGATGTATACAAAAATATATATCTTAACTACTAAAAAATAAATTTAAAATGAATAAAAGGAATTTTGGTACCAAAAGAAAGAATTTTTTTAAGATGCACTATAGAGGCAGAGGCAAACAGATCTTTGTGACTTTAAGGCCAGCTTAATTAACATAGTGAATCAAGCCATCCAGAACTACATAGACTCTTGACAAAGTTTAGTAACATGGTAATAAAATCTTTAAATTCAGAAAATACATTGGAAAATATCAATGAAGACTATATAGGAAAGTAGAATTGAAGGAGAGGACAAATGTGTATGAGGTAAGTAAAGAAATCAGAATAGCATCCAGGATGTATGGATAAGAACCTATGGATAAGAGTTCTGGGGAGCAAGGAACCTGGAAAACAACAATTATAACAAGAGTAGTATGACATTTAAGAGCTAAAAATACAGTTTCCTACTATAAAGACCCACTGCATAAACAATGCAATGACTGAAAAATGTATTATATAAATTTTCATCTCACAACAAAGTCTGAAAGTATTAGGAGAATTAAAAAAAAGTTCATTTACAAAAGATGCATCAATGTCATTAAAATTCTTAGCAATACCATTAGCAAGAAAATATTATTGAAAACCCTTCAAAATCTGAGAGAAATTTATGCCAATCTTGGATTCTATACCTAGCTAAACTATTGGCCAAGCATATGGGAAACTAGGATTTTAGATATCTATCATGCTTCCAGAATTGTCTTCCCAATTAACTTTTCCAGGAAAAACAGAACAGTTAAGCAAGAATGAGGACGTTATGAGACTTGGGTAACAAGAGTGAGAAATCTATAAAATAAGAATGAACTCCTAGGGTAGCAATGCTGGTCAGACAAATCTGTCTAGCCTGTGACAAATGAAGGATATTGACAAATGTTGGCCTCAATAAAAAAAAAAATAGTGATGAATACCTGACTTACATAAACAGATAATAGTTTCTATCATGTTTTAGATGAAAATGCAGCAGGCTTAGTCACAATTACAAAGAAAAACTATCAGGAAGAATGGCCGGAGTTCAGCAGTTAAGAACATACACTGCTCTTGTAGAAAACCTGATTCCTAGCACACACATCAAGCAACTTACATTACCTGTAACACCAGATCCAGGAGATCTGATGCCCCCTTCTGGCCTCTGTGGACACTAAACTCACATGTGCATGTCTATTTCTCTCACACATACACACTCCTAACATAATTTAAAATAATTTTTTCTTTAATTTGCAAAGAACCACTGGTTTTCTTGTTGCATACTTTAGATCATTTGCTGACTATAAAACAATGCATATATCTGACTTTAATAAAATTCAACTTAAAAGTTGAGAGGGAAGGAGTGTTGGAGATTAGAGTGTTTGTGATAGAGTACAGAGAGAGAGAGAGAGAGAGAGAGAGAGAGAGAGAGAGAGAGAGAGAGAGAGAGAGAGTATAAATTGACCAAGGATGCAGTAAAAAAAAATCATTTATCAGCATTCTTAAAGTTCATTTTAGATTCAAGGTAAGGATTTTAAAGACAAGCCAGTTTGAGTACAGGTACAGGTGCAAAACAAGCAAAGGGTTGAGTTTTATATGACCATAGTTTGGCCAAGAGAAAATGATGTGAGAGATGGAAAGGGCATTTGCAACGATTGTAGTTGAACAGGAATTTAACATAGGTGACAAAGAAGCTGAGGTAGCCCAAGGATGAAGGGCAAGGAAGTAGTTTAGGACCAGTGAATTTTATTGTTAGGCTGTAAGATGAATGAAACAGAAGAGGAGAGGCAGACATGAGGCTGAGGTCATAGTAGCCCCTGGTGGCTCAAATGCACACGGCACATATAACTAGATGACACAGTTCTGGGTGCAGTACAAAGTCAGGAGGGGAGTTCAAGGAAGTAGGGGACAGGACTCATGTGGACAATATGACCATAGTGAATAAGGATGGGAACTGAGAAATCAGTTGTTGATAACTACAGTGTGGGATATCATTCTCACAGTTCAAGTCCATGACCTTTAGCTTCCTGAGTTTATGAGTTCTAGATGAGAGTAAACATCTTACCCAGGGTAGTAATTCCTGTATACATGTTGAGGGTAGAATAGAAGATGATAATGTCAACAGTGTCATTGGCTCAGAAGTTCTCTAGTGGTTTTAAAGACATAAATACTACATTACAGCCTCTTATTCATTGCAAGTAGATATGTATAGGATTCTAATGTGTCAAATCCATACTGTGCTCATATGTTCAGGTCTACACATATACTCCCATTGCCAGTATAGATAAACTATATGCCATAGCCCGATGCCCATACTCATTTAGACTCAGCCTTTTCATTCACTCATCATCCTTAACTTTCCATCTTTGAAGTCCATAATTGAGATCCTATCATTCAAGATCTCTTTTCTAGACCATCATCGGTGACCTTTCAGTACTCTTCAGTTTGTCTTAATTAGACTCTACACCACAACTGCCCCGTATTTTGGGTCAAATTCTCTTTAAAATAACATAGACAAATTAGTACAACTTAAAAGATCCAGCCTAGTTCTATGGATAACCTTGTACTCAGCACAGTCGTCATAATTGGAGGATGCACACATCACCTTCTGGACATTCGTCCCTCCTTCACACTCTCATCACATAATGAAGGAGTGTCAAAAATAAACATAGACAGATTTCACCTCACTTTTTCTCTTGGACATAAAATGGAGGTGGAACTACAGATGGAAGGTGAATGACAAAAGTGAACAGATGAGAGAAAAGATGATGGTAAAGATGAAAATGATGATAAAGGTGAAGATGAAGAACACAATGTGGGGAGGGGAGAAGGGCAGGAATTGGGAAGAGCTGGAAAGAGACATAAGGGATGAAGCTAAAGATGATGAAGATAATGAAGGTGAAAATGAAGGCAAAGATGAGGGTGAAGATGAAGATGAGGGTGAATATGATGGTGACAGTGAAGAGGTGATGGTCAAGGTCATGATGCAGGTAAAGATGAAGAATCTAAAGCTCTTGCCCCTCACCCTGGGAAATGAATCCAAGCTCATATTCCTAAGCCAAGAGCATATGTTCTTCATCTTACAATGCATAAGAAGTACCCAGCATGCACCTGGCACTTTGGATGAGAAGCATGGGGTGACAAAAATAACCAGGACATAGTCTTCTATGAATCTTCTAAATGCAGATTACAAGTGAGCTTTGGAGCAAGCTTCCTGTGCTTCTGAAATTCGAGGCTTCATCTTCTAAATCAAAGAATAGTTCCTTAGTCCATACTCTACTTGATGAAAGTAATGAAAAATCAAATCCAATCAAAATTTTATCAGCAATTTTCTCAAGACCTCCAAACAACTTTACAATTCATCAGAAAATTATTACAACCTAAAAATAAAGTCTGGGCAATTGTGTTAATATTGGATTTATAATTTTATGTTGGTTATTTCAAAAGTATTAAAAATTATTTTCTCCAGAAGAATGAGATTTAACCAATCAATATTCTCTTTTTAAATCATTTGTTGACTTTTTTCTTACTTTTATATTTATGTCTTATTTCCACAGCTAGGAGAGAAATTGTTCCTTGTACTTTTTCTCATTTGAGTTCAACCCTAAACATCACACTTGATACACATGTTACATTTAATTATATGTTAGAATTTATTTGGTTTGGATTTTGAACCAAAAAAAAAAAAATCTGCTTCAAGAAAGAAATAATGGGCACTCCTGTACACGGGCCCAAAGGGCTCTCTCTTACTTACTTTACTATTGCTGTAAAGAAACAGCATGCAACTTATAGAGGAAGGCATTTTAATGGGGACTTACTATTTCAGAGGGTGAGTCCACTGTCATGGCTACCATGACAGTGGGCAGGATGGCACTGGAGCAGTAGCCATGAGCCCACATCTTGAGACAACAAGAACATGGTAGAAGAAGAGAGCAAACTGGGAATGGCTTGGGCTTTTGAAACCTCAAAGCAGACCTCCAATTACACACTTCCTCCAACAAGGCCACACCTCCTAATCCTTCTCAAACAATTCAACCAACTGCAGAGCAAGCATTCAAATCCACCTATGGAAGCCATTCTCATCTAAACCACCCCAGGCTCTATACCCCATCTCAGAATCCTTGCATAGCCTTAGCCACAACAACAAGAAAACAGAACAGCCTAGGTGTTCACCAAAAAAATATGTAGTGAAGTCACAATGTGTACATAATGAAATTATGTTCAACCTTAAAGAAAACAGATGTAATGGGGAGGTGGGAGGCAACAGGGATTTGTTTTTGTTTGTTTGTTTGTTTTTTGGAGGGGAAACCGGGAATGGAGAAAGTTACATGTAAATAAAGAAAATATATAAAAAAAAAAAAAAAAAAAAAAAAAAAAAAAAAAAAAAAAAAGAAAACAGATGTAGCTGCAAAGTAATATATTAAGTGAGGTAAGTGGATACTGTTATTCTCTTTCATACCTAAATCCTAGCTTCTAATTTTTATTTATGTGCATTTATATGGGAATGAGAATAGAAGAGATCAGGAAACTAGAAAAGTGCCCATGAGAGGGGAAAAGAGGTTTCAATGGAGGCAATGAATATGGAGAGGGTAATAAAACATATGCAATATGGACATAGAGGGGGAATAATAATTTTTAGAAAGATCCAAGTGGGAAGGAGTGATGAAAGACAGGATAAAATATCAACTAACTACAAATGAAAAAATGCAGAGGCCTGTGACTTTCTGTGGGAAGGAAGGACAAAAGCAAGCTCTAACAGGGACATAGAAGCCTGTAATCTTAGCACCTAGTGGGTAAAAGATGGAGGATCAAAAATCTATGGGCATCCTCAGCTACGTGTTTGAAAATAGCCTAGGCTACATGAGACCCTGTCCCAGAAAAACAAATACAGAGAGAGGAGAGACCGACAGGGAGAACATTGTTTAGGCAAGGACTCGTGTATTCTGGATGCTTGTTATAACATCCATCACTGTTTTCTGAGAGAAATGCAGAGCATAATGTAGGGAAATGAGAAGGGCAGGAACTAAAAGAGCTGGTGTGAAGGATGGATGTGATCAAGATTACATCACATGAACTTCTCAGAGAATTTACAAAAATATGTGGTTATTTTAAAACTGATTCCTTGGGGCTGAAGAGATTGTTCAGCAGTGGAGAGAGCTCTTGCAGAGGAGTTGAGCTTCCTTCCCAGGATGCTTATCGGGCAGCTCATGACTTCCTTTAACTACAGCTCCAATGGGAATCTGATGCCCTCTTCTGGTAGACACAGGCATCTATACACACACACACACACACACACACACACACACACACACACACACACCTCTAACTGAACTGTAATTGTGTAAGAGGACATTGATACTCTTCAGAAGTACACCTAAGGTATACAGGAATGAATGTCTCTAACTTACTCTCCAAGGTTCCAGGGTCAAGTGCAGGGGGACAGAGAGATAAAAGGACAAATAAGCAAAGGGAGTTAGAGTCAACCCCTAATAACAGAATGTAATTGCCATGGGACTGGAGGGAGGAGGAAGTAGGGAGCCGTTGTCTAATGGGCCCAGTTTTAGTTCTCCGAAAATGGAAACTTATGGAGATATATAACAATGAGATGCCATGAATACATTTAATACCCCTGCACTTGAACACAGCTATGGTAGTTAGTTTTGTGTTATGTGTGCTTCACTATGGATTTTTAAAATTAGCAGGGGGAACCCAAACAGAAGAAACATGCACTAGCTGGTGAAGCTACTAAAAGAGATCTTCTATACTCTGTGCCAACTTGCTGGAATCTTGAAATTATGTCAGTTATCAAAAAAAATCAATGTGTACAAAAAAAAAAAAATTCCTAGCATATAGGGTGTCAGAGGTCTACTCTGCACATACCAGAAATCGGGAAAGAACCCCAGGAGTCCAGGTGATGGTTAAGGGGTTGAGCTACTGTGCTTTATAGGGAAAGTTCCTGCATGATAGACAGCTCACACTTCGGCTGGGCTGGGCTTGGCTCTTTGACAACTTCCAAGGAGATACTCTGGGAAAATCCCAGCACACGTGTTTGAGCACTGTCTAGGGCTGCCACTGGAAGCCCTGCCCTGAGACAGGTCCACCCTTGAGACTCTGTCCAATGGAAAAGGAAGTCGGTGGAACAATAAGTTATAATTACAAGGGAGACTAGATGGCTGAGACTCTGGGAACAGCTGACACCTCTCTGCTTCTTGGAGCAAGTCAACATTAACTCTTGAAATTACACATAGCTCCTGTAGGCCCAGACACTGTCTTCTAGCTTCCACAAGTGAGTTCCAGGTACCAAAACTACCAGTTCCTTTTGATAGAAAAAAAGTGTACAACGAGGCTAATATCTGGACACATTAAACAGTATCCCCTAGCCTTCTGGCTTCCTCTTGGAGCAGTCTACTTCTCTTCAGCTCTCATGCAGTGACCCCAGGAAGCCCAAAGCAGACCTACAATGTTCAAATTCACCATAAATCTGCAAAGAATTAATTCAAAGAGTTCCGAGGTGATGCACAGATGCTCAGGGAAAGCTCGGGAACGCCTGGTCACAATTGAAACTGAGTCAAGTCAGGAAGTCATTCACATGCCAGGGCCATTTCCTCTGCCTCCCCCACACCTCACACCACTGTCCTGGAAGTCAGTTCTCACAGTGTTCAGTGAGTCAGGCCTAAGCACTTTGATTACGGCTCAGCTGATGTCATCCACCAGAGCAGGGGGGACGCCCACTGCAGCAGAGGAAGAGACATTTGACTGAGACCCATCCACCCTGCAGCTCTCTGGGGAGCCTGACATTTCCAAGACAGGGAAAACAAACTTCCTTTTTAAAGGAACTATGCTTTCAGTGTGGGAAAGAAAAAAAAAGAAGCGGGGGAGAATTGGAGAAGGTCAGTGCGTGTTCACCCTTGGCTGGGAGCCCACGACCAGGGAAGTTTCTGTTCTTTCAGAAAAGGTAAGCGAATCATAGCGTCCTGTAGGTCAGTCAACAGCAAATCCAAGTCACTGCACGTACTCAAAGGACCTTGACCCAACAGAGCCTGTAGGGCACTCTCAACTCAGCTCCTACTTTTAATCCTCATGCTTTATACCAGAGTCATCGCTGGTAGGAGGAGGAGGGATTTAAGAGGGATGATTTCCTACAGTGCTCTGTCACTCATTTTGCATGAATTATGTTGTAGTTTTAGTTCTGTTTCTATTAATACACATATATTATAGATAGATAGATAGATAGATAGATAGATAGATAGATAGATAGATAGATAGATAGATAGATCCTGACTAAGAGCAACTTAGTGGGGAAAGGGTTTGGTTGAGCTCACAGTTCCAGGGCAGAGTCCATAGAATCCATTATAGCAGAGAAGTCCTAGCAACAGGAGCTTAAAACAGTCACAGCACACCCACAGTTAACAGCACAAAGAACAAACGAATGCACACATGCTCACTTCTTAGCTCATCTTCTCCACTCTATAGACTCAAAGACCTAAACTCACAGGATGGTGCTGCCCACAGTGGGCTGGGTCTTCCAACATCAGTTAATGAATTCAAGGCAATGTCATATAGACATATCAGCAGGCCAACCTAATCAAGACAAGCCCTCACTGAGACTCTCTTCCCAGGCGATTCCAGGTTGTATAACGTTGCCAATTAAAACTATTGTAATTATCTTATCTGAACCTGACAATTTTACCCAGTAGTGATGATAGCTGATAATTGAGGGATATGAAACATTGAAAGATGAAGTAATTAATCCAAAAAAACATAGCAAGCGAGTGATGGGGGTTGGGGGCTTTAAGCCAAACAATGTAGACAGATGATGTCCAATCAAATGCTATACAAAGATTGTTGGGGGGGGTTCTGCATTGTGCATAGGGCAGCTATTAGTTCCTACATGGGACTCAATTCATGTGCAACTAGTAAACTAGGTCTTGATATTGTAATTTCATCTTAACTAGGTTACATATAAACCCTCACCTATTGCTAATAGCAATCCTATTGGACAGCAGAGACTGACAAATTCAGAACAAAAATACTAATATTTACCTATGTACCATATAGTGAAAAATAGTATGTAGGACAACCCTGGCCTTTTTAAATTAAATTGTAAGGTTCAGATAAGATAATTACAATAGTTAGTTTTAATTATATAATCGATTATATAAACATTAATGTCCTCCTTGAAGGCAAAGAGGCGTATCATGAACCTGTAAGGAAGGGCATGGATTGAAGTTGGCAGTCACAGAAAACTCATCCAGGCTATCCTTCAGGCCCTGGTAGCCTTGGCTTTTGAATGGTGAAGGCAAGCATATCTCTTCCTGGCTACCTCTACCTTCCACCCTGTCTCCATCTATCTCCCAGAAGCCTCCTCCTAACTCCACCTTCAGTCTGGGTCCCAGGTCAGCAATCCCTGAGAGCATGGATACTGTGATGTTTTTCCCTCTGAAAGAAATCATACCCAGCATATAAAGATGATGATACATAAAGATCCATCGCTAGCCACCTTCCCTCCAGTCGCTCATACTGTGTATGAAAAAGGCTCTGCAAGGCACAGTGCAGGACCATGCACAAGCAATGCAGGTAAGCCTTTAAAGGAGGAAACCAGGATAGTGAGTGTGGGATGGATGGCTAATAAAATGTAATATTTCATCTTTACTGCCCTCCTGAATAAATTTAGATTCATGAGGATATGAATGAGTTAAAAGCTCTGGTGTCTCTTGATTTCTCTTGTGGTTACTGCGATGAAATACCCCGACAAGAGCAACTGACAGAAGCAGGGTGTGTTCTGTCTAGGGACGGTTCTAGGGAACAGTCCATCATGGCTGGCAAATCACAGCAGCCGAAGCATAAAGAGATTGATGACACTGGTGGTTCTCAACCTTCCTGGTGCTGCAACCCTTTAATACAGTTCCTCATGTCGTGGTGACCCCCAACTATGAAATTATCTTTGTTGCTACTTTATAACTATAATGTTTCTACTGTTATGAATCATAATGTATATCTGTGTTTTCCATTGATCTTAGGTGAACCCAAATGGTTGTTTGGCCCCAAGGAAGTTGTAACCCAGATATTGAGAACTGTTGAATCACACTGCACTCAATCAGGAAGCAAGGAGTGATGAAGCCTAGTATCCTTCCCACTTTCTTCATTTTATACAGTCATCAGATGCACAGAAGGAGAACCTAAACCATTTTAAACCTGCTAGGAAGAAAGGCCTGGGTTCCCTTTCTCTTAGAAGTAATGAGCTAAGTTCAAGAAGGGAACCCCTGAGATAAGGAGCCAGAAACATCTGTGAATGATCCAAGCAGTCTCAAAGAGCTTGCATTGAAATAAAAGGTTTTCCAGAAATCCAACAGTGTTTCTCCAACGCCTCCCTTTTACAGTTAGGTAAGCTAAGGCTTGGAGAAGAGACAGTATCCATGTTCACACAGCAGGTATAGCTGAGGCCAGGGTTCCTGTTAGTGACCCCCAGACTCTGCTATAGACTTTCAATATGGCTGAGTGCCCAAAGGTCTGTATTTAAAGGTTTGGTCTTGGGGTAACACCACTGGGAGGTATTATGAACCATTATGAACTTTTCAAAGGAGATATTTACATCATGGGGAGGGGTGGGGTTGTCCTTGAAAGGAATTATGAAACATTGCTTGTCTTCTTTCTGGCTTGAGAGGAGGTCATTTTGCTACTATGTGCATTTCCACCATTGTGTACTGCCATGTGCCTCCCTCACCACATCACAGTGCCTCTGAACTTCCAAATTTGGCCCAAAGAAAAAGTTTGCTTTGTAAGTTGGTTACCTTAAGTATTTTGTCATAGTAATGTGAAACAACTAGTCCATCTATTCTAGCATCTTTCTCTAGCCTGACCTGAATACAAAGTGTCCTTCCTGTTACTGCCTCTAGTATGCCACAAATAAACCAAAGGAACAAGCCCTTCCAATGATGTCTTTGGGGATACTTTCAATTAAACCAGTTTATCTGGCAACAGATCATTATTAAAAGCAAGCTAGCACAAACTAGACTCAATGAGGTGTCACAAAGTTAGGTGGGTAGAGAAAAGGGAGTAGATCTGAGGAGAAAGTTGGAGTAGGGGGGATGAATAAAAATTCTCAAAGAATTAATGATAAACTTAAAGCAGGCAATCTTCTTTCAAGGGCCTTATCCTTTGTTGTCCTATCTCAGTATTTTCCAAAGACCCAAGTTTATCCAGGAAAGAAAAACTCCTGTCAGCCAGAAAAATGTTAGCATCCGTTAAGGTGACAAAAATTAAATCCCACAGTGTTTGCCACCCTTACAGGAAGATGATGGTCATAAGGCTTGGTTTGATTCTCTGAGTTTCCTCCCAGCAAACTTAAAACTTTTTGTATTTGGGTCTCCCAGGCAGGGCAACACATTTTCCTTTCTCTTTTTCTAAACAATGCATACTCCTGCTTGTATCTTTGAACAATGCATACTCCTGCTTGTATCTTTGTCCTACCCAAAACCAGTAAGGTAGACTCAGGGGAAGCAGCATGCAAACGCTGAGTTCCTGCCCTTATTCTAGCAGGACTATGCAGCCATGTGGCCACAGCCAAATCCAAGAACCTCAGAAGAAGTAAGAAAGCAGACACTGGATGACTGTAGACTTGACAGCAATCCCTCCCATCCTCCCCCTTGATAATACTGCCTGTCTCTACATGCAAACCCCTGACATCTTCTTTTCAGAGAAGAAAGAATCACAGAGGACTGGAACTGCCCTGGGCAGTCATCTAGCTGTGTTGGTCTATAACTCAGAACTGAGGTCTAGCAACAATGAGTGGTCAGCAACACCTCTGCGTAGCAGATGTTAAAATTAACCATAGGTCTCTCAAGGTTCTGGAAGGGCTGTTTGCTCCCTATAGACTTGGGAGCATTGTAAATGTTTAGGTACTGATTTTTCTGTAGCTTTCCTATATTCTGAGGTTCTTCCTGTTCCGCATCTTTCTGAAAAATCAGGATTAAAACTTAGACTCCTACAATATCTTTTTTTGTCATATTCTTTAAAATTTATAAAATATTATAACAATAAAAATGAGTATTATAAAAGTTGTTTGACAAAAAAAGATATTGTAGGTATTGAAGGGGATCCCTGGAAGGAGTTGGGGTACAAAAGGAAAACAATAATGTGATTTAATTCTATTTACTTCAAGTGTTTTCAAATGTTAACAAATTCAGATAAATTGAAATCATGTAACTTTTCTCATTATAATGCAATAAAACTTAAAAAAAAAAAAAAAAAAAAAACTTCGACTCCTCACACCTCATGGAGATGGTCAGGAAAGTCAAAACACCCTAGAAAGTACAAAGAATTGGTAGTTGATTATTAAGACACCTTTCTCATCTCAGACATATTGTCTAGCAACTTCTGTGAAAGGATAATAAATATATATATATACATACATATATATGTATATATATATGTATA
>NW_022196915.1:55767782-55824016 GCF_008632895.1 Mastomys coucha
TATATATATATATATATATATATATTGCTAAACAATGAAAATTCTCAGGGAGAAACTGAAGCAGGAATACCAAAGTTAAGCTTAGCTCATGTGCAGGGCTACCAGTCATTCTGTTAACACTATAACCAAATACACAACAAGAATCAACCTTAGAGTAGAGAGCAGTCGACTTCCCAGCTTCTACTTTTTCTGTAAGAATAAAAATCACCCAGGAGGCTGGAGAGATAGCTTAGAGGTTAAAACTGATGGTTGCTCTTCGAGAAAACCCAATTTTTGGTTGCCAGTACCCATGATTCACTGCCCCCAATCACCTGCCACCCCAGTCCAAGGGGGATCTGAAGACTCTGATCTCTTTAGGCACCAGCATGCCCACTTACAAACACACATACACGTAACTTAAAATAAAGCAAATCTCTTTCTTTAACCACCCAGCCGGTGATATATGTAATCCTAGCACTTGAGAGGCTGAGATAGGAGAGTTATCATTTAATGGCCGGGTAGATTCTGTAGCAACATCCCGTCTCCAAATAACACCATCTTCAAAACTTATCCTACATGAAAAGGAATAGAGGACTCACTCCTCATTCAAGCTGCTTCTTTTAAATGGTGATTGAATTGAGAAAGGATAAAATGCAAATGAACAAACAAAGGGGGAGATTATACAAGCTTTAATCTTAGTTCCAGAATTTAAAATCTAGGACACTTATCACAGTACTTTCCCCTTCCTTCCTGTAAGAATTCCTAAGAGCCCCTACTAGGGAATAAGAGACTAGGACAAAGCTAGGATAAGCCATCAGGCAAGTGACATTCTGTGGCCATCCTAGGCCTGCCTTCCTGCACCCGCCCTCCCCAGTCAGCACCAGCCCACAGTAGTAGAACGCTTGATTTCTTTTTTTAATAAATATTTCTCTAGGCAGTTAGTAGAGTCAAAGTATGTGATTCGTTTATTTGGAACCAGACTTTTATGTAGTGTTTTATTATTTTCCCTTGTAAGATGTGTTCTCTTCCCAAGGAAGAGTGCTCATTAATTTCAACCATGGCCCTAAGGTATGCTGAAAACTTCTATTCAGGCTACCCGCCACACAGCCGAGATCACAGCAGCAGCCTCTTTCTAAGTGCAAAAACCAAAGTTGAATCTATTTCTCTGAGAGGAACCCTCCAGCACTTCCCAGGAGACTCCAGAAGCCGGAGTGAAGATGCTGGCACTTGGGGTTCCCTGATTTAGTGCTCTCAAGTATAATACACAAGGGACACATATTCTCCCTGCTTGTAAACTGTGATTTATCGTCCATGTCTGTGCAGCTAAGTTACTGTGGTGTAAGATGTGACAAATGTCTTGAAGATTTAGGTCAAGGTTGTTCCTCTGCCATCTTAAGAGCCTAGTTCGATGTCTTTTATAGAGTCATAGGGGGGGCTCAAGTTTCATTCCGTATTAATGTTTCACTCAGTACTAGACACTAAGATTAAGGCTTTCCATGTGCATCTTATCTGAACTCCACAACACAAAAGCAGAGTCATTATTGCATTGTCCACACTGTAGATGAAGAGGTAAGGGATAAGAGTTTAGGTCTACTGCTCAAGAGCGTATAGTTGTCTCCCATGAACACCCCCTTACAACCAGACTCCAAAGCCTGCAGAATGCAAAGACTGCACCAGAACTAGCTACCCTGCCTCCCTGTTGAGAGAAAAACTTCGCCCCTTGGGTGAGATGTTATCCCACCTTTAAGCACTCAGCTTTTCTGGGGTGAGCTTGCTAAGATGGCTGCTGCATAGACCCAGATGAGCTGCATTGTGCCACAATAAGAATAATTTTCTCAGTGACTTAACACAATGAGATTTGTTTTCTCCTTCATTTCTGCTGGAGTCCGTTAACCAGC
This sequence comes from Mastomys coucha, assembly GCF_008632895.1. Classification (NCBI taxonomy): domain Eukaryota; kingdom Metazoa; phylum Chordata; class Mammalia; order Rodentia; family Muridae; genus Mastomys; species Mastomys coucha. Next base: position 55,769,660 of record NW_022196915.1, read on the forward strand.
TCTGGTTGTATGACCTCCACCTTTTTGGGGGTGAGGGGGAGCATGAAAGATTTGGTGAATGGTACAAAATGCTAATCCTAGCAGCAGGAATATTATACATCATAGAACATTGTTCTTTTTCTCAGAACAAACACTTGGGAGCCTTAAAGTTGTCTCTGGTCTTCCGAGAAGCACTCTCCGGTGCCACCAAGTGACAGTAGGAGCTAGCTGAAGCTACCCTCCAGGGACTTGGTAGGAAGATCATTGCTGTCAATTATCAGGTACCAATCCCAAATCTCCCAATGACCTACATTAACTTGGGCTGCCTTTCTGAGCTGCATTTCCCTCATTTCCCCAAGCATATGATTATGCTTCTCCCCTTCAAGGTTCCTAACATCATACTTTATGAGTCTACAAATGAATGTCCTTTACTAAGGACATGCCCCTAAGGCGATCCTGGCACTCTCCCGAGGATATGGAAACATCTCTAGGGCAAGTCTATTTGTGGCACAAGTCAACTCCTGAGTTTGCTTGGTTGGTGTCTTGGGGAGGATTTTTGCCAACCTAATAGATTGGGGTCAGCAGTTCATGGCAACTCTTAGGCCTATGGAGATGTTGGGTGCTTTTTTGTTAGTTCTTACACCTAATAAAAAGCAATTTCCTCTTTTCAAAGGGCTTTTTTTTTTTTAATCTGTTTGGAAGCTGAGTGGTTAGGAAGGGTTTTGCTTGGCTTGGAGTTTTAAGATGGGAAGGACGTCATGTTTTAGGGCTGAAGATCTGGGTACAGAGAGGACAGGTAATCATCCAGGTCACAGACGGTGACAAGGGCAGAAGTAAGCCACTCTCAGGGTGGACCTCACTCACACCCCACCCCAGGGAAGGAAACAGCTGTTGGATTAAAAAACCCCTGCCGCACGGTTCATGATGAATGAGTGTTAATAATCCTCAAATGGACTCCATGTCCCTTTGAACCAGGAAAGAAAGCAAACTCAGTAGAGTAGATTTGGGCCCAAGCAAAACCTAAACGAAATGCCAGCTGGGACATAGTCTTGAGCCAACCTAGGAGATGGCTCCCCTCTGGCACTTTCTGAGAGTGGAGTAATTTTACCTTTCTCAGAAATAAGATTAACTGCAGGTATGGGACATGCCCAAGAATACACTGGGCGTTTCCTTCTTACAAGCTAGCCTTGGCCATACCACCCTGGCTTCTGCACAGCTCACTCACCACCTTCTGTCTACACTGTATGCATACCACTGCTCCATCTCACTGAGCCCTAAAGAAGGTCTTGCACACAAAGGGAGGCAGCCTGTAATGAAAGGCCAGAGCTCAGCACCAACCCATCCCCCTCCAGATGTGTCTCAAGCCAAGCTCCTTTATTCACTTCCTCCTATGTAACCTTTAGCAGATGCCTGCTGCCCAGCAGAACGTAAAAATTATCATGGATTCAGGGGCAGCCAAATTGACCCAACTATACCCTGGGGGAACTAGACAGATCCTAGACTTTTACCATAGTGGTCTCAGATGGGTCAGCAACCTCTTTTTTTGTCCAAAAGCTGCATTTCTGTTTGCAGTGAAAAAAAAATAAATAAATGAACCTACATTACATTCTTCTGGGTGGTTTTAAAGTACTGCTTCAAACAGCCAACATCTTTGATCTTTACAGAAAGCCTAGGGAGACAAGGATCACCATTCTCATTTTAAAATGAGAAAATCGAAGCTCCCAAAGGTCTGGGTGACTTTCCAGGCTTAGCTAATGCTCACCAATACAGGTTCATAATACAGTTTGACCTTGAACTTGGATGTTCTGGCTCCAAATCTAAATTCTGCTACCATTTTCCAGGGATTTGGCTATGGTCTTAGTTCATTGTGTGCTGCTGTAACAAAACACCTGTAGCTCAGTACTTCACAAACCGAAGGTTGTTTAACTCAGAGTTCCAGAGGTCAAAGAGTGTAGTGCTAACCTTAGCTTTTAGTGCATGCTTTAAGGAAGGCAGCATCATACTGTGGGACTCCATGTAAGAAAGAAGTCACAGGCATCATATAGGACCGATGAGATGACTCAGTGGTTACGTACATGTTGCCCAAGCCTAAGGACCAGAATATAGGTTATCAGAACTCATGTACATGCCAGGTAGGCATGCTGGCCCACCTGTCATTCCAGCCTTGGAAGGAGGAAAAAAGGGATTCCCAGAGCAAGTAGACTAGCAAGGTTAAACCACATCAGCAAGCTCCAGGCTCGATTGAGAGACCCTGTCTCTCTGAATAAGGTTGAAGAGCAATGGCAGATGATTCTCAGGCCTCTACATGCATGTGCATTTACATATACATGTACTTATAAACACATGTGCCTACATACATGCAAATATATTTGCATGTGAGTGCATATGGGCACACACACACACACACAAGAAAAAGGAAAAAGAAAAAGATCATAGAACATAAAAGGAAGTAAAGGGGTTGGGAGGAGCCAGGCTCACTCTTCTTCAGAAACCAACCCACTCCTGTAGATCCAACTCCACCCCAAGACCAGCATTAATCCTTTCATAAGAAAGTCAGGAGTATACATAACTTCCCACCTAAAGCCTCCATCTTAAAAGACCATTCCTTCTCAACACTACGCGAGTAAAGCTCCAAGATCCCAGTACATGAAACATTTTCTGGCCATGTGCAAACCATAGTAAAGCATGGAACACAGGCTCCTGGTTGGGTGTCACCAGGCTGACTTTCCCCTGATAGAACACTAGACCCCTGAGATATGTTTGCCCCAAAGTTGTATAAATGGAAGTTAATATTTCTCAGGTCAAGGAGACAACTCTTAGGAAATGATTAAGGAAGTAAAAGAAAACAGAATCAAGATAATGGGGACCCCGAGTCACCTCCTGCTCCACACAAGAGACCACAGTAGGCACTCAGGGACACTGTGGGTAGGAAGAGCAGCCCGAGGCAAGGCCTCTCCCTGGATGATTCAAACTGCTAAGAGCCATACAGTGGAGAAATTTTCATAGTGACCAGATGCCAGATGTCTTACTAGTGACAAATGCTAGGAAGCTCCTGCAGGCCTTAGATCTAGAGAACTGTGAGATACCCCAGCAGCTCCTACCCCCATGAAAGCCACTGATCTTAGCAGCACATAGCCACAAAATGCAGATGGAGTGCACGGGCATCCACTTCAGCACCGGAAGGCATAGAAGGAAAAACCCACTTGAGGGAAAACAGTTGCCTCTGCTGACCAAATGCTCACCATCTGAACTCTGGTTATCTGTAAAATGCATGGGGCAGGGGCAGGGCTGTCAATAATGCATCTTTTTTTTTCCCTGCAACTTTGATGCAAATAGACAATATGTGATCACATCCCCAGGCCCCTACCAAGTGCAGGAATACTTCTCCGCACCTGATGAATAACTACCTCCAAGGAAGAACATTCCAGAAGGCTAGGTTTGCCCCTAGGGCCATGGCTGCCTTGCAGCAGACCTACAAGAAGAGTTTAGCCCTTCCACTCGCTGGTAACATGTTGAGCCCATGAGAAGCTTTGTCACCGCCTCCCAGGGCTTCAGGTCTCTGGCAGACCTGGAGTCACCTACTTAGCTATTAGTTGCAGGTGATCATGTTTAGCGCACTACTCTGGGATTTTCTCTTTACTCTCTAGCTCTGTCATCTTTCCCAATTCTCATCCAAACCAAAAAGATATGAATTCAGGAAATCTGTAAGCAGGACGAAAATAGGGGCTACCAACCAAGGGACAGAAGAGCTATTGTTTCTCCTTTTGACTCACTGTATGATTTAGAATGTATCCTTTGGCCTCTCTACAGTCTACTGTCAGCCACAAAATGAGGAAAAATATTACTAATTATGAACAAGACTGCCCAAGCAGACATCTTCGGTATAACTCTGCTACAAGTAAGAATATATAAATGTGCTCATGGTGATAAAAGAAAAATAAAATAAGGATATACTATAACTCACTTCTTCAAAGGGTAACATTCAGTCAGTAAAGGTGACTGCCACCAAGCCTAATGACCTGAGTTTGATCCCCAGGACCCACAGAGTGGAAGGAGAGAATTGATGCCTGCAAATTGTCTGCTGACTTCCACCTGTGCACAGTGGCACATGAATACACACACATGCACACACACTAAAATATAGCAAAATGTTTTTAAACAAGATTCAATTTCTGGTTTAGAAATTATTTATTGGTTATTTTATTTATTTACACTTCAAATGTTACCCCCTTCCCAGTTTTCCCTCCACAAACCCCCTATCCCATCCCCTCCCCCCCTACTTCTATGAGGATGCTCCCCTACCCATCCACTCCCACCTCACTGCCCTAGCATTCCTTTACACTGGGGCACTGAGCCTCCACAGGACCAAGGGCATCCCATCCCGTTGATGCCAGATAAGGCAATCCTCTGCTATATGTCCAGCTAGAACCATGGGTCCCTCCATGTGTACTCTTTGGTTGGTGGTTTAGTCCCTGGGAGTTCTGGGGGTATGCTTGGTTGATATGGCTGTTCTTCCTATGGGGTTGCAAACCCATTCAGCTCCTTCAGTCCTTCCCCTAACTCCTCCATTGGCATCCCCATGCTCAGTTTGACGGTTGGCAGTGAGCATCTGCCTCTGTGTTAGTCAGGCACTGGCAGAGCCTCTCAGGAGACAGCTATATCAGGCTCCTGTCAGCCAGCACTTGTTGGCATCAGCAATAGTGTTTGGGTTTGGTGTCTGTATATGGGAAGGGTGGGGCAGTCTGGATGACCTTTCCTTCAGTCTCTGCTCCACACTTTGTCCCCATATTTCTTTTAGACAGGAACAATTCTAGTTTAATATTTTTGAGATGGATGGGAGGCCCCATCCCTCAACCGGGGGTCATGGCTAACCTCTGGATATAGTCCCTACAGGTTGTTTCTCCCCTTTTGGGGGGTATTTCAGTTAATGCCATCCCCGTTGGGTCCTGAGAGATTCTTGCTTTACTGGCATCTGGGACTTTCTAGTAGCTACCCCCAGCTCCTCATCCCCCACTGCAGCACACCTCCATTCAATTTCCTGACTCTCTGGTTTAAAAAAACTTATAACCTCAATGCTCTAATATCTATACCCCAAACCTTCCCCCTACATCCACTCACACTAACTATGATACAGAACTAACAGTTAGCACTTAGATCAGCTCAGGCACCAACTCCCACACAGGGCCACATGCTTTCTGATTGTTCAGAACCTGTACATAGGGAAGAGCTATGAAAAATACCAGCTTCACCCCTGTGATCATCATCATGGCTGCCCCAGTAAATCAGGAAAAGATAATCCATCTGGGACGAAGAATGGAGTCTACTGAGCAGGCTCATCAAGGTAATTGCTAAACTATTAGCTTCTCTGAACCCTTAGGTTGTGCAAGAATATTCACTAAACCACAGAAGCCTTCTTTAAACACACTACTGCCCCATGCACCCCATGCACCCCATACACTCCCACTTGCTTCCTGTTTTGTGCTCATCTTTAGCTTCTCAGCCTGCTCCCTGAAGGCCCTCAAAGGATCACTGGCTGTCAGCAGGCTGATTCCTAATCTACTTCCCTCACACCCACCCAACCTCCCCTGCCCACCTCCACCCCTAACGTCTTACCCTCCCATCCCAATCCACTACTCTGCCCTCACAGATCCTTCAAGGGGAAGCTCATGTCCATCTTATCTTAGAAACCATAGCTAGCAACTCCCATGCCTGGAGCATTGCTCTGAGTTCCAACAACACAAGCAGTTTGGATGATCCTGTCTCCCATTGGCTTGGAGGTCTTCCAAGACTTCTTATCTTATGCAAGTTGCTTCTCTTCAGTTATGCTGAAGTTGGGAGCAATCCTTAGGCTTCTTCTAGACCCTAAGAATACTGATAGACAGTGGCAACATAGAAAAGACCACAGTATAATAGCCAAGTTATAAATCAGCCCAGAGCTCTAGACACAGATGAATAGAAAAAGAAAATGTGAAGTATATTTCTATGGGACTTGTGTGTGTGTGTGTGTGATGGCAATTAACTCTTTTTTACAGAAGAATAAAATAATGTCATCCATTGGGAAGTGGGTAGAGCTGGAAATCAACATATTAAGTAAAACAACCCAAACTCAAAAGGACAAATATCACCTGATCATGTTTTCTCTCATACATGAATCCTAGATTTTACACACATATGCACCATCAATATAAAAAAGGAAACCATTTCAGAAAAGGAAGAGGACTAGCAAGGAAAAGGAAGATGATAATGAAGGCTACATGCAATCAACATACATGACAGAATAGAGTGAATGTCATTATAAAATATTATCTTAGAACTACTTAGCAGTGGTTATGGCAGCTCAGTGGTTATCAGCATCTGTTGCTCTTGTAGAAGATCCAAGCTGGGTTCCCAGCATGGGTGACAGCTCACAATCATCTGCAGTTCTAGTTCCAGAGGACTTAATGTCCTCTTCTAACCTCTGTTAGTACTGCACACATGTGATGCACAATGTGTACAACAAATGTGGTACATGCAGACAAAACATATTTGTATCCAGCTCCATCTGTCTGCAGAGGTCCTGTCTGAGATGTGTCCTCCGACTAGGGAGAAGCTCCGATGCATTCCCCATATATGAGAGCATGCTTATGGACATAACCAAAGTCACCAAACCTGACCTGCTTTAGATAGTGACGTGGACCAGAGGCTATAGTAGTCCTGGTGAGTTGTCCCCTAAAGAAACATCAAGACATTCTTGTGAAGTTGGTGAAGTGGGCCAAAGGGAAGATAACCCAACTCTGCCCTGACTTTCTGTTCTGAACAAAAGTATTTTTGCTTCATTCCCACCTTCCAGAAAGGTGGAGGGTAAGGAAGGGAGATGGGCTAACTTCCCTCCATCTTTGTTCCATTGGTAGAACCCCAAAGGAGGAAAAGACCACTCTGCACACAAGACTGTGAGACCAAGCCTGTTCCCTGAACCTTATCTCAGGTGGAGAGAGGTTCCTTTCAGCAATGCTCACTGCAAGCACAAAGATGTTAGCTGATGGCCCAAGTCAGGTTGGATGACCTCAAAATGCCACATAATGTTAGCAGTGTCAACCCTTAGGGAGCAAATCACAGAATAGAAAGACAGCTAGAAGTCAGTGCAGTCACCGTGAATCTCCTTAGAAAAGAAGGAAACCAGGGAAGAAGGGACCCTTAGCTCTGAGGTCCAGGCTCTGGACAGCCTCAACAGCTTGCATGAGGGCCCCCAATTCTCCAGATCTTATGTAACAGATCCTTAGAATACTATCGTCTGAGAAGTTCTACATTAGAAGGAAAAAGAAAAGAAAAAAGAAGTTGAGAAGATTGATGTTCCAGACAATAGGTCAATTGGGAGAATCTAAATGACAGAATTTAGGAATCCTTACTCCCTGAAGAGAGATGCTAACAAGGTAATTTGCATATTCGAGTACATGTAGGACTAGATTCTGTTCTGATTGGCCAAAGCCTGCACTGTGCTAGTTGTTCGATATTGTAACTGTAAGCATTGCAGTGGTCTATTCAAAGCAACTGGACACCAGCCATAGTAATAATTCAAGGGACCCTATTCATGACAATGACTGGTAAGTAAATATGTGGAGCAGAAGAGGCTAGGATGTCCTCACTTCACCAGAGGAGTCTCTGTTTCTTTTTATGCTTGTTTTACCCAAGGTATGGAGACATTTAAGTGAAAGAAAACTTCTGTGATGATTCTTTGGTCTAAACAGCTATCGTGAATCTTAGATTAGCTGTTGCTGCTTCTTGCCATTCTCCTTATACAAAGTAAAGCCACCCACAGTATCCACTGTGTCATGGCTACCTTACTCACCAAGCAAACAAAAGTGTCCCCCGTGACTTGCCCCACCACCTAGGCCCACCTTGGTGTGATATGGGTGTCCCCAGCCTTTGTCCTCATCCTGCTTGACTCATTTCCACTCAGCCCGGATCTTCTGCCTCTGCTTTGATCTGATGTCCCTACCCTTAATCATCAAGGGAATGCTTATCTAAACATTATTGGACTTTGGAGAAATTACACTACAGAAGGCAAATAGATAAATAAATGCTGATCCCTGACCTCCACTAGACCAAACTTAGTAGTCCCCTGGAGATGTTTACTTTGGAGGAGTGCTGCTTCAAACCTGGACTCATTCCAAGTCAACCCATGGTGAGATCTTTGGGAGGAGGTCTAATCCCAAGGTTCAGGTTTAAGAAGTCCCATAGGACTTCTTATTGTTCCTGATCCTGATAGCCTCCATTTTGAGATAAAATCTTTAACTGGGTGAATAAGAGATTACCTTCATTAGTGATGGATACCACAGCCAGGAGTGAAGCTCTTATATGAAGCAAACGGGCTTTCCAAGTCCTGGATTCCAAAATTTCCCAGGTTTGACCAGACATCCCACACCCCTGGATGTCCCTCAGTCCTAGGCAAATCTGAATGATGGTCATCACAGCAGGACCAGGCATACACCCCAACATCAGAAACAGGAAGAACAGGCCAGTTCCTGCAGGCATCTTTCTCTCAAGAGAGAAGATGGTTTTCCACAATGGTGTCCAGGTCTCCTTCCAAACACAAATGCCAAATAAGTAACTGAGGGTGAGCATGTAACATTGGCAGGTCGCCACTCATGGAAGAATCCAAAGAGAAGAAAAGTAATAACACTCCTGTCGGACACTGTGGATCAATGTAACAGCAAAATGAACTATTGGCAAGCTAACCGACATCACTCAAGATTTTGAACAGCAGACTAAAGAAAAGAAATATAATTTTGTAAATTCCATGCAATTCCTCAAAATTTTGGAAAAAGTTTGGAAAGTTGTTTCAAGCAATCATCTTTTTCTTAATAAAATGGACGTCATATAATGGTGGCCAGTGGTTGGGCAAGCACATGTGATCAGTTCCTGCTATTGACCTGAAAGCAGTAGTAATTGGAGTGTAGGCACCCCTGTCCACACTGACGTTGTCCTCCCAGCAGCATAAGTGAAGGTGACAGGAACATGGCTACAGGGTCCCCAGTGGACCTGCCCAGAACATGTAATGTGACTGAAAGAGAGACACCTATAGCTCTGCACAAGCAGAACCCAGAGATGCAATAATACCATATCCTTAGGAAGCTCAGCTCGCCTGACCCAGGCATCATGGTGGCACCCAAACATAAAGGAAAATGGGCTGGAAGGACTGCCCCTCCAAGGCAGGATTCTCAGGCCTTTAACTTCTGCCCCTCTCGTGTTTCTTACTTCCAAGTTGAATTGACTGAGGTTGCAGTATGATTCCTTTTCATTAAGCAAAACCAGATGTTCTTAGGTGATCTCTGCCTTAGGAAACAAACTAGAGAGGAATGTTTTCAGATTATTCTATCGGGGCTAGTGAGGTGGCCCGGTGAAGAAACACACTGAAGACCTGAGTTTGATTCCTAGAGCCACACAGTAAAGGAGAAAACTGACTCCCACGTGCTGCCCTCTGGAATCTCTATGCATGCTGCGGCACGGGTGCCCCCCACATACACACATACAAATAAACATCATTTAAGTATTCTGTATTTGTTTCTATGCAAACCACATGCCGTGGTGCTAGTTTGGTTCTCTGTTTTGAAGTACCCTTATTTCCCTTTGGCTCGGTTGACCGCTCTGTGTCACACATGTAGAGAAACACCTTCAGGAAGACTTGCTGAGATGTCTATAAAAATGTTTTGGTCACTGAGGAATGCTAAAGGTATGTAACTAATGAAGCACAGGCTCCATAATATTCCCCTGCGTTCCCTGAGAAGGGAAGTCAGAAATGGCTGGCGTTTCTCTATAAAAGTCATCATGAAATCTCCTTTTCAGAATAAGATGGTCCAGAGCACATGCCTCTGGTCGTGAGAGAGACATTGGCACCTACTGTCACATCCCCCTCTGTGATAAACACAGGCAGAGAGTGGAAGAAATAGGGAGTTCTCATGAGCAGGAACCAGCTACTGTTCAGTGACTCCAGGCTGAGTCAGTTACAAGTCCTCCACTAGAGCCTGTGGAAGACCTTCCCCAGGCCCCATAGCAAAGCAGAGGTAAGTGCCACAAGAGTTAAGTGACCAATGGACAGACAGGATGTTGCTAACTCAGGAAGTCTCACAACTTTCTGTAACTCCAGCTCCAGGGAAATTGATGTCTTCAAGACTCTATGGACACTTGTACATACACACACAGACACACACACACACAAATGAGCAAGAGAGAGAGAAATGAGAGAGGGGGAGGGAGAGAAAGAGGGAGAGAGAAGAACTAGAAGAAAATAAACAAACTGCAAGTCAACTGCAAGTATAGTTATAACTATACTGACTATACCTAAGTTTTAGAGAAGTAAGCCACTGACTCAAATACTCCTACGCCTGTGTTCTGTTGCCTAAAGTCTATGACTGTGTATGAGCTACCACCATACCATAGATAGACTCACCAAAACCTGCCATTTTCCTCTCCCTCTCTCTCTCCTTCCTTTTGTCCTTCTTCTTCTTCTCCTGTGGTTCTTTTGTTTCCATAGTGAAAATGATGTCACAATTCTTTTTGAAGTTGTGAAAGTAAGCTCTCTCAGGGTGTTTTAAGTCTTAGCACATGCTCTTTTTTGGTGTCTTCAGCGCTGCTTTTAAATCTTCTCCAGGGCAATGGATTTGCTAGCTGGAGGAAACCAGCTCCCTCCAACTATCCAGACTTTCTAATAACCCATCAAATTTAACTTTCACTAATAACCTAAGCTGCACTGAAAGTGTTTATTTCTGTATGTTGTTGAGCACTTACATTAACTGGCAAGACAACCTGACCCCAGAGAAGAGCTGTGAACCCTTTAGTGTGCCCTTTAAGTGAATTCACACAGAGTGAGTTCAGGTAAAGTTTACCAGGAGTAAGTTCAGCTGGTTGTTAGCTGGCTATTAAACGGGATGGAGAGTTGGAGGCAGAGACAGGTTTGCCTGGAGCACGGTGTACCTGTTAAATAGTGGGTATCAAACAGGGTAGAAGAAGGGTGGTGCTCACATGACTATAACCGTTCAAGAAGATTCTTTTGGTACCTTCTTCTTCCCCACCCTACTATTAGAGAGATAAACATCAGAGACCAATTACAAGTATAACACCAGAAATAGCAATAGTCATTGTAACAACATTTTAGTCCAAAAGCCCAATGACCTAACAAAGCACATTGGCTGACTCACCATGTAGGTATCATAAATGAAGCCTTTGAGAGCCCATCTCAGTCCTCAACAGTGTGTGTGCAACAGCATAGCACTGTTATGAACAGTTATGATCTCATTCAGCCAAAAGCAAAGAAGTTCCCTAAGAGCTCAGAGCCAAACCCAGAGGGTGGGCTCATGAATGTTAGGAAACCACACTACCACTGAGCTATCCCTGGAGCTAGAACCTTACAGCTTTGGTCTCTCTGACCTAACCATGAGTTAAAAATGTTTTCTAGAAGTCAGCCTTAAGTATTTAAGGAATCTCAGAAACCTCACAGCATATTGGAGCTAAATGCCATCTTCTAGTCCAGATATGACCTAGTGATGGCTAATATTGAATGTCAGCTTAACAGAGTCCAGCATCATGTAGGAGACCACTTGCTGGCCTTGTCTATGAGAGAGTTTTGAGTTTTGATTAATTGATGTGGAAAAGTCTGACTTTGCATTGGGAAGCGTCTTTCACTGGGCTAGGGTCCTGGACTAAACAGATAAATAAATAATACATGAGAGCAAGAGCTGAGTAGCAGCGTTCACCTCTCTCTACTTACCAACTGTAGGAGCCATGTGACCAGCTGCCTCCTAAGCCTGCTTACTGTGACTTCTCCACCATGACATTCTGTATCCTCAAACTGTGAGCCAAATTAATGCCTTCCTCCTTCCGATGTTTTAGTCAAGTGCTTTTGTAACAGCAAGAACTAATCCAGTCCTTTTACAGATGAACTATCCTACCAAGGCCACAGGCCAGTAACAAGTCAGCGTGTTAGACTGCTTGTGATAGGGTTTTACTCTGCTCTGTGCCCACACAGGGACCGTAGACATTTGAGCAAACGACCAAGCCACAAACCGCATTACAAAAGGCTTCACCTGGGCCTTCCAGCATTTGTCCATGCATCATCAAATAACAAAATACTCCCAGAGAGACAGATCTCCAGTTGAAGGCTTGCCTGGGAATCTTCCAGAAGGTTCTAGAGAAACAGACCTACGTGTACCTCACCTTCAACTGGCCTGACCCCCTCTGTCAGGGATGGGGAGCCCTGGAAGTCTACTTCCTTACACAGTGTGCTGGCCAGGACGCCTGTAAATGTGCTGACGGCTTCCAGTCACCTGTCTTTTCTCAGACCCTCATGTGGATCTGACCATGCTCAAAGAAGCCTGACTCCAGCACACAGCCAAGCCTACAGAAATCAGTTGACCCATTCCAAAAATATTTACCACAGCTCATTAACTCTTGTGTATCAGTCCAAGGCAATCCAGAGTCATCCAATGAGAAGGTTGCAGTCTGGGAGGAGAAGGGCCCGGAGCACAAACTCATCATTGCTTTCATCTTTTGCACAGCTTACAAGACCCAGCATCCAGTCAGGTTCTATACCCTGAAGGTCCCTCTAAGAGGAAGACACAAGCCATTTTTCTTTGTAGAACTGAGGGGGCACGCTTTCTACATTTGTATGGTTTAGAGGAATTTCAGAATCTTTTGATAAATGAGAATGAAGGAGAAAGAGAGGAATAAAGAGAAAATAGGGGAAAGGTCACCAAGGAGCCCCCAAATATAAACACAGACAGTTTGTGCCTTAGAGAAAACAGGAAGGATCTTGTAGGATGCTGTGAAGAGAGCCAGGCAACAGTCAGCCTGTGCCTGTGCTTATGATAAAATGAGGTGTCAATGTTGGCCTGACTCTTCAAATTAAAAAACAACTTACTCCGCAACTTTTCTTTCACCTTACACATGTCTAACCAGACATGCTCAGAAACTACAACAAAAAAATCAAGTGCTCACAACTCTCTAAATAGCCATGGACAGGAAACAAGGTCTATGTTTCAGTCTTGGCCTGGAAACCCATGAGGGAAATGTGGTGAAACCCTTGCTTGCTGTGAAGGATGGGGGCTTCAGAGGTTTGGGTCACCAGTTCAGGGCAATGGATGTTCTTCCAGAGGACATAGCATGCACATAGTGGCTCACAAGTCATAGAAGGCATAGATTTTAAGATTTGGGGAAGAACAGATTGGTTTTTATTATTACTATTACTATTACTATCACTATTGCTTTTATTGTGTGTGTGGTGTGTATGTATATGCCATGTGAGTGGCATGGAGAGGCCAGAAAAGAATGTCAAATCCCCTAGTACTGAAGTTATGATCTATTATGAGTCATCCAACATGGATACTGGGATCTGAGCTCATGTTCTCTGGAAATACAACAAGCAACCTTAACTACTGAGCAACTTCTCCAGCCTCAAGAACATGGGTTTTATACTGTAGCAAGTCATATTAGAGAACTTTGTACATAGTTAGTAAATTTACCTTTTGAGAGTGATCAATAACACACTTTAAATAAAGAAAACATATCAAAACTTCTGAAAAACTACCACAATACAAATATACCTACTACAGATGAAAAAAGATGGTTTATGAGGATATGACTCACCCTAATCTATCTGCTTGGGCTTCATTTGATGGGCTAAGATGAATTAATACTAACTTAATCAATGGAAACTATCCTGCTCTAGGGCCAAGGTCATGGGTGCAAGCTAAAAGATATGCAGGTTTGGAGAAGACAAAGGTTCACATATCAGAGTTGATATCTTGTTTATGAGGCTTGTACTTCATCCCTAAAACACATGCATATAACCTCTATACACCAGAGACCAAAGGAAAGAGCTGTGAATTCTGTTGCGAGATTGTACCTTACCACAAGTGTGCTGTCTGCCATGATAATTCGTTCTACACAGTGCTACTGGGGTATGAGGTCCATCCCCTCCTCCTCCATAGAAATAACATTTTAAAACTATACATAAATAATTAAACCTGACTAATCTAGTTACATGTTGAGTCCTGGTATGTATCTCTGAGTGTATTATGGATCAGATTTTAATCTCAGTCAGTAGATTGAGTGGGCGCCCTCAGGGGGATTCTTGAACCATCCTGTTTAACAGTAATAATCCTATCTAATCTGATCCAATGGGAACCAAACAGTAAAGACCCTCATTTGCTGTTTGACATGCTTGAACTGAGGTATCTATCACCTCCTCCCTTTGGGCTGAGACTTCAGACCATCTCTGCTCTTGGCTTTCAGTTTGGGGGACATGAACTGGAACTGACATTAAAGGATACTGGAGTTCAGAGTTCAATGAGCATATGCAAGGATCTCTGGGTTCTGTATCCCCAAAGAATTGAGCAGGGACATGCAGTTACAGTAGAGATTAATCAATAGCATGCTTCTAAGAAGTGGGAAGCAGGCTGCAGCAGGGAGGAAGTTTTAGAAGCTCTGGTCAAGCTCTGGGAAGGATGGGGTTTAACTATACCGGTGTTAGGATGATTTACATATTTGTACACTTTCTGTTACTGTGATTGCAAGTCAGGGGTTGCCTTCGACTATCCTGGAGTAACCCTGTCCCAGACTTGTATCAAGTTCCAGCCTGTCCTGGATGATCACAGCCTGAGCATTTCCAGCCTTCCTCCCTGCCAACGGGGTTTTGCATACAATGTTTTACAGCCTTTGCATACTGTAAGGCCTTCAAGGCCTCACCCTCTGCACTACTCCCCTGCCTCAGAACTACATCCAGAATTTTCCTGGGTCTCTAAAAAGCACTGGGAAGACTATATGACTTTACAGTTTCCATAACCATGAAAGCCAACTTCTTTGCCCATCCTCTCTCTCCCCCATCTTCCATATACTAGAGACAGCCATGAAAAAAAGGGTGGGACAACTCCATCAGCAAGAGATTCTCAAGTATGTAAAGCTCCAGGACAAGGGAAGTGGGAGGTACTTTACATTTCCCATGAGGAGGGGTGGAGTTTCCTGTGAACAAGAATTGGGTAAAAGAGGAGAAAATAGGTCAGGAGACAGGAAGGGGTAACAGAGCACCCTACTCTTTCAAACACCCTTGCTGAGCAAGCAGATTCAATACAGATAGATGCTCCATGGAATGCCTCCACTTATGATCGTCATCTACACAGCCCCTCAAAAGAGACTCATATTCTGCCAATATAATGAGGACCCCATTAGAAGAGGATGAAAACAAATCCCTAGGAAGATAAAGGACTGATTCCTCCATTAATGAGCTGCTGTGTTTACTGAGTGACAACTACATACATGGTACCACCTACACAACAAGATGATCCTTGTGACATCACTGTAACTTAACATATCATCTCCAGTCACAAAAACGAGGGGTCAAAATTAAAATCAATGTACCTAGGTCAGTCTCCCTCCACACTCCTTGCTCTGATCATTAGATGCCAGTGATCCTAAGTACATGAACTTAGCAGGACTCAAAATTGTGGCCCAAGAAGATTCCAAAGAATGATCTTTCCCTAAAGTGAATCCTAAGGAATGAGTGAGAATTATTCAAAGATGGGCAGGCAAATAAGTATCACTCTTTTTTTCCAAGGAGGCAGGAAAACATTGTATGAGAAGGAGTCCAACCAGGACAGAAAATGCAGAAGAGATGCCTTTGTAATACTGAAAGATGACCATGAAACAAGGAAGAAGGGGGAAGGAAGGGAAGAGAAAGGAAGAGAGGGAAGGAAAGGGAAGGGAGGGGAGGGGAGGAGAAGGGAATGGAAAGGGAAGAAAGGGAAGGGAAGGGAGGTGAGGAGAAGGGAAGGGGAGGGGAGGGGAAGGAAGGGGAGGAGAAGGGAAGAAGAGGAAAGAAGAAGGGAGGGGAGGAAAAGGGAGGAGGAAAGAGGAAAGGGAGGGGAGGGGTAGAGAAGGGGAAGGGAAGGGAGGGACACAGACAGCATAGTAGTTACTTTTTCTATTGCTGTGACAAAAACGCCTTGACAAAACAATTTAATGAGGATAGAGTTTATTTATCTAAAGGTACATCCAACCAAGGTAGATGAGATGGTTGATGTTGATTGTCAACTTGATGGAATCTAAAATCATCAGAAGACAAGCCTCTGGGCATGCCTATAAAATATCTTAATTTCATTGAGTTTGGAAGACCTATCCACTATGGGTAGCACCATTCTCTAGATATGGGAGTGTATTGATAGAGAAAAGGATAATGCAGAAAGACCTAAAGAAGTCAGTGCTTGGATTTGCATGCTGTGAGGAAGTTAAACTTGAGCCCATAGTCAGAGTAGAACTATTGGAAGACTTTTTAAGGGTGAGAGAGCTGGCCAGTACACTATAAACAAGTCTAACTAGTACTTAAGGAATCTAACAGGGATAAGGTTAGAGGCAGAGATAAAACAAGAAACCGTTATAATTTGAAAAAGATCTGGGTTAGTGTTCCTTATAGAATTCTGAAACTTAGGAAGAGGAAGGCATCTTCAATAAATGGTGCTAGTCTAACTGGAGGTCTGTATGTAGAAAAATGGAAATAGATCCATATTTATCACCTTGCACAAAGCTCAAGTCCAAATGGATCAAGGACCTCAACATAAAACCAAATACAATGAATCAAATAGAAGAGAAAGTGGGAAAGAGCCTTGAACTTGTGGGCACTGGGGAAACTTTCCTGAAACAGAACACCAATGGGTCAGGCTCTATGATCAACAATTGATAAATGGGACCTCATGATACTAGAATGTCTGAAACTCATGCTGATGTTTAAAACCCTATGCGGGGGTATTAAGATACTAGAAATTTAATCCAGCTATGATTCTGAGAAGTGGGGTTTTGGGAGAAAGATAATATGATGATAATTCAATTGTGGAAACCCCCCAGAAGATCTATAAGCAGTTAATGGTTCATGGGGAGGGAACAGCATTTCTTTAGTGATGCAAGGATTGATAAGATGCTCATGCTCCTGTAAATAGCTCCTTACCTGTGCTCATGGAAGCAATGCTAATTAAAACCATTGGGTCACCAGGGAAAACATTAGAAGGAATAAAGAAGGGGTAACATGAAGGAAGGGAGAGAGGGAAGGGAGAGAGGAAGGGAAGGAGAAAGAGGAGGGAGGGAAGAAGGGATAGACAAAGAGAAGAAGAGAGGGAAGAGGGTCGGAAAGAGGGCATAAAGAGAAGATAATGGAGTAAATGTTATAAAATCCACCATATATATGTCTGAAACATCATGAAACCCATCACTGCATGAATATAGGTGACTGAAAACAACTTTTTAGAAAGAAGTTTCTTCTGCCAATGTGACTGAACTAAAAAGCTGGTATTCTTCCAAGGTCATGGCTCCCCCCATGGTCCTCTAAAATGACACTACAATGTCCCACACTCCTCCACTAGGCCTGAGACCTGTGGCTTTTCACTATCTGCAGAGCCCTTCCCTTTTGCACTCAAGATGTCTGGCTTTTCTCCTCCCTGACTCTCCTCATAGCATCCATGTCTACCCTAGAAAACCCCACAACACTCACTATACACTATCAAGTAGCCAGTCATCTTTATGCCAGCCCTATACACTGCCACCATGATGACAATCCTCCCAGCTCTCATGTCCCCAAATCACTTGTCTACACGACAATTAACTCACCTTCAAAATTTTGACTTTCAGACTTCAGGGCCTTCCTCCAGGGAAACACCCTGTCCTGGCAGCAGCCACGCCCTTTATCCAACCTACTGTAGTTTCCCAGAGTGCCAAGCCCTAGGTGCCTCTTGTCCTAGGCTGTTCATATTCTTGCTTCAGATCCACCTCATCTAGACCAGGCCAAACCAGCAGAATGTTGCCCCCTGGGCTCCCACCCTCTTCTGCCACATCCTGCATTTGTGCTTAAGTTCATCTAGAGGCCAAGAAGCCAAGCTCCATGTTCCCCAGGATGGAGGGCAGGGCTCACACAACTAGTAGCCATTTCCAGCATGCAGATCTTGATCTCAGCTGGTCTAGCCTCTGCTCATTCTGCAGTCAGCATTCTTCCCTAGTGTTCCATAGCAAGATTCCACACTCCACAATCTCTATGGGCCTTCTCCCGAGCAATGAGGTACCTCCACTCTACCTGAGGCATTTTTACATCCAATTCTGAAAAGAAAGGGAGTCTCTTGGATAATCTCCCTCTGTCTCCAAAACCAAAATAGTTCTCGATCTAGACCTGCTTTCCTTCCCCAGGCAGTTGTTTTAAAGTTCATTCCTCTTCTGGATAGGATGCCATCTGTGCAGCATGAATCCCTCCTCTTTTGCTGTACACTCCATCTTCCCGCATCTCCTTGGATCTGAGCTTATAATTTGTCTTGGACTTCTCACATCTTTAAAATAAAAGGTGACTATGTCTCGAGACAGCACTTATATTTTAATTACACATTTTGTTAGTGTGTGTGTGTGTGCATGTATGTGTGTGTGTGTGTATGTCTGTGCGTACCCACATGTGGAAGTCAGAAGACAACTTTTAGGAATTGTTTTTTTCCTTCCACTATGTGAGTCCCAAGGATTAAACTCTGGTCATCATGCGTAGTCGCAAGCACATTGAGCCACTGACCCTCAAGAACCTACTTGTAAACTCTTGTATCAAGTTACCACAGTAAGAGCCAAGATTTTAAACTATACTAAATATAAAACAAACAAAAACACTTTATATATTTATGTTCATTTAAGAAAATATTAGTAGTGATGTATTACTTTGAAATATACAGTTAATACATTTTGAGTTATTTAAAATTTATATTGAGAAAAACGTATTTTCAATATTGCCGTAGACGAGCATCTACATAAGACTGTTAAATTGATTGTTGTTTTATATCAAACAACTTTTATAATACTCATTTTTATTGTTATAATATTTTATAAATTTTAAAGAATATGACAAAAAGATATTGTAGGTATTGAAGGGGGGTCTCTGGGAGGAGTTGGGGTACAAAAAGAAAACAAGAATGTAATTCTATTTACTTAAAATATGTTTTTAAATGTTAACAAATTCAGATAAATTGAAATCATGTAACTTTTCTCATTATAATGCAATAAAAGTTAAAAAAAAACAAAAACCTACTTGTAGCTGATACTCTTAATAGCCAACTGGGTAATAAACACTCCTAGTTCCTTAATCAGATAAATAAGCACAACTTCTAAGCTCAAATACATATATAAGGTTTACATTTTTTAAAAATTTCTGTAATTAGGCTGGTATAACATCTCACTAGGAAAGGAAGCTTGAGTTTAAACCCCAAAACCCAACTCTAGTAAGTTGTCCTATGACCACACACATGCATGCATATGTGGTGTGCACACAGGCTCACACAAATAATTGCTAATTTTTAAAAAAAAAATCTGTAATTACCTTTTTTAAAATTAGTAGTTACTTTGAAAATCATCTTTTTAAATAGTCTCTAGTGTGTTCAAAACTGGTCTCCAGGTCATTCTATAACCAAGGATGACTTGAACTTCGGATCTCACCTAACTCCACCTCCTGAGGGCTGGAGTTATGTGCCACTATACTTGGTTTCCTGACATTCTGGGTACTGAACTCAGAGCCTAGTGCATTCTTGGAACCTATTCTACCAACTAAGCCTCATCTGTTGGCATCCTTTCTAGGCTCTGCCCCACAATTACATGGCAACAGCCAGGTATGCCTGGCTTACTATAAAAAGGCTGTCCCCCCACCCCGACTCTTGATCTTACTCTCTTACTCTTGGCCCCTTCTCTCCCAGACTCCTTTCTCCCTCTCTATCCCCAGTACTAATTGTTTTTAATTTGTATTTTACTTAATATTACATGTATAGGTGTTTTGCCTGCATGTACGTCTGTATACAACATGCATGCAGTACCCACAGTGGCCAGGAGAATTGGATCCCCTGGAACTGGACTTGCAAATATTTGTGACCCACCATGTGATTGCTGACAATCAAACCCAGGTCCTCTCTGGAAGAGCAGTCATTTCTTTTAACCACTGAACCATCTCTTCAGTCCTGTAATTATTAAATTTTTTAGTCTTACTACTACAGAAAATGAAATCTTAGTTTTTCCTCTTATCCCTAATGAGATTTATAAATGTCCCTTCTCCAAACTTACCTCCCTCCTTCCCTGGGTCATGGTACCATGATCACTGCCTAAACTATTCAGCACATATATAAATACATACATAAATACATTTCTATACCTTATAGTTTAGTACAGCATATTATATTTTTCTTGGTGCACATATTTTACACACATGAATTTTTCCTCCAATTTATAATTCTCTATTCTAATTCAGATGTTTCCAAAAAATAGTCAAAACCTCAATACATCTACCACTCAGGTTTGTCTCTCGTGCATAACCCTTCCCTTCTCAGTTCCACCATGCAAAGTTACCTCTGGCCTAGATGTCTGGATGAGAAGTTTCTCCTCATGCATTCCTTCAATGTCATCTTGCTGATTGTCAAACTTCCTTCTTATACTTCTAATTAGAAGCCATGATTCCTACCTCCTAAGTCTTCCTAATTCTTGATTTACATCTTCATTTTAATGAGCACATCCCACAGGAGCCTTTCTAAAAAGGGAAGTAAGAAAGATATTTTTGTTGTTGTTGTTCTTTTGGAGACCTGGCAAGTCTAAACTGACTCTTGACCCATCCTTTGTTATAACAAGAATTACAGGTTGGAAGTCATAGGATCAACCCTCAGGGAGCCGCTGGCAAAAGCTGTAGATGTTTAGGGCCCTGCCTGAGCTGGTTTTTTTGTTTGTTTGTTTGGTTGGTTGGTTGGTTTTGGTTTTGAGGTTTTTTATCCATTATTCTACTCGCTCATCAGCTCTTTCAGTTTGGAAAGATCCCAAAAGTTGTTTTCCTATTCTTTTTATAGTCAACTACTCTACCTTCTGTTTTTCTTCATTTCTTGTCAGATATTTAATGCCCTGGGATGATTCTCTCATTTTTCATCTTCTCTATTTCTCATCAATGGGGTTTTTTAGTTCTATTATATAAGGGGAGGAGAATTGTATAATTGCTCTTTTAAGATAACTGCAATCATTAGCAATTAGGGAAATGCTAACTAAAATAACTTTGAGATTTTGTCTAACCCCAGTCAAAATGGCTAAGATTCAAAAGAAACCCAACAACAAATGGAGGTAAGGATGTGGGAAAAGGGAGTTCTCATTCACCATTGACCGCAAACTGATCCAGGTACTATGGAAATCAGTGTGGAGAAACCTTAAAAATATAAAAAAATAAAATAAAATAAAACAAATTGATGATCCAGCCATACCACTTCTTGTCATGGGCTTCAACATCCTACTCTGTAGACATCCATTGGGCCATGGTCATGACTGCTCTATTCACAATAGCTAGGAGATGGAAATAACCTACATGTCCTCCAACTGATAATTTTGTTTGAGGATAATAGAAAATATGGTGTATTTATATAATAGAATATTATTCATCCTTAAAAAAGGAAACCATGAGATTTGCAAATAAATAAATGGAACTAAAAATATTATACCAAGTAGGGTAAGTATATCCAGAGAAAGCCTCGCATGTTCTCTCTCACCTGTGGTTCCTAGCTTCAAATCTTTAGATTTGAGTGTATAACCTGGGGCTGGAGAGATGGCTCAGCCATTAAAGGCTAGGCTCACAACCAAAAATATAAGCGTATATAACCTGAAGTAATATTAGAAAGTAAAGAGATCTCGTGGAACAAGGGGAGAAGGGGTGCTAGAGACAGGTATAAGAGGACCAGAAAGTATGGGTCTCCAAGAGGACCAGAAAGTATGGGTCTCTAAGAGGGGCAGAAAGTATGAAGGGGAGACTCTGAGAGATGAGGGAAGGTTTTACACAGGCTGCTAGCTGAAATGACAAGTCACAATGATGGCATGGCAAAACATCCCCAAAAGTGCCGTGATGGTACAGAGACCTTGGGAATAACCAACAGCCATCTCATTGAACTTCAGGCCAGCTCAAAAGAAGGGAAATCATGCTAAGTATTGCAAACCAAGCCAACTCCCCATGAATGGTGAGACCTTGGAGCCTAGAGGGTTCTAACCAGTGTAAGTGCCAACTCTAAACATCTATACCCAATTCTAAATATCTGTCCTTATAACCACAAATAAGGGTAGCTCCCCCATCCTACCCCTCCCTACCCCCATCAAAGATTTTTTTTTCTTTTTTAAGAACAGTTAAATAGTTATTACAGAAAGCCACAACTGGTCAAAATACCTAACTATCTGTGAAGAGCCCAACCCCAACAGATAGTCTACAATACAACCCTATAACTAAGGCTCAGCAAACGTTGACGAAGAAGGGACATAAAGACTATAATAGCCAGAGAACCAGGACGTGTGCTGTGACATGGTATCTTCTACATATGGCAAGTTTGCTGTGCCTGTGAAGTCTTAACAATATGGCTGCCTAAACAAGATCCGTGCAATGGCAGAGTAGGTGACATGCCAGTCTCCCCCTGGAGTGAGCTCCCGGTTAGATTATCCAGTCCCATGTGATTAGCCCTAAACACACACATAAGCAACACTAACTGGAGCCGGTAGATGCATTTATATGTTTCTTTGTATGTATATATGTATTTGACAACAACAAAAAAGAAGCCATGAATTTGAAAGAGTGTGTTGGGGTGGGAGGGGAGTATGAAATTCTCAAACAAAATAAAACAACACTCTGTTCTTGTTGCACAGGTGTATTTCTAAATTCATGGATAGCATCAATATGTTTCAAGGGGTTTTAGTTATTTATTATTTTACGTGTGGGTTTAATGTATGTCACCACAGTGCACATGTGGAGTTGTTTCTCTCCTTCTACATCTACTTGGGTTCTGAAGATTGGAATCAGGTCAAAAGCCTGAGAAAGCAAATACCTCTACCCACTAAGCCATCTAGCCAGTCCCTATGTGGTAGTTTGAATGAGAATGGTCTCCCTGGGATCATAGGGATTGGTACTATTAGGAGGTGTGGCCTTGTTGGAGTAGATGTGACCTTGGTGTGAATGTGTCACTTGGGGTGGACTTTGAGGTTTCAAAAGCTCAAGCCAAGCCCAGTGTCACTCTCTCTTCCTGCTGCCTGGATCCAGATGTAGAACTCTAGCTACTTTTTTCAGCCCCATGTCTGCCTGCATGCAGCCATGCTTTCCAACGTAATGATAATGGACTAAACCTCTGATCTGTAAGCCAGCACCAGTTAAATACTTTCCTTTATAAGAGTTGATATGGTCATGGTGTCACTTCACAGCAATAACTAAGACACCCTATTTTGCATTCTTAATGCACTCTCTACTATTCATTTACCTGTCAAATTTTTCTTTCTCACTATATACAATCATGCATATATAAAAATTGATATTCTGTTTTCACTCTTTGTACCTGTTAGTTAAACGCCACTTACTAAAGATACTTTTTGAATAGATTCAGCCTTCTGTGTGACCTGTGCCAAGGACCAGATTTCCCAGAAATCCCCTCTTTTTCTCAGTGTAGAGAGGGAGGTTCTAGAATAGTGGATGGGGGGAGGTAGGCTAAGGGAACTTCACAATCTCTTCTGTAAAACTTCATTTAGTGTTCTGCTTGCAACACTGTAACACCAGAACTGATTGCCAGATTCTGGAAGGGGGCTGAAGGTGGAAAGAAAAGCCGGGGCCAATGACCTGAACAGGAGAGAGTGAGCATAACCAACTACTCCTCAGGCAAGCACCTTTCACCCTGCCTGCTTTCTGTCCTTTGCTCCCTTCAGTGGTACCTGGTGCCTCTGAGTCCTAAGCCCTTACCCAATTCATCCTCTACTCGACCCCTACTGAGAGTCAAGTGTTCACTTTCCCTGTGTGAAAAGGAGGGAAGGAGAGAGAGAAGGAAAGAAGGGGAGCAGGAAGGAGTACAAGATAGAGAAAAGGAGGGAGGGAGCAAGGAGAAAAGGATGGGAGGGAGGGAAAAGTAGGAAGATGAAAAGAGGGAAGAAAGGAAGGGTGGGAAAGATAGTAAAGATGGAGGGGCAGAAAGATGGGAAGCGGAAACAGGAGAAGGATGCAGGGAAAGCGGGTCTTTATGGAGCATCTGTTTGGCTCTTCACTGTCCAGGGCCACCACAAAGGCCAGGGAAACCCCTTGTATGAGCACTGGTAGTCTTATTCTCCTAGTACCAGTGAGGGAATGCTTCTTAGCCACGTTACTTAATTTGCCCATGGTTGCACACCTAGCAAATACAGGTTTTCCCACTCAGGGCCCTGTGACTCCCAAGACCCACCACCCTTTATCTATCTTGTGTTGAGGGAAATCCAAGGCCCATAGGGCTGCGGTCACCTCCTAGGTATGCCTCTTCTTGGAAGGCAGTCCCACTTCTGGGTTTGGCCTTGGAGATCCTTGCACACTCTGGCCTCCCCAAGCCTCGCTGGCTTTCACTGGTAGTGGGGCAGAGTATTTTCTCCTTGCTGGAAGGGTCCCAAAGTGCTGTGTTCTCAGCTGCTTGGGCTGAGATCTGAAGCCCAGACCAGCCGCTGACATCACTCAGTGTGCCCGCCACTTCCACCAGGCGGTTTATGCTGGCACAGCCTGGAGCAGGGCTGGCGGGAGAGGATCAGCCCAAACAGTGTTAATAAGAGGCAGCTGGACTTTAAAAGACTCCTTGACAATGTAAAGAAACTAAGTCAGATGTTTGTGGAACCAATGTTGAAATGGATGTGCCCGGAGGCGCCTCGCCATGGCCCCTCCCTGATTCCTCCCCTGAATCCAGGTTCAAATGTAGGCACATGAATCAGACACTGACTATGGGAGAGTCAGGGTCCCAGGACTCCGAAGGGTGTCATACTAAACGGCTGTCCTTCCTGTCTGGATGCCTTGCTCAGTACCTTAGACCAAGGCCCTGTAAGGCAACCTTAGTGAACGAAACGGGAAAGGGATGTACAGGAATATTTCCCTTTGAGGAGTCACCTAAGAGCTACACTAGATGGAACTGGAGACATGGCTCCACCTTTAGGAGCACTTCCTCTTCCAGAGGATGTGCGTGCAGTTGCAGGGCCCAGCACTTAGGTCAAACAGCTCACAACTACCTATCACCCCAACTCCGAGGGAACCGAAGCACTCTTCTGGCCCCACACATTCACACAGACACATACACATAAACAGAAGGTCTTTTAAAAAAAAAAAAAACTCATCAAAAAAATAAACAACAAAAGACACCAGGATCCAGGACATCACAGTAGCCGGGTGTATTGTGGACACAGACAGTAATCTTCAGGGATTAGAAAAATGCCAGGCCGGACAGGATGTCCTCACCACAGCTATTTCTCTCGTGGATAATGCTCACATCTATCCCTCCAGCGACTCCAAATCCTCCTGACCAGAAATATTAGCTCTCACCTACCTCCTTGAAGCCCTGGAACAGACTCCTGGAGCACACAGTGTCTGTGCTGTCCACCCTTACTCAGGAGATTTGTTGACCAAGGGCAAGCTGTTCATTTTTGTTAGCCAGTGAGTTCTATAGAGGGTCCCATGAGAAAGCTGTTCTGCATATTCAGGCCAAAGAAGCTCATCATGGCCGGCTAGTGTTCTCCTTCCTTTACAATCATAGGACCTTTGGATCTGCTCTTTCCTTGACTACCTTGGTGGTTTGACCCCCCACAGACTCACTTAGCCCCCAGCTGTGGTGCTGTTTGAGAAAGTTGTAGAACCTTTGGCAAGTAGCGCCTCACTGGAAGAAGTGGGTCATTGGATGTCTACCTTAAGTCTTTACAGCCCAGCTCCACTTCCTGTTCAATCTCCGCTTCCTGGGTGTGAACGCAGTGTGACCCACCAGCCTCCTGCTCCTGACATCTCATCCTGTACGCCTTTCAGGCCAGGTTGGACTACATCTCTCTGGAACCATAATCCAAAATAAACTCTCCCTTAAATGGTTTTTGTCAGGGTGTTTTATCACAGCAATAGAAAAGTAACACATCCTGGCAAGAAATTCAAGGCAATGGGGAAGGTTTAGCTGAGGTCCAATATTCTCACCTCCCCTCCAGAGACAAATAAAGTTGATGCCCAAATAGAGGGAAAGAATTGGCTAGATGAAGATCAAAGGGAGGCTCTTTCATTTACAAACAACATGTATGAGCCTGACTTGGTGGCGGACACCTGCAATCCCAGCTCTTGGCTGGCTGAGGCAGGAAGATTTCAAGGTGAAGATAGTATGTTGTGCAAAGGTCTTGAATTAGAGAAGAATCTGGCATGTGGTGTTGCTGGAACGTGCTGGGTAACCACCGTGACACTGGTGAGATTGTGTAATGCATTTAAGAGCCAATGAGAAAGCAGAGTCAGCATGGGCAGGCCCTGCAGGCCAAGGAGAGCAGCTATGGCAAGATGCAGCAAGTGTGTTATGGACAACAGCATAAGGGATTTTCATTAGAAACCTGAACCGAGCCGACTTGCTTTCCAGGGTGGTGTCTCTCTAGCATCCATGTAGAGAACAAATTGAAGAGAGCCTGAAACAGGCCAAGGAAAGTAAGGAAGTTGCTAGATAAAATATAGTGGCTTCCTGGCTGGGCACCTCCTTTATGTACAGAGCAGTGGGTATAATTGAGACATATTTTGGAGGCCGAGCCAATAGAACATTTGAGTGCTGCTATAAAGGCTTTTGAGGATGGGGCTGCTGCTTGAGAGTAGAGTGTTTGTGTGTGTAAGGCCCCAGCTTCAATTGCCAGAACTGAAAAGAGTGGGAAAGAAGGAGAGAAGGGCAGATGGGAGGAAGTGGGCACACAGCAGCCACTGTGAGGCCAGAGCTGGGCTGGGAGCTGGCTCTCCCACTTACACTCCACTTGACACACCTTTATTTGTCACCGTTCCTTTGCCCTTCCTTTCCTTAGAAATCCTACAAGGGGCCGGTAAGATAGCTCAATGGTTAAAATTCCTTACAGCTCTTCCAGAGTTCAATACCTAGCACCATCAGGTAGCTTCAGGGGATCCAACACCCTCTTCTGGACTCTGAGGACACATGCACGCACGCAAGCAAGCGAGCATGCGGGCGCACACACACAGACCCCCCCACACACACACACACATACATGCAACACACAAATAAATAAGTATACCTTTTTAAAAAAAAAAATTAAAGAGAAAAGCTTGTTGCTTCGGGAATAGGGTCATCAGAAGCAAAAAGAGCTTTGAGGCTCACTCCGCCCCACCTCCTCAGATTGAGTGTCCCCTCCCTCTTTTCCTCTCTCATCCCTCTATCCTGCCCAGACCCTAAGAAGTTCAGTTTCACCCACTTTCCCAGCAAGCTTTCTCTTCCCAGCATGGTGTCATCTGCTACAAGAGGCAGACACCCTGGTGCCCCAGACTGAAGCAGTTGCATAATATTCAACCGGGCTCCCAGAGCTTCACAAAGCCATGCTTCCAAAATACCCTGTGAGTGAGCCCCAAATAATGCATGAAACTGTATCCGACCTGCTGTGCCCAGCACGCTCACACAGGAAGAGGGGCGGGGCTAGGCAGGACCAGACACCTGATAGTTTCTCAACACTAAAGAGTGATTGGAAAAGGGATTAGGATTAAAGGGATGGGGAGGGGGAAGAGGGAGGGCTCCAGTGATTTAGACTGGAGTGTAAGCAGACAAGGGGAGAGCAGTTGGAAGGGCTAACCCATGGGACCACAGCCCTGCAGTGAGCACAGAGGACACTTCATGGAGACCAGGATCCCTGAGTCACTCTTGTCCCTGCTCATTCACCACAGTCCCTGGGACTCTCCTTAGTAGATGGAGTCACCACCAACCTGCCTACAGCACACAACTCATCAGTGCTTTATCAAGGCTGGACAACTGTATTCTCTAAACTCAGGACTCTGTCCATGCATGGCCACAGCCATAATGAAGTCAGATGTCACATATGCAGGCTAGACTGGGGTGCTAGACACAAAGATAAAAGGTGATATTCACGGACAGACTTGAGCCCATGACGAGCTTCTCTGAGCTGGCGAATGTGGTACTCACTCACAGTACTATTGAGAGGCTGAAGCAGGAGGATCATTTGAGCTCAGAAATATGGGGCCAAACGAGGCAAAATAGCCATCTCAGAAAATAAATAAAGGGCTGGAGAGATGACTCTGCAGTTAGGATCATTAGCTGCTTTTGTAGAGGACCTGTAGTCATATCTTCAAACCTGCATGATGGCTAACAACCATTTCTAACTTCAGTCTCAGGAGGATCCAACGCCCTCTTCTAGTCTCTGCAGGAACTGCACACATGTGATGCACAGACATATAGAAAACAAACAAACAAAACATGTAGGGCCCATACACATAAAACTAAATTTTTTAATTAATAAGCTCTCTGGATTTGTCCCTGTTGGGATTTTCCATGGCAGTTGTTTGGATGGGGGATGGGGGAAGGGGGGGTCCCTGACTTGGACAGCAGGATTTGGGAGCCCTGTATTGTTCATTGCTCTTGATCCTAGCTCCAGATTGACCCTGTATGTTCCTGCTACTCTATGCCTACCTCAGTCCCCCTCAGCAAACCAGCCTTCACTCCTTCATCCACCAAGAGAAGGGAGGCCATGGGCTATGGCCTACCTCTCCTGGGCCAAGAAAAATAAGTAAAGCATAAATATTCTACCATATACAAAAAAATGAATACAAATTTTTAAATGCCACATAAATGTCAAAAAGAAAATCATTTAAAATCCTCTCCCCAAAAAAGCACTCTCTGAACCCCCATCCCTACTCAGGACTCTTAGGGCCCTGTCAATATCACAGTCATAACACTTCTTGTATTTTATTTAAAATGCCTATTATGCATGTTTGTCTATCCCAATGGGATTCTGAGGGTGCACGCTAAATATACCCCCTTTGGTTCCTCCATGCTCAGTATCTATTATATAGTAAGTTCACATCATGCATCCATTACACCAAGCAACTCCACTCCACATCAGCCCCTTCTACCCCCATCTCTGTCTTCACTGTCCTCGGAAGATCAGCCTGTGCCCAGTACCATGCTGCTCCTCACTTCCCAATCCAGCTTTATCCAACAGTCACCAAATTGCTTAGAAACTATTCTAGCAATGCTCTGAGGCGCCTCTGCTCAGATGCTCTAGGATTACCTACAGGAGCCCAGTTATACTATGAGGTCTACTCTCTGTGTTCCCACATCTCTCTCAGTTGTCATCATTAGGGGATTTTCCCCCACCCAATATCAATTATCAGTCGCTGGGTCACACTACCAAATGGGAGACTCCTAGGGGATACTTAAGCATCTCTGAATACTGAAACCGAGCTACACACCTGGCTTAGCTACACACCTGGTTTATATTAGATACTTTATAAATGTTTATAAATTAAACTGTTAAACCACAAGCATTTATCCCACTAGTCAGACCCTTCCTGAGGAAATCAGAGAAAAGAGGAAGAAAGTGAAGGTCATGATTGAAGGAGGGTAGGAGGAAGGAGGGAAGGAAGGGTGGGAAGAAAGAATGGAAGGAAGGAAGGAAAGAAGGGAAGAATGGAAGGAAAGAAGGAAGGAAGGAAAGAAGGAAGGGAGGAAGGAAGAAAAGAATGGAAGGAGGGGGAGAGAGAGGGAGGAAAGAAGGGAGGGAGAGAGAAAGGGGGAGGGAAAGAAGGAAGGGAGGGGGAGGAAAAGAGGAAGGAAAGAAGGGAGAAGGGCAGAAGAAAGGAGGGGGAGGGAGGAAAGGAGATGTGGGAAGGAGGGAGGGAAAGAGGAATGACAGAAACAGAGAGGGGAGAGAAAGAATGCCCACAGAGCCAGCCCCTGGGGTTCTGCTTCAGCTGATGGGACACACCCCTTCCAGTGCCACCCTATGCCTCCTGGGGTATCTCACTCAGGAAGTCTGATTCGTCTTTATCTCAGAGAACAGCCAGAGTTCTCCCATGTCACTTCCCAGGTGGGGGTCTAGGACAGAGGCATTTGAGACCCATCTTCACTTGGATTCAAATATCCAAACTGGTCAAGGCCCTCAGCGTCAGCAGAGAACTCTGAGGGCTGTGATGCGCTGCACGGTCAGTGAGCTCTCTCTCAGCAGCTCGCCAACAGCTGTGCACTGTTTAGTTTAGTGATTTTATTTTTAAGACAGGGTCTCTTGTTGTTCTTATGGAAAGGAGAGAAGAGGCCAATGG
Organism: Mastomys coucha; assembly: GCF_008632895.1. Classification (NCBI taxonomy): domain Eukaryota; kingdom Metazoa; phylum Chordata; class Mammalia; order Rodentia; family Muridae; genus Mastomys; species Mastomys coucha. Next base: position 55,799,715 of record NW_022196915.1, read on the forward strand.
GGTGGGGGAGGGGTTTCTGAGTGATGACAGTATCCTGGGGGGGATAGTGAACATCAGGGGGAAATTACCTTCCTGATGACTCAGAAACAGGAAATGGTGACCCAGAGGCAACACACGAAGGGCAGGCATGCACATATGTGATGACATCACTTCCCTTTTGTGAGGTATGGAAGTGGAAGAGGGGGAAGGCAACAATCAGAGACAGGGGCAGGGGAGGGGGGTCTTCTGCGTGTCTTTGCTCACATCTCCACCTCACCAGCCCCTATTCCTGTGGGGGGGGGGTGCCTATAACACATGACCCATTTCCTCTCTAACCCTTTCAGATTCTGGCTAAAAATGCAAGCCAGAGTGGTCTGCAGATGCTCACTCCCTCAGAGCCTAGCACACCAGTGATGGGAATCTGAGCCATCAGCATGAGGAACCTGGCTCCTAAACCCACTCAAACTGCCTTCCTGCTCCTGGAGCACAGGTGTGGCCCTACTGTCTCTTCGGCATCACTAGGAAGGGCAGGGTACCACCCCTAGCAGCCAGCAGCCTTACACAGAGCAAAGGTGGAGAGACTCAAAGGTGTGCATGTGAGCATCCAGAACTGAGTTTGAGGACAGCAGGGGCCCTACTCCAGAGCAAGGTGCACAGGACCTACGCAGTTAGATGAACAACCAGATGCTTTCTCAAGCTTACCTACCACAAAGTGGCGACCAGGCTACCAGGTGGGCCTGTTCTGCCAGGCACTGGGACAACCCAACCTTCAAGTCTTCCACCACAACAAGGACTTTCTCCATCCACAAGACTTCCACTTTGTGTAGAATCCACTGTTTATACAGCCTTGTCCTCCACCCCCCAGGACCCAGCAGGTGTAGGAGTCCCAGCAGAGAACATGTGGGGAAGGAAGTGTGTGAATATAGTTAGCATCCACACACAGCAGCTTGCTCACGGTCTGCTCCCTCCATGGGAGTTCAGGGTGACATGCAGCACAGCTGGAGTTTCTGTGACAGTGCACAGACCAAGGACAGGAGGTCACAAACTCCAGCACAGTCAGCAGAGCCAGACCTGGGGTTTGCCTCCATTTATCTTTGCTGTCTTGTCTATCTTCTCTGGAAGAGAATAAAACCAAGGTGCCACCCTGCTTAGCCAGCCACTTGTTATTTGTGCCACTCATAACAAGACAGGCAAGACACCATGAACCCAGACAGTGGCTTATTGGTATCCTGGGGCTTCTCTCCAGCAAAACTAACACTCACCCTTGAAACAATGCCTATGGGTGAGTGTCCAGGAAGTCACCGCGGAGGGGATGGGGAAGAAAGACGGATAGCCGAGTTTTGTCTTCGGGAAGAACTGATGGAACCAAGTGAGTGTGGGAACGCTGTGGCCTTGGGCATCACGTGGTCCTCCCGAATCATATGGTGCTCCCTGTACCATCATGCTGTCCTTGCCTCTGGAACCCCCTGGTGGTCGAACTATTTCTTACTCAGGCAGAACTATCTACTCAGGACATGTTTGAGGTAGAAGCTGAGGTGGATGCCACGTTCGCGGTGGGTCACGGCAGTGAGGACGACTCCATGGTCAACTGCAAGAAGGAACAGAAAACCAGAAAAAGTGTTGGTATGAAGAGAGGTGTCTCTTGGCTGTTACCAAATACGGTCCTGAAAGTAGTATCACCATAGAAACAGAAGCGCAGAGAAACAGTGGCATCCTGGACTTCAGCATAAGTCTCTGGCAAGGGCAGCTCTCCTTCCAACTCTCCCTGATGTCTCTGAGGTGCAGGAACAGAGGGCATACACAGGCGCCATAAACCACCCATCTCAATGGAATCTGGCCATTTGGGCTGGAGCTCAGGGACAGAGCTCTTTTTGAGAATGTACAAGGCCCTCAGTCTATCCCCAGAGACTCAAAGGGGGAAAAAAATATCTCTCTCCAGTCTTTCCCATAACGAGATCAGAACCCGAACCACTGCAAACTCACTCCTTTTTTTTTCAGATTTGTTTTATGTATAATAATACACTGTTGCTCTCTTCAGACACACCAGAAGAAAGCAGTAGATCCTATTATAGGTAGTCATGAGCCACCATGTGTTTGCTGGGAATTGAACTCAGGGCCTCTGGAAGAACAGTCAGTGCTCTGAATTACTAAGCCATGTCTCTAGGCCCTGGAGTTTAATGAAGACTTTGTCCCATTCAGGATTGCATATAACTCTTACATTTGAGAAGTTTTTAATTACTTGCAATAAACAGCCATCTACAAAAGGCAAAGTGTAACGAGAGGCACTGAAGGGTGTGAAGAATGAGAAAAGTCAAGGTTGGTTGTATTTTTCTAGATCAGGGGAAGGGGAGTCACTATTTCCAGGCTGGAGGAATAGGGACCTGGGTACAGGAGGACTGTGACTACAAATCCAGCCCAGAACATGGTGAGCCAAGCAATGGCAAGCTATTGAACATGAAGATACAATGGTGGCTCACAAAGTCACGCCAGCTCTCTATTGCTGTGTAACAAACCTCCCAAGACACCGGCAATACTGTCAATCATTCATTTGTCCACAGTTATCCAGTGCATTCTACTCTCTCTCTCTCTCTCTCTCTCTCTCTCTCTCTCTCTCTCTCTCTCTCTCTCTCTCTCTCTCTCTCTCTCTCTTTCTCTCTCTCTCTCTCTCTCCTCTCTCTCTCAGAGCCACAGATTCCACTGCATAGATTACTTGGAGGGTCCTGTTTTTCTTCCAGCCCTTTCTCTCCCATCTTTACTTTCCATTCTACAAAATCCAGCGGAATCTGAAAACCCAATCTGTTCTGGGTCCATGTTCCCCAGACCACCTACTCCCAACAGACTGCCTGACTGTGAGAACAGATAAAGCAAAGCCACAAAATGCCCTCTGGTGTGTCTAAAGACAGCTACAGTGTACTTTCATATAATAAATAAATAAATCTTTTTTTTTAAGCCACAAAATAATGCCTGATGAATTGCTCTAAGAGCTGCAGTCTGCCTTGGGTGTTGCCTTCAGGCAACCGGCTTTTGCTCCTCTGAAGGCTTGGACTTTTAGCTATAGTGACCACTTCAACCTTAAACCATTCCTCAGAGTAAATAAGATAAGTAGTTCCATGGTAGATAGATAGATCAATCAATAGATCGATAGATAGATAGATAGATAGATAGATAGATAGATAGATAGATAGATAGATAGATGGTAGGTAGGTAGATAGATAGATAGCCAGACAAACAGATGTAAGTATGTACTATGTATGCATTAGAAACTGGAGCAAAGTACAGTGACTACATCTTCCACAGAAATCCAGCTCCCAGGATTCACCTATTGGTCAGATCAGGATTGCCCCATCCAAGTTGAAGGCCAGCAGCCCCCAGGATCAGCTGTAAGGGGGAGACCTGGCATTGTTTCATCACTGTCTGACATCCCGAGGGTCTTCACTGCTCATGATACCCAGAGCATGCTACCTAAGCAACCTCCACACAAAGTGTCTCTGTGTCTCTAAATTGTTCTTTCTTCCTAATATTGAAAGTCTGATTCCCTAAATGCTAGAGATCTACAGCATGGTGAGCAGTCAGTCACAGGTATTATCCACTCAAAATTTACGGAGAAGATAGATCTTCAGAGTTCTTACCACAGAAGAGGGGGAAGGGTGGGCAAGATGACTCAACTGGTAAGGGCACTGATAAACTTGAGTCCACACCCCAGAAACTACGTGATGAATGGATAGAACTTGCCCTCTGATCTCCACATGGGCACACGGGCATGAGCTCTCACACACAAACACATGCACACAAAAAAATAAATTAAAACAAAAGTAAAGTAAAGGGGGGCAGAAGAGAAGCTTAATGGGGTGGCGGCATGCAAATTGACTTGACTATGATCATCATTTTATATTGAGTACATATATCATTGTGTTAAATCCCTCAGATTAAAGCTGTACAATTCTTACTTGTGAATTTCCCTCATAAGCCCGGAAGGAAAAGAAATAAAAATCTGTGGGATTTCAGCTAGCTCTGGTGTCACTGACTGCCGGTTTGATGAGGTCTTGATGACCCAGACAACAAATGTGACCTGCATCTCAAATTGAATGGAGACCAGATAAGGGGAAATTTGGAGACTTGTAAAGGATGAGGCTTTTCTTGGAATTGTTTTATTTAAAGAAAATGTGAGCCAGAGATTAAAAAGGTAGAAAGGTATGGGCTGTTGACAGACCCCGACATTACCGCACTTCCTCTTCCTAAAGTTTGTAAAGGTTATTCCGTGTAAATGTCAGCCGCCAACCATGAGGACCCTTTGTGTACACAGAATTATACTGTCATGCCTGGAAGAAGGAGAGCCACATGTCACTCACATAAACAACTCACCCGTGACAACCCCACCATGCAAACCATTCTGAAATACCCCAGAGGTGAGGGTTATTTCCGGCAACACTCATCTCTGACGTCTGCAACCTACATCTGACAACCGTGACTTTTTCCGCTGGACAATGGCAGATAACTTGGGCCTGGGGCAAAGGCTGGGAGCCAATAGCTTCCAAAAAGGAAAAAAAAAAAATTAATAAGGAAGAAAAGATTCACAATTAACAAGGAGCGCCATCTAGGGGGATTAGAAAGTAAAACTCTTCTTCAAGCGTAGACCAGCCTGGGAGAGGTACTGTCACCATGCTTGGCTGCACTTCTAGGAATCTAGACATTTTTCCGTCTCCCTGTGAGTCTCCCTGGACAAGCACACCTGAAACACACACATGCCATGCACTGCAGAGCCTTGCCAGAGCCCAGAAGACGGCTTAATAAGAAGGCTAAGATGGCTAAGTAGACGGAGGTCTGCTTGGAGTACCTGGAAGCATATGAGGAATGTGACATTAGAAGTACTTCTGTGGTTCTGGGGCAATAATTTTTTAAAAAGTGAACACACGTATTTGCAAGTTTTCCCAAGTGATCATTTTATGATCAGGATAACTAAGAGTTCCATGTTCGAGTATGAGATTCATCACTACTTTCATTTACATAATAGTTGTCTGTGTGTTATGCTACCTTTTTTAACACACATGCAGTGTAATGAGAACATTTGCCATCCCTGCAAGAATGCAGATGAGCAGAATTTTCTTTTCTTTTTTTTTAAAGATTAAATATGTATCTGTATGATATATACAGAGAGTATGCTATAGGTGTCTTCAAACAAACCAGAAGAGGTCATCGGCTCTTATTACAGATGGTTGTGAGCCACCATGTGGTTGCTAGGAATTGAACTCAAGACCTCTTAACTGAACTTAATTGAACTTAGTCAGTGCTCTTAACTGCTGAGCCATCTCTCCAGACCCAGAATTTTCTTTTCTTCAGACCTTCATGCTTAAGCAGAGGTCTTTGCAGCCAGGAGGCTCAGTCCATAGCTTAGAGAATGAGGCTGTGTAGAGTAAACACACAAGAAGGCTATCTGAGCAGGGACAAGATGAGGAATCGGAAGTCAAACATCTGAGCAAGCTGGTGGTAGATAAGCATGAAGCAGAGTTAAGGGACAAAGCCTAGAAGGAAGAAAATGGAGCTAGCAAAGGAGCCGCCATCTTTGTTGCCTCTCCACAATCCCCAACACTACTATGCTGTGTGGTATCCCTCAAGTCTCAGTCCCACACACATTCTCTGGCCTTGGTATGAGCTCAGCTACCACAGGGTATATGAGAGGCCATGGCTCTCTGAATCCTGGGCCGCCGTTTTCCATGTGCAAAGAGCCTTCCAACTTGGCATGCTCCAGAGAGATTGAACGCTGAATAGGCTGGTTGCTGACTGAGGAAAGGGGAAAAAGGAAGCATGGTGACCTTTTCCCCGATACCCCAAAACTAGAAACGTAAGTCTTAGCTCCTGGCTGGCTGCTTGTCAACTGTTATAGATGGATATCTGGGCCCAGAGAGCATCGCCTAGTACTTCCACATTCATATGTCCCAGAACAAGGAGATGGGCAGGGACATGTGGAAAGTGGTAGATACACACGGGTTAGTAAGAATCAGAGAACTCACAGAGGAAAGGGGTAGGCTAGAGCTAGTAGAAAGGGTGAGGTGTTCAATGGCAGGCTGGAGAGAAGTGACTCCACAGTTACAATCATTGGCTGTTCTTCAGAGACCTGGGTCCGCTTCCCAGCACCTACATGATGGCTCACAATCATTCATATTCCATTTCCAGGGGATCTGACCCCCGCTCTGACCACTGAGGATGCATGTGGTACACATACATCCATGCAGGTAAAATGCTTTATACATATAAAACAGGAGGAGGAGGAGGAGGAAGGGGAGGAACAGGAGGAGGAGAGAAGTTGTTCAATGACATCTATTTATTTCAATGGCCTGCATATTGGGACTTTTGTAGGTCATTTATTCTGTGTGTAGTTTTTTTTGTTTTGTTTTGGTTTTTGGTTTTTCGAGACAGAGTTTCTCTAAGTAGCCCTGGCTGTCCTGGAACTCACTCTGTAGACCAGGCTGGCCTCAAACTCAGAAATCCACCTGCCTCTGCCTCCCAAGTGCTGGAATTAAAGGTGTGCACCACCACCGCCCAGCTGTGTGTACTTTTTCTGAACATGCTGTTACAACATTAACCTTCATAGGGAGGCATTTCCAGTCTGGTTTCTTTGTGTGTGTAATTTGTCTCCACTCCACACCCTGATTCCCTGCTACAACACTTTGAAAACTGTTGAAAACTTTGAAAGTGATAAATAAATGCCTTTCTTTCTATGTCTTCCCTATCTCCAAAGAATTTTTTATTACTAAATTATTTTATTTATTTACATTCCAAATGTTGCTCCCCTTCCCGGTCCCCCTCCCAGAGTTTCTCACTTCATCCCCTTCCCCTTTGCCTCTGAGAGGGTGCTCCTACCCACCTACCCCACTTCACCCCCACCCCAGTATGCCCCTATAGGATTAGGCACACCCTTTCCCACTGAAACCAGACAAGGCAGTCCTCTGCTACATATGTGCCGGGAGCCACAGACCAGCCCATGTACACACTTTGGTTGGTAGCTTAGTCTCTGGGAGCTCCCCGGGGTCCAGGTTGTTTGATTCTGTTGTTGGTCTTCCTATGGGGTTGCCATCCCCTTCAGCTCCTTTGATCCTTCCCCTAACTCTTCCATAGGGGTCCTTGACCTCAGTCCAATGATTGACTGTAAGTATCTGCATTTGCTCACTGTATCTGTATCATCAGCTGCTGGTAGAACCTCTTGGAGGACAGCCATGGCATCAGTAATAGTGTCAGGGTTTGGTGCCTGTGTGTGGGATGCAGGACTCAGTGGGTATGACCTTAGCCCAAATGCCTGATTGAACCTGAAGAGAATGCCTCCAGTAAATAAACAGGGCCCCCAGTGGAAGTATGGGGCCACCCACCCATCTTCAAAGTGTTTTGACCCAGAATTGTTCCTATCTCCAAAGAATTGTGTCAAGATAAACAGATGCATGCTTCTGGGCAAAGCAGCTCAACACTGTTCATTATTCACTTTGCTCAGTGAGGCCCAGATGTGAGATCACCTGACTTTCTAATCTCATTGTGGTGATGCATTGTAACTGTGTTCTAATGCTGAATGGGAAAAGAAAAAGCCTTTGAAAGAGGGGTTCTTGTGCTCCGTGGTTGGGTTATCAGTCTATCAGCTTTGTTGGAACAAAACACAGCTCTCTCACCTCAAAAGAAATCAGAGATAGTTTATCCCTGAGTGAGCCACATTAGCCCAGGAACATGAAATCGGGCTGCAACAACATATTCCAATGTGGAAGAAGTTTCATGAAGTTGTTACAGTTACAGAACAAAGAAAGACACAAATCAGGGCACTTGGTAAATATGTTGATGGAAACATGGAGGTCCACAGAGTTATAGGTAAGTGGGGGTGATCTCTGTGAAGGCTTTTGGGTGCTATCTGGTGACACTCTAGTAGATTACTACATTCCAAAAGGTTTTTTTGATAGTCACAAGGATAGTGGCCCAGACACAGAGGCTGGCAGAAAACAAAACAAAACAAAACAAAAACCTGTTTCAGGAACTTAAGGACAGTCCAAGATCATTTCCCTCTAGACCTGCAGCCTTCTAACTCTACACGGTAAGGAAATACAATCGGCCCTGTACACCCTTTAACATGGGTGTGGCTTTTTTCTAGGAACATCAGATAAAATCTGTTTCCCCACACTTGCGAAGTTAGCATATAACTTTCCGTCTACCAGGCAGATGGGAAAACTGAAGCTAGCCTCCAGTGAAAAATTACAAAAGGCTTCCTCCCGCTCTCAGTATCTATCAGAGGGCTGGACTCGAGGACAGAACTCTGACAAACTAGAATGGGGTAGGGAGGTCCTACACCCCCACAAAACCGTACAAAATTTATAGTCTTTGGCCCAGTAAGATTATAGAACTACAATAGCAGCAAGGCTCTAAATTCCACTTCTTTTACAAATGTAGGCAGCAGAGCTAGAGACTACATGTAGGCGCCTGTCCCGGTGTGTAAGTGTGTGTCATACTGAGAACAGTAAGTGCACTAGACCCAACCTTAAAATAGCCACTGTTTATAAGTAGCCCTTTAAAAGATTTGCACATAAACAGACCCTTAGATGAACCTTGACTTTGTTAATATACAGTTTCCTTATGAAATCAACGAAAATATAAGCAATTATCTCTTTTGGTTTGGTTTGGTTTTTGAAACAGTTTCTCTTGTGTAGTCCTTGCTGTCCTGGAACTCCCTCTGTAGAGCAGGCTGGCCTTGAACTCAGAGATCCACCTGTCTCTGCCTCCCAAGTGCTGGGAATAAAGATGTGTGCCACCACTGTCTGACAGAAGCAATTGCCTTAGTAAAACATGAAAGTCAATTACTTTTTGCAAATGTTACACAAGAGGCATATTTTAAAGACAGCCTTCTTGCTTTAGACACAGAAAATGGGGTTTTAGTTTTGCGTTAGTGCATTGAATTTTGAAAGTCACTATTTAAAAAGTTTCTTTACATTTGGAAGCATCTTTTATAAAACTTTTTGATAAGAGCATCAATGACCAGAAATAAACTTACCTCACCTGGTCATACAAGCAATTGTATTGCACCTGCATAAGTGCATCCCAAAATGTGATGGCCCTTTCTAACCAGAGATATAACATGGTTGTTGAAAGACCTCAGTCTCGAGCTGTATAAACAGCTCAACAGCTAAGAGCCACTTGCTGCTCTTCCAGAGCTGCACACACAGGAACACAAGCACACAGGCAGAGAGAGAGATGGGGGAGATGCATACAAAGCAATTTGTTCTTTTAAATCTTGTCCTAAATGGAAATTGTAAAACGCTGAAAGTCTTCACGGCCTATGTATCAGGTCTTCAAACAGACACTTAAATCCAAACTACATTTGATTCTCTGTGGATGGTACCAGAGAAATTCTGTCAGGAAACCAGGTATGGAGGTTGCTGGTCTGGGTAACCTCTACTCCCTTTCCCTGGGTTTTCAGAATGTTTTGAGCCTTCTCCAAGAACCAGGAAGATGCTCAACCCAAGAGGGTGCATGATATACTATTTCCAGCAGAGGGCAGTATTGGCTCAAACTTTCCGCATTTCTCTCTGATCTGGTAGTATTGTCCTGCAGACGTTTGTTTCATAACTCTTTTTTTAAAACACTAAAAATTACCTAGAAGGCCATCACTTCTTTCAATCACATAACTGCACTCTTCCTACCCAACTTCACCCACCGAAAGTCGGTGACTTAATATTTAGTTGTATTCATCCTCAGCCATTTGTAAAGCTAAGTACAAATTGACTGCATTTGGTCTGGAGAAAGTACCAGCTGCTCTTGCAGAGGACCCAGGTTCAAATCCTAGAGCAGCTCACAACTACCTCCGACTCCAGTTCCAGGGCATCCAAGACCCTCTTCTGCTTCTTCCAGAACCAGGCATGCAAGCAGTGTACATACATGCACACAGCCAACACAGACACATAGAATAATCAAAATAGGTTTTTTAATTCCATCATGTTTTTACACGTGGCCACAAATATTCTCCAACAAACTTTGTTTTTCCAAAATGTAACACAGAAAACTTAGAGACTCACAACTCACATTTTATTGGCATAAATAAATATACCATGAGCATCTCTCTTCTGCACCCACAGTTTTGGAGCAGTCATGTGTTACAGAACAAGTTCATGTCATGATCACACAAAAAAAGAAAAGAAAAGAAAACAACAAAGTATAGTAATAAATATTTTTAGCTTTTCAGTTATAGATTCTACTACATTTCCCATCTCTTAACATGAATCTAAATGAATCCTGGAATTAAAGTACAAAGAAGTTAGACCACGGATATAGCTATTTGTCTTTCTTTTTTTCTTTCAAAATTCAGTGTAGGGGACTGAACTCAAGGCCTTGGGCAAGCCCTCTGCCCCTGAACTCCAGCCTTGCTCTATGTAGTTTTATTTTATATGTTATCATGGTTTGAATAGTTTTTAAACATCGTTTGATATTTACTGTGCATTAAAAAGAATTACAGCAAGCCCAGCAAGATGGCTTAGCAGGCAAAAAGACTTGCCTGACTACTGAGTTTGCTGTCAAGGACCCATATGGTGGAAGGAGAGAAAACTTGGCGGACGTAGGTTGTTAACGTACATTACTTTTCCCATTACAAATACTTTGAGACACAAACATTCTTGAGGTCACTAAACTATACCATTTATACAAAGGAATATTATTTTTAAAATATTGTACATTTATCTCACCACTTTAAGTGTCTTGCCATTTGTATCTTACAATTTTAATAAACATTGCTGTCTTTGTCTTTCACAGTCCCACAGACAAAATCGTGGAAGCCAGCTAACCCGATGGTGTGGGTTAACTGCCAATCTTTATCCGGCTGATGGGATCCTGCCCTTCTGCCCTCATTAGGAGAAAGGGGGTCATTTAGCTAAGCTGAACAATGAGAGAGTCTCCAACTGGGCTTGGGGGCGGGGAGGGTATTGACTATGTCAAAGGGAGGGAAGGTTACAGAGCTGTTGGGGGACAGGGAAGGGTCTTCAAAAAGGCTTTGCAAGTGACACTCTTTGTCAAGGGCAAAATAGGCAGCAGAGCCTGCACCCTGGAGAGATGGAGAGGATGGTAAGTCTGCCTTGCCCTGGGAATGCCCAGCACAAGAGGGCAGACTTTGCAAAAGAAAAATAAAATCTGAACGCATAATTCGAAGACGGGGGGGGGGGGGAACTGAGGGAGTTTTGCAAGAGATACTGTTCAGCATCCGGTCAGATTACAAGATAGTTGGGGATAAGAGATGATATCTGCGTCTGCAAAGATCGAAAGTGAATAGAAGGGAAGAGAGAATACCAAACAAGAAAAGTGACCCAGTCTCCCGGAAGGTCTGGAGCCTAGCTTCCCTGAGAGGAGCTCACTCCTCCCCCTACTGGCCAACTGCTGGAGCTGCACCACAGGCTCCTAACTGAAATCCTGACCTTTGATGTGACTGGGCAGATAAAGAAACAAACAAAAACAAAAACAAAAACTTTTAAAATGTGGCACCCAAGAAACAAGAGGGTTTAAAAGGCACATCAGCCATTTCTATCGCCACTGAACTACTTTTTTAACTACTTCTCTTGCATAAAAAATTTTGAAAGATCAAGTAGAAATAGAGGTCAGGAACCAAAGAGTAACACAAGACTAAAGCCAAATCTTAAAAGCCGCCGACCTGGAGCGATGGCTCTGTGGTTAAAACACAAAACAAACAAAAGCCAAGCTGCAGCCAAGGCTCACAACTGCCTGTAACTCCAGCTGGGGGCAGGGGGGATCCACCTTCTGCCCTCTTCAGGCACCTTTATTCACGGGCACAGACCACACAACGATACACACGCACACATACACACACTCAGTCAAAGACACACACATAAGCACATATAGTTTTATTATATATACATGTATATAATAAATATATAATGCATATTTATAACATTATATATACATATATGTGTGTGTATACATATATATGTATATATTTATTCCAACAATGCATAGCAGATACCAAGTTGGGGGATACACATTACGTGTTTTCAATGGGAAGTGAACTGCCTGCCAGGAGACTACAGCTATTCAGCTAGGTCTACTGACAGCAGACTTCTAATCCCAGCCCAGGGAGACTGAAGCACGAGCACAGCAAGTTTGAGGCCAGCCTGGGCTACATAGTGAGTTTAAAGTAAGCCTGGATTATACAGAGAGATCAAAAAAACTGACTCAAAAAATAAAAAAAAAAAAAATTAAACAAGAAGAAAAGATTATTTACCTCCAGTCTTCCAGATTTGAAAGACAACCTGTCTTTACTACTGGATCTTAGAAACTTACCCTTGCTGAAACTACAGGGGCAAGTTGCCATACCTACTTCATGTGCGTGCCTGTGTGCATGTGCGTGCGTGTGCGTAAGTGTGTTCACTTCTGCCTTTGTTTCCTGTTCCCTGGAGTAATGCCAATGTGAATTCATAACCTTGATAGTATGGATTTGGATTTCAATGCCAGTGTTCAATGTGAGCGTTCAGATATCTTGCTTTACTCTCCACCTTGGTAAGGTAAGTTGCCCAGCTGTGTCCTCTTCTCCAGCCCACTCTCACAAAGTGTGTTACCACACGGAATCCCAGAAGTACATGAAGAGTGTCCTACCGACGTATCAATCCCTGATGAGCCATAGCCTTTGTCCACTTTCTCTGTTACCACAGAAACTGAAGCCCAATTTCATCAGGATGGAACCATGACTTGGGGTGAGAGCTGCCTAAGACACAGACCTTCCCTTTTAGGAAAGGTCTCTTCCTGGTTTCTCTTGCTTGAGTGCTTGTTTGTTTTGCTTTGCTTTCCTTGTTTAACCCTAAGGATGTCATAGTTTCTGCACAGACAGTCAAGACTTTTGAAATATTTTTCTAGCATTTGACTCAGAATTATCAAGTGAACTCCCTGTGGCAGAGAAGCTAGTTTTCAGAATGCAGGGTCCAGTCCTCATTTATACCATGCGAGAGTAGACTAATAGGTCCTCATTTGTTGTCTGTTGCTTTGATGAACAACTTGATCAAAAGCAACTTAGGAGAGGAAAGGGTCCACTTGGTTTATGGGTCACCGTCCATTATCAAAGGATGCCAAAGCAGGAACCCGGAGGCAGGAATCAAAGCATGGAAGACGGCTGCTTACTGGCTTGCTTCCCCTAACTTGCTCAGCTATCTTCCTTACATAGTCTATGCCTACCTGCCTAAGGATGGCACTGCCCACAGTGGGGATGAGCCCTCCCACAACAATTAGCAATTAAGAATGTACCCACAGGCCAATCTGATGGAGGCAGCTCCTCAGCTGAGATTCCCTTTCCCAAGAATACCTAGGTTTGTGTCAAACCGGCAAAAAGTAACTACGGCAACATGGTTTTAGTTCAAACGCAGTGGTGGTTTGCTTCTTTCTTCCTCAAACCCTCTGAGTGTTTTAGGACTCTGGATCAGTAGCATCTTAGAGCTCTTCCCTTTAAAGACGATGATACCAAGGCCCAAAGAATCAACATAAAACACTGATACTGGTGATCAGAGCTCAAGCTATTTCCTGTATATGAAGATTATAGAGAAAGGTTACTTGGAAAAATCTCCTGTTGACCTAGTTAGAAGGGAGGAGAGCTTAGCGTTCTCAAAGGCTTGTCACTTAACAGCAGGGTCGTGTAGGCATGCAGGGCACCCAAGAGAGTACAGGAAGTAGGGGCTGCCTAGCCCAGAACTTGACTTGTTCTAGAAAATATCAGGAGCCCAAGAAGAGGCTGTTGGGGGTCAAGGGGATCATCACTGTACTCCTAGTTGGGATTGCTCTCCAGTGTTCTGCAGCTAGAAGCTAGCATCCCAAATGTACCATTTCAATGGCTATATACAAACAAAAAGACACATTGATACCTGTGTTAGGTATGTGGGCCTGACAGTTTGTTTTTACATATTCCCAGACAATCTTTACAATAGGCCTACTAGGTAAGGCTTGAGAAAACCAGTGGCAACTAAGACCAGGGAAATCAAGAGAAGAAGTGCCATATGCCAAAGGCGAAAAGGACTTCGACAAATTAGAGAGCAAATGCTCTGCTAAAGAGTGTGACTGACTTAGTCGGGCAGTGGTGTCACACGCCTTTAATCCCAGCACTTGGGAAGCAGAGGCAGGCGGATTTCTGAGTTTGAGGCCACCCTGGTCTACAGAGTGAGTTCCAGGACAGCCAGGGCTATACAGAGAAACCCTGTCTCGAAAAACCAAAAGAAAAAAGAAAAAAAAAATGCGACTGACCTCCAGAACCCATGTAAAAGTGGAAGATAAAGAGAGTCCACAAAGTTGTCTTCTGACCTCTACATACATGCCCTGGCTTGTGTACCCACACACATATGCACCATACACACCTATGATGATAACAAGTAAAATACATATAGTTTAATATAACCACATTATTAAAATAATGAAGTCAATATGGCTATATCATCCTTTTCTCCAACTTTCCCAGTAATGCTTTTTATGGCTGTGGTGGTTCGAATATGCTTGGCCCGAGAGTGGCACTATTAGAAGGTGTGGCCTTGTTAAAGTAGTGTGGTCTAGTTAGAGGAAGTGTGTCACTGTGGGGGTGGGCAATAAGACCCTCCTCCTAACCACAAGGGAGCCAGTCTTCTCCTGTCTGCCTTCAGATGAAGATGTAGAATTCTTGGCTTCTCCAGCACCACGCCTGCTTGGGTGCTGCCATGCTCCTGCCTTGATGATAATGGACTGAACCTCTGAACCTGTAAGCCAGGCCCAGTTGAATGCTGTCCTTTGTAAGAGTTGCCTTGGTCATGGTGTCTCTTCACAATAATGGAAATCCTAACTAAGACAATAGCCAAGGAGAAAGAAAGAAAGAAAGAAAGAAAGAAAGAAAGAAAGAAAGAAAGAAAGAAAGAAAGAAAGGTAGAAAGGAAGAAAGGAGGAAAGGAGGAAAGAAAGAAAAAAAAAGAAAAATTTTGTCTTAGGTTTTGTGCCTCTTTAGTCTCCCAGAATATAGAAATTATTCAGATTTTCCTTTAGATTCATAACTTTGGCAGTCATGAAGGTCATAAGCTTGCAATAGAATGTGTTTTTTTACAAAAATGACCATGGTAATATTTTAATTTTTATGTGATCTTCTAGAACATGCTTGCTGCTAATAATGAGAAAGGGTAATCTATTTCCTCTCTCCTAGAAGCTAAGTGGATGGTCACAAAACTTTTCACAATTGAGGGCAGCAAGCGCAACTGCTCTGTGGGTTCCGAGGCTGAGCCACAGGAAGGATAGTGCGCCACTCCTATGACCACAGCTCCACCGCCATGATGGACTGTTTGCCCTCAAATCCTAATGCAAAATATGCCCTTCCCTCTCAACTTTTCTGTCGGATATTTTCTCAAAGCAACAAGAAAAGTGACCAACCTAATGAAAATGATTCAATTTGCCAGGCTTGGTGGTGCACACCTGTAATCCCAGAACTCAGGAAGCAGAGGAAAGCAAATCTCTGTGAGTTAGAAGCCAGCCTGTGCTACACTGCGAGTTTAAGGCTAGCCAAGGCTACGTAGCGAGACCTTGTCTCAAAATAAAAAAGGAATCCAGGGGGTGTATTTCAACATACAGACTTAAATGTATGACTTCTGTGACTACAATGTACAGCTTCCATTAAAATAACAGAAAGTGCACAGCATACAAAATGTAAAAGTGTGAATTTGATGCAAGTAATTTTTCAGGGACCACTACATTTCCCACTTTGTGTTGTAAAGTTTCAGTTACCCAAGGAATTCTGCCTTTTAAAATTCCAGCCACCCAAGGATTCCTGCCTTATTTTGAACCTACCTACTGCATCTTCTCACTCCCCTACCCTAATTTTGATGCACACTTCCAGAAAAATGCATGCAGAAACAGAGCCTTTCCTAGAGAGGGAAAGAGACAAGGGGTGCACTCCTTTAGTCCCAGCAGAGGTAGGCAGAGCTCTGAATTCAGTGCTAGTGTAGTGGACAGAGAAAGTTCTAGGACAGTCAGGGCTGCACACAGATACTCTGGCTGTGGGGGGAAAAAAACTAATAGACAAATAAATAAATGAACCTAAATAAATAAATAAAAGATTTATTCCTGGGCTGCTGGTGTGGGTCAGTTGAGAGAATGTTTACCTAACATACATGAAGCTCTGTGTTTGACACCACCCCCCAAGGACCCCAGAAATCAGCTATAGTGGTGCACACCTGTTAACCCAGCATTTGGCCTGTGGAGAGAAATATCAGGGCCATTCTTCATAGCAAGTTCCAGGTTAGCCTAGAGCACATGAGACCTTGTCAAAAGAAACAAAGAAACAAAGCCAGCAAGCACACCCTTTGTGTTTCCCTGAAGTTTCTTTATTTTTGCTGGTTGGTGGTATTTTTTTTACTTAACACTTTGGACTGATTGCAAAGCATTCATGTGTGTGTGTATGTGTGTGTGTGTGTGTGATATTCTTTTATGATATTTAATGTAGTTACTCAAAAAGTATCACAAAAGAACATGATGACATGAAGTTTTTCATAATACAAGATTAAAAGGCAAATTAAAATCATATAATACTTCTTTAAAATAAATTTGTTATGCAAAAACATCAAAATTATAGATATTGTCAGATATAGGTAGTGAGATTAGAACTCTTGTGTGTTTATATATTTCCTTTGCTTGCTATGTGTTTATGTATTTCCTTTGTTTGCCATGAATGAATTCTGCTTTGATTCTAAAGAAGGGAAGAAGAGAGAAAAGGGATGGAGATTGAGTCAAGATGTTTCCCAAATGACTACAGCTTGTTGCGATGAGATTTGGGTCTTCCCACACTAATGAATCCAACAAGATAATCCCTCACAGAGAGCTTTCAGAGACTCACCACAATCTGTAGAGCATTCACAGGTATGCCTGAGCCTGTCTCCCAGACAGATCTAAACCCTGTCAAGTTGAGAATTTGGGGAGAAAAAAAGGAAGAAAGGAGGGAGGGGAGAGGGAGGGAGGACAGAGAAAGAGAAAAAAGGAGAAAAGAAGAAATCAGTAACAAAGAAGAAGAAGAGGAGGAGGAGAGGAAGAGGAGGAAGGAAAGGAGGAGGAGGAGGAGGAGCTTACTCTTGGGGAAGAGTGGAATTTGCATTTCTAACCCAACAACCATCACTGTGAAGCACATTCCTAAGAGCAGTCAAAACAAAGAAACAATGCTCTCTGTGCTCCAGTCATTTCATTTCCCCTGTTCACTCACCCCCCATTTGAATAAATCCACACTGTGAAGTAAAAGCTAATACAGGGGCTAATGTACTCAAGGTTGTTAGAAAGCACTGTGGTATGCCCTGCACAGCTCATTCCCTACAACCTACCCTCCACAAAGACTCACATGGGTTCCCGGCTTTTTGAAGCCCCATCATCTGAGGCCCCCTGTTCATCCTTTGAGTTTAGGCACCTGAGGGACTACCCCCACCATGGTCACCACAGATTGTCCTTAAGTCCAAGACTCACTTCTCACTTGTTTTACCTGGCCTGCCAGTGGCATTTCATATCATTTTTACCCATGCCACCCCACCCCCACTTCACAGGCTTCTTTCACTTGTTCCTATGGTGGTTTGATTATGCATGGCCCATAGGAAGAGGTACTATTAGGAGATATGACCTTATCAGAGGAGGTGTGGCCTTGTAAAAGGAAGTGTGTGTCATTTTGGAAGCAGGGCTTTGAAGTCTCAGATAAATGCTCATGTCTGGCCAGTGTGACACAGTCCCCCCTGGCTGCCTGCCGAAGACAGTCTCCTTCTAGCTGTCTCCAGATTTAGATGTAGAACTCTCAGCTCCTCCAGCATTCTATTTGCCTGCACTCTGTCATGCCTCCCACCATGATGATAATGGACTAAACCACTGAATCTGTAAGGCAGCCCTAATTAAACCTTTGCCTTTAAAATAAGAGTTGCCTTTGTCATGGCGAAGTTGCTGTCTCTCTTCAGCAATAGAAACTCAAACTAAGGCAGTTCCCAAGCCGCACACCACCCTCTCTATCCTTTTTTTACCTCTCTCTACATTCTTATTTATTGATTACTCCTCTTCTACCAACCCTTTCCCCTTGGACATGAAATTTTTGAAGCTACGGGGGGGGGGGGAGAAGGGGACACAAAGATACAAAGCATACCTAGCTGACTATTTCATCAAATAGTCAGCTACCACAGTTTTCCCAAGCTTTCCCTGTTACCACATTATCTGTTGAGCCTGTGTCCTCTTGGCTCCTGAGCAGCAGCCCTGTTGAAATCACACTCTTGTCATCACATCTAAGAATATTAACAGCAATAGTTTAATTTGTTTGTGTCTCTGTGATGAAACACTGACCAAAAGTAACTTGAGGGATGAGAGTCCACTTGGCTTGCAAATTACAGTCCATCGTTGAGAGAAGCCAAGACAAGACCTGAAGCAGAGACCATGGAGGAACACTGCTCACTGGCTTGCTTCCAGGCTGACTTTCAGTTAATTTTCATATAGTGCCTGGCCCTCCTGCCTAAGAATGGTACCACCCACAGTGGACTGGACCCTCCTATACTAACTATCAAACAAGAAAATGTCCTACAGACATGTTAACAGGCCAATTAGATTTTTCCATCTGGAAGCAGCTCCTCAGGTGAGGTTCTCTCTTCCCAGGTATGTCATGTTGACAACTGAAGCTAAACTAACACAGTACTGTGTCAGTTAATTCTTACGCAAACTTCCCCATTTCTTCCAATGTATTTAGAGCTAAAGCTCCTTCGGTTTCTCTTAGTCTTCACTAATCCATGTTTCTTTAAGTCACTGTGGTAATTAGGGTTAATTATCAACTTGATGAGATCTAAAATTGACTAGGAAATATCTAGATTGTGGTTTGCCTCTGACAATGTGTACGAGGGACTCTCTTGGTTGGGTTCATCTGTGTGGGGAGATCCATTTTAACTATGGACTGAACCGTTTCCTGAGCTGGAACCCTAGATGGTATAAAATGGAGTGAGCTGAGCACCAGCATGCGTCAGTCTGTTTCCTGACTCTGGATGCACTAATGACCAGATGCCATAGACTCCTGTTGCCAGGACCTCCTGCTATAATGGACTGGACCCTTGAACTGAAAGCCAAATGAGCCCTTCCTCATTTAACTTGCTTTGTTAGGGTATTTTGTCATAGCAACAGGAAAAGTAACTAAGACAATGACATTGATTTCACACACACACACACACACACACACACACAATTCAGACCAGTTGCTTCGTGACTCTCATGAAAAATCTCTGGCTTTGGCTCTGGAGAAATGGCTTGGTGGTTAATAGTACTGGCTTCTCTTCCAGAGGCCCTAGGTTGAATTTCCAGCACCCAGGTAGCAACTCCCAACCACCTATACCTACAGTCCCACAGAATGCAATGCCCTCTTCTGGTGTGGAGACATGCATGCAGACAAAACACTCACATACATAAATAAACAAATCTAAGGGGGTGGAGGACTCTGACCTTGGGACTAAAGGGGTGTCTCTACTGGATACCCTTCCAAAGGACCCAGGTTTGATTCCCAGCACCCACATGGTGACTCAACTATCTGTCACTGCAGTTTCAGGGGATCCAGTGCCCTCTTCTGGCCTCCTCAGACAGCAAGCAGACATGTGGTATAGGCAAAACACCCATACTCATGTGGTTTTTTTTCTAATTAACAAAAAAGGGGGATCTCTGGCCTCTCAAGATGTAGACTCACAGAAGGCTGGTCTTAAGTTTCTCTTCCTTTCTAGTCACATTCTGCATTTGCAGTGACTTCATCCAAGATTCCAGCTTCAAATAGCATCTATTTTCCAACAGCTCTCAAATATTTATTTTCAGCCTAAGCCTGCCTCCTGTACTCCAGGTCCCTAATGTTTATTGCCACTCTTTACCTGATAGTCATAAATATCTTGGATCTTCCAGTTGAATGTCTGGAATTCTCCCCCACATCTCCCCTGTATAGAACGCTCCCCTTTAGAGTGCACCACTCTCTCTTTTCAAGTCTTGACAGTCCTCCTTCTCGATCCTTCATTGCCTTTCATTCTGTACGTCCATGTCCAGTCTTCCTGGAAATCCTCTTTTCTGTCCTTCAGAATGCCCTCAGTTTGGGGCATTTTTTTTCATCTCCCTGTCTTCATCCCTGGGTCTGTGGTCACCACCCACTGCTAGACTACCACAGTAGCCTCTGAAGGATGCTTCCCTCTCTTCCCAACTCAGCGTTCCTGCTCCCTACTCTAAACATAGAGCCAAGGGTCTGCTCCAACATAAGACACAGCACATTACTTCTATCCAAGACCTCTCAGTGTTCCTAGTTACCTTCAAATGGACAAACTAAAGCCCTTCACTAGCCTTGCTCCCTCATCTAATCTCTAATTACTACCCCCTTTCTATTCACTGAACCACATTTATTCTCAATACACAGTAGCTCTGCACACATTCCATATTCTCAATACACAGATGCTCTGCAAACATCCCAGCTTCAAGCCTTTGCTCTAGCTATTCACCTGGGGATACCTGTTTGGCTCACTCCTTATATTAGTTACCTTTGTTGTTGCTATGACAGAAACAAGGTAAGGGAAGAAGGATTCATTGTGGTCCATGCTTTGAGAAGGTACAGTCCCAACATGACCAGGAAGGTATGATGGAGTTCATGGCAGTAGGAGCATGCCACTAGGAACATCCCCAGCTGGAACTGGGGCTGGGTTGTAACTCATAGGGTTACGTTCTGCTCCTAGAAACCCACTTCCTCTACCCAGGTCACCTCCTGAAGGTCCCATAATCTCCTATACAGTGATGATAGCCAGGAACCAACTGTTCAAACACATGAGCCTGTGGGACATTTTACATCCAAATTATAACACTTCCTCAGTACCTCAGAAGAAGCTGTTACATTCTGAGAATGAAATGTCCCTCATAAGCTAATATGCTGAATGCTTGGTGGCCAGTTTCAGGAAGTTACATGGGATCTTCTTCTCCTTCTCCTCTTCCTCCTCCTCCTCTTCCTCCTTTTCCTCCTCTTCCTCTTCCTCCTCTTCCTTCTCCTCCTCCTTCTTCTTTCTCTTCCTCCTCTTTCTCCTCTTCCTTCTTCTTTTTCTTCTTCTTCTTCCTTCTCCTCCTCCTTCTACCTCATCTTTCTTCACCTTTCTCTCCTCCTCCTCTTGGAAGAAGTAGGTCACTGGTGGCATACCTTTGAAGGCTAAACCTGGTCCCATGACCCATCTGCTTCCTATCTACAATGAGGTTAAAAGCCTCTGCCACATACTCCTGTTGCCATGATGATCTACCACACCATGGGCCCAGAACCAATGGACTCTTGTGAACTGATATCTGAAACCAAGCCCAAATAAATCCTTCCTCTAAGTTGTTTATATCAGGTGGCTGTTGTATATAACCTTCTTTCTTAAAACTGCAATTACTCATCTAGACACACAATACCGCCAGCGTCCTTTCTTCCATACCCTGTATCAACTACCAATGAGTTACACAAGTATGTGCTACAGCATTGTTTTTTAAATCTTGGTTGCCTTCTCTCCTATAAGTACCCTGAGAGGAGAAATCAAAATGACTTAAACAAAAGACCAGAAGGATCTATAAGGATATCCAAAGACCATATGTAGATAATGGGTTGTATAGACACAGGGAAAAAAAAGCAAGTACCTGGTTAACTTCAAAGTATTGACTGTTAATAATCACCCCTTTGTTCAAGGTGGAAAAGGAATGCTGTGATTCTAAATAAATGGCTTGTTGTTAAGTTAACCATTTTTATATTCAGCTACTTGGCAGGATGTCAGTTAGTAGGAAGGAAATGTCCTCTGCTGGATTCCCCAGAGGCAACAGTACAGATATAGGAAAGAGGATCTTAGGTCCTCAGCCAAGCAGAAGCCCTGGCCTCCAATTGCTAAGACTGTTCTCAACCTTATTTGATTTCCCTGGGCCTGTCTCTTCTACTTACTGTAATAAGCACAGTTTCAGCATGCCCCCTTCTTTCTGTCCCAGACATGCAAAGAGACTGAGAGGAGATCCCAAGTAAAAAATTTAAAAATCTGAATAATTAAGAGTTGCTTCATCAATCAGAGCCAAGCATCTTATGATCTTTCTACTACCCCTGTTCCCTAATCTGTCCCGCTTGCTAGGGCTTGGGAAAGAACAATGCATAGCCAGCTTGACTAACTTTGCCTCCTTTAATCTTGCGCGAGCATGCCCTAGGCCCTCTGAACACAGACACACCCCCAATGCTGCCCTAGAGAGGCACTTAGGTGCTAGAAGGGGACCCAAAGGACAGTAAAAGCCAGAGGAGTCCTACCAAAGGACACTAGATGTCAGGCTTTCCAGTATAAATCTGTTGCATAAAATGGCTCTGCTCAGAACAAGAGCCCTCCCTGGCTGCCATTTAAATGAGTCCCTTACTCTAATGTTACACTAGCCTAGCGTCAGACTGTCTGGGAGCAGGTGGAAGGGGAAGCATTCCCAGCTATCAGAATAATTTATCTACAGAGCACCAAATACTAACTTGTGCCTGTGCCTGTGCCTGCTCTATCTGGGTCCATGTGGTAGCCCACCCCCCAACCCTTTAAGTGAGACTAATGTTGTGACCAGTGGCCACTAGGGACCAAGTAATGGAGTACCCCCAGCAGCCCTGGCAGTACATGAACCATGCCTTTTCCCATGGTTGTTTTCTTTTGGGAAAGGATCTTGAAGCCGAGTGAGATGGCATATAACCATAGTGCCAACACTCAGGGAAGATAGAGGCAGGAGGACCTCTGCAAGTTCAAATCCAGCCTAGTCTACAAGCCAAGATCCAGTGCCACATAGGGAGAACCTGTTTCCAAAATGAAGGAGGGGAACTGTTTGCTATGAGGTCCAGTCTTGGCCTCAAACTCAAAATCCTCCTACCTGGTTTTCCTCAGTCCTGGGGCTACAAGCATGTTCCATCATGTTCTCTGCTCCTCCCTGTGTGTCTGAGAGAAGCATGTGCAAGCTCTGGTCCAGGGACTCTCTGGGGAGTTTCCACTGTCCCTAGTATCCATTCAGAGTCAGGAAGCACAGAAGCCCGCAATTGTACTACAAATGAAATGTCTCACATGTAAGAAACCATGTAGAAGTGGGTAGACCACAGACACCTCAGAAGGGCCACACCGACAGACAGTGCCTTAAGAGTGAGTAATGCTGTGGAGAAGGAAGATGCTCTAAATGACTTCCTAGAACCAGGTTCACATTTTATTCAGCCGAGAGCATGAGAACCTGGAAGTTGGTTTAATAAGTACTCTCACCTCAGACTTGTCCCCGGTCACTTACAACAGCATCTGATCTACAAAACACCTCACTAGGGCCAAGTTTTTATGTTTTCTAAGGAGTGTGCTTAAGTTGTCTTTTAATAATTAAACTCCTGGGACTGTCTAGATGGATATGCAGGTACCTTGCTACCAAGTCCGGCACTCTGAGTTTGAATACTAAGACCTACTACATGGTGGAAAGAGAGAATTGGCTCCTGCTGATTTTCCATGATCCTTCATAAGCAAGATGTGGCAAGCATTTATCGAGACAGATACACACACAGGGGCACATAGGGGGCAGGGTCAGGGAGGAAGAAAGGGAGAGAGACACATATGGGGAATGCTCTGTCTCAAAAAGCTAAAGGTATCGATGAGCGTATAGTTCATCAAGAGAGCCTTTGCCTGGCATGTGCACAGGTCCTGATTACTACCCTCCGCACCACAAGAAAATAAAATCAACCCAACACTCCAGACATATGCACTCAGTTCATAAACATTCTTATTTCCGTTTCCGCGAAGGCAAGCATGACGTCTTGTATCTTCTCGGGAAATAACAATAAAGCTAATCTCCTGAGGAGATGCAACTTGGCACAGTGGGCTCTTCCCTGATAGCACTAACTCACGAGGCTGACAGCTGTAAATGAGTTACTGGCCCCACTGCGCCTCAAAACCCAGTTCTGTATCTCAAAGGGCTATCGATGACATCATGGAAGCCCATACTGAACTCCTCCGGAAGTTTAACTCTGGTGCACACGGTGTGAAAGCCAGCACCCGTTCTGGGAACATCTGTTCAGTCCTGGCAGGGAGATATGCAGGGGCTCAGGGGCACCATGGGGCGGGTCTGGAGCAGACTGCAACCCCAAACCCCATTAGACAGAAGCAGAAAGATCACGAGGTCCAGGCCAGCCTGGGCTACATAGAGAATCTTTGCTCACAAAACCCCAGCTGCTTTCTGAAATATCTCCAGACCAAGCTGTAGCCAACCCTGACATTGTGGCTTCCTGCTACTCAACTGACTGCAGGGAATCAATGACTAACCCTCACCCTCACCCTCACCCTCATCCTCACCCTCACCCCCACCCC
>NW_022196915.1:55824107-55831185 GCF_008632895.1 Mastomys coucha
ACCCCTGCACCCCCACTCCCACCCTCATCCTCACCCTAACCCCTCTGGGATGCTCTGTGGAGTTGATCTGAACACACACACACACACACAAACACACACTCACACACGCATGCGTGCGCGCGCACGCGCGCGCGCGCACACACACACACCAGGTCTAGAGTTTATTTTTCCATGGCTTGTTGGTGGCCTGGCCCTATCAGTGCTTGGCGCTTGGCGCTGGTGCTGGAATGTTAATTGAAGCTGGGAGTTGATGCTGATAAGGGTTGCCTAGCAGCATGTCACTTGCGCTCCACCATCCCTAGCAACCTCTGAATCCTCTGCATTTTGGAGCTCAGTCTTGCTGTGATGAGTTCCTTTTTCGCAGAGAAGGTATGGAGCAGAGGGAGCTGGAAGCTAAAGGCATTAGTGAGAGGCAGAGGGTCCACACTCTCGGCCATGCCAGACCTGGTGTAGCTAGCATGTGAGAGCTGAAGATTGAGCTCCCAGCCAAGCCTGAAGTAGGAACACAGATTGATGATAGATGACAGATATCTAGACAGATAAACAGATGATAGAAGATAGATAAAGATCATAGTCATCCATCATACTTGCACACAATACCTTATGGAGCTGGAGACTGACCCAATGCCTTACTAATGGACCCACAAACACCATTTTTACACAATTTATAATTAATTAAACAATTAAAATTAACAAAAGAAATCACCAACCTTTTCTCCACCTAAGCACTTTCTTTTTTATTTATTTTTTTCTTTTTTATTGGATAGTTTCTTTATTTACTTACATTTCAAATAGTATCCCCTTTCCTTGTTTCCCCCCACCCTGGAAACCCCCTATGTCATCCCCCTCCCCCTGCTTCTATGAGGGTGTGCCCCACCCACCCATTTTTGCCCTCCCACCCTGACATTCCCCTACACTGGGGAATCGAGCCTTCACCGGGACCAAGGGCCTCCCCTCCCATTGATGTCTGACAAGGCCATCCTCTGCTACATATGTGGCTGTAGCCATGGGTACCTCCATGTGTATGTACTCTTTGGTAGGTGGTTTAGTCCCTGGGAGCTCTGGGGGACCTGGGTGGTTGATATTGTTGTTCTTCCTATGGGATGGCAAACCCCTTCAGCTCCTTCAGTCCTTTCTCTAACTCCTCCATTGGGGACCCTGTGCTCAGTACAATGAATGACTACAAGTATTCACCCCTGTATTTATCAGGCTCTGGCAGAGCCTCTCAGGAGACAGCTATATCAGGCTCCTGTCAGCAAGCACTTCTTGGCATCCACAATAGTGTCTGGGTTTGGTGTCTGTATATGGGATGGATCCCCAGGTGGGGCAGTCTCTGGATCTTCAGTCTCTCTTCCACACTTTGTCTCTGTATTTCCTCTGTGAGTATTTTGTTCCCCCTTCTAAAAAGGATTGAAACATCCACACTTTGGTCTTCCTTCTTCTTGAGCTTCATGAGGCACTTGCTTTAATCTCTAAATTTTCTCACTGATTTTTAGGGATTCACAGAAAGTATTTCTGAAGTTGACAGATAAATTATTAAAATGGCCACAGCACAGCCATAGATGATGAGGAGGATGGAGATGATGATGATGATGATGATGATGATGATGATGATGATGATGATGATGATGATGATGAAACTGTGAACCAGTCTACCACATCATATACTTGAATACAATAAGATGAAAATAATGAAAACAAATACTAGAACAGCTAACAGTCAAACTTTTTTAACTACAAATTCAAAAAGAACAGATAAAAGAGTCCAGGAGACACTGAAAATGCAGAGCAAAACTTTATATGGGAAATTTAGTCAAGAGGAAGAAACTACCTGCAGTACTGGACCAAAATCATTTTTATAGAGAAGGTTTAAAAACTATTAAAGGAATGAGGATGGAGAGATGGCTCACCAGTTAAGAGCACTGGCTGCTGTTCCAGAGGTTCTGAGTTCAAATCCCAGCAAATACATGGTGGCTCAACCATCTATAATGGGATCTTATTTTCTTTTCTGGGTGTGTATGAACACAGATCACTAATGTACATATAAATAAATAATTTTTAAAATACTGAGGGGGGAAAGATAGAATCTGTGCATATACATTCAAGTACATAGGTACATGCCTTCTATATTATATATATGTAAATTGTTACATATATACATGTATATATGCCTCTCAAACATAAAGAGGCTATGTTACTGAGATATTATTTCTTCTCCATCAGATGACTGAAAACTTAGAAGAAAATGCATCCCATGGTCCACAGCGTGGTAAGCCACCCCCCCATACAATATTAGATTGCCCAACACCTCTTTGAGTATTTGACTGATCAAGAAAGATTTGATTTTATACTTCCTTATAAAATACATTGCTCAATTTGGACCCTTGATCCATATGTATGAGGCACTCAAGAACTATCTACCTGCGGTTTGTCTTAGCTTGCAGGGGCAGGTGATGGAATCGGGGAAGACTCATGAAGCTCCAAACAGATACCAAGGCCACTCTTTCTCTGGAGTCCCTCCTTCGTCTGCTCAGAATAATAGCTGTTTCCACATTCCACTGAGAGGCAATGTGTACATACCCACTGGATTTAAATATATACAATATATATGTCATTGTATTTTTAACTTTATTATATGCTTCATACAGACAACCTTCACTTTGAACTTTGACCGTATTGTACTTTACAACACTGATACAAAACACTCTGTTGCTATCACACTAGCAATATCTTTGCAAAAAAAAAAAAAAAGGAGAGAATTAAAAATAGGAAAATATGTGTGCATTTGTTCTTGTGTTTAACAATATCAAAACAGGCATGGAAAAGATAAAGTAATGAAATTGAAGCTGTACTTACCTGGAATAGAGGGGAACAAGAATAGAGATTTTAAATAGTAGTGCCACTTCTTTTAGTGATTTGGTTGTTTTACATCTCTGACTGGTTCACCTCCCTCCTTTCCTCCAAATCCTTTAGCTTGCCACTCCTCCTCCTCCCTGTCCCCAATCCACTCCTCCCTTTCTCTTTAGAAAGAGGTGGCCTCCCAGGTATATCAACCAGCCCTGGCATATCAAGTTGCAGTAAGACTGTGTGCTCAGTATGAGGAAAGACTCTCAAAGGTAGACAACAGAGACAGCCCCTGCTCCCATTGTTAGGAGCCCCACAAGACGACCAAGCTTCACACTTTAACATGTGCCTACAGTCCCAGGCAGGTTCAGTCTCTGTGAGCTCCTATAGACCCAGATTATTTGATTCTGTAAGGTTTCTTGTGGTGTCTTTGATCCCTCTAGCTCCTCCAATCCCTGTCCCCCCTCTTCCACAGGATTTACCTAATGTTTGGCTGTGGGTCTCTGCATCTGTTTCCATCAGTTTCTGGGTGAAGCCTCTCTAATGGTTATGTTAGGATTCTGTCTGCACAGACAGAATAACAATAGCAACGTCAGGGATTCCCTCGAATGGCATGGGTCTCAAGCTGCATTAATTATTGTTGGCCACTCCCTCAGTTTCTGCTTCATCATTATTACCCCAGCACATCTTGTAGGCAGGACGAATTGTAGGTTGAAGGTTTTGTGAATGGGTTGGTGTCCCAATCTCTCCATTGGAAGTCTTGCCTGTTTGCAGGGAATGGTTGGGTCAGATTCCATATCTCCCTATTGCTAGAAGTCTAAGCTAGAGTTATCCTCATAAATTCCTAGACGTTTCCGTTGTCCTAGGTTTCTAGCTTGTCCTAGAGATGGCCACCTTCAATCCAGTTCTATTTCTCAGTTCTCTTTCCTTCTACCCTCCCTCCCTCCTGGTCCTCTTGTTTCCATCCCCACCTCCACACAGCCCCTCCCCCATCCACTAGTGATGGCTGTTCTACTTGTCCTTCTCAGTAAGTTTCATGGCCTCTTTTGAACCCCCCTTGTTACTTCTTCAGGTCTATGAATTTTAACATGATTATCCTTTATGTTGCAGCTAATATCCACTTATCAGTGAGTATATCCTATCTTTGTCTCCCCAGGTCTGGGTTACCTCACTCAGGATGATCTTCTCTGGTTCCATCCATTTTCTCGAAAATTTCATGCCATTGTTTTTAATAGCTGAGTAAATGTGTAATAGTTGTGTAAATGAAGTATTATGTATGCACATTTGTGTAAATATTTTATCCATTCTTAGGTTGGGGGGCATCTAGGTTGTTTCCAGTTTCTGGCTATGATAAATAAAGCTGCTATGAGCATTGCAAGTGTCCTTGTGGTATAGTGGAGCATCCTTTGGGCATATGCCCAGGAGTGTTATAGACGGGTCTTCAGGTAGATTGATCATCAATTTTCTGAGAATTGCCAAATTGATTTCCAAAGTGGCTGTACAAGTTTACAGTCCCACCACTAATAAAAAGTGTTCCCCTTGCTCCACAACCTCACCAAAATGAGCTGTCAGATTCAGTTTTTAATCTTAGCCATTCTGATGGGTGTAAGGCTGAATCCCAGAGTCATTTTGGTTTACAATTCCCTGCTGACTAAAAATGCTAAATATTTCAGTAACTGCTCTTTAGCCATTATAGATTCCTCTGTCGAGAATTATGTTTAGATCTGTACTCCATTTTTTTTTTTTTTTTTTTTTTTTTTTTGAGACAGGGTTTCTCTGTGCTATCCCTGGCTGTCCTGGAACTCACTCTGTAGACCAGGCTGGCCTCGAACTCAGAAATCCACCTGCCTCTGCCTCCCAAGTGCTGGAATTAAAGGCATGCACCACCATTGCCAAGCCATCTGTACTCCATTTTTAATTGGATTATTTGGTTTGTTGATGTCTAATTTCTTGAATACTTTTTGTATTTTGGTTATTAGCCCTCTGTCAGGTGTGGGGTTGGTGTAGACCTTTCCCCATTCTGTAGGCTGTTTTGTTCCTTTGACAAGTGTCCTTTGTCTTACAGAAGATTTTAGTTTCATGGGGTCCCATTTATTAATTGTTTATCTTAGTGCCTGCACGATTGGTTCAGGAAGTTGTTTCCTGTGACAATGGAATTGCTACTTCTTTAAGGACAATTTGGTGCACAGTTTTGGCTTTAGAATGATTTCAGTGTTTCACATATTAATATTATTTCAGCATTTAGAAATGGGTTTTGGCAAAAGGAACTATGCATAGAAAAGCAGGGTGTTGGCATAAGCAATTTAGTATCTCCAATTGGGAAGCTATTTTCCAGAATAACCTAGGGATTGTCACCAGCCAATCAAGGCAAACATGTTTAGCCAACAAATATCTACAGCGTGCCAGTTCCAGCCTACAACACCCTGAGGACACACTATGAGAGCAGACCCACCCATGAGGTACGTGCAATCAAGTCCAACCAAGATCCCACCCAGAGCATAAAAATCATTGGTTTCATGGAAGCACAGGCCGGCCCTGCATTAGCAAGACCACAAGAAACTGACTTTTGTGGGTTGTATTTGAAAGTGTCTCTCGAGCGGTAAAAGGATGTTCTAACTTAGCTTCCATCCCCTGGAATAGGAGAGAAAAAGAAAGAAGGGGAAGGAAGGAGGAGTGGGAAAGGACTTTTTAACCACAGGTGAGAGGAGCCTCAATAAATACTACATGCAAATTCCATATAGCTGTGCAAAGTCACACATTTGGGGATTCACTTAAAATTCTGCTTTCTATTCCAGTCAGGAGCATGCACCTGTTTTCTCAATTACTCTAGGAGGGAAGGGAGTGCAGTGTCTTGAGCCCGAGAATTCAAGACTAGCCTGGACAAAATAGCCAGACCTTTACTCCTAATCAAATAATAATAAAATTATAATTAATGGTAATAATATAGTAGTAGTAGTTTCTTCCTTGCAAGAATGCAAATTGGGGCAGAAAAGGCCCAAGAAAGCACTCAAAATATGCAGCTAATCTAAGCCATGGGTTCGAGTTTTAGCTTATGTGATCTCGATAAAGCCGATTACATCCATTTTCATGCCTAGGACAAAGCTATTCCCATCCCATTGAAGAACACAGGTTGTCTCCACATATGAGCTAAGACATCTGTTTCATTATCAGTTATTCAGGGTTGTGCTACCCAAGAACCTCTGGTACCTGCCGCCCCTGGGAGGTTGGGCAGCCACTAAGCAGCTGCGATTGGGCTCTCAGTTGGGGGCCCCAAACCTCTACCCTGGCAGGGCTGGGAGAAAGGACTGGACAGTAAATCACCAGTGAAAAAGAACTAATGCAGGACACCTGTAATTTGCGAACGCTTGTGCTGCACCAAGGCTGCTCTCTTGGGGAGCAAGGGTTTGGAGGGCGAGTTAGGGGGTTTCCCTCTTGATCTTTGCGCCCCATTATCTGAGAACAGTGGTTCCCAACCTTCCTAATGACCCTTTAGTACAGTTCCTCTTGTTGCAGTGACCCTCAACCATAAATTTACTTTTATTGGTACTTCATAATTATAATTTTGCTACTCTTATAAATCGTAATCTAACCATTTGGTTTTCAATGGTCTTAGGCGATGCCTATGAAAGGTTATTTGACCCTTCAAGGGGGGGTTCGACCAACACACACAGGTTAAGAACCGCTTGAAAAAGTTTAGAACCCTTTTTTAAGTTTCAAATTTCACCTGATGCTCCTTGGAAAGCAGGAAAGCAAAATATTTTAACGCAATTTGAGGGCTGTTAACCTCAAATCCTGCCCCCCCCCAAAGCCATTTTCTTCTAGACTTCCTAATGATGCGTCTTAGTTGCTGAATGACAAAGCCCCCCTGGAAGCGCCAGGCTTTATAGTTTAATTTAGGGTCACCTCAGACCTGGGAAAGCAGGGATCCAGCTAAAAACATCTGGAGCGGCTGATCAGCAGATCTGCGCTCTTGTCCACAGCTCTCTAAAATCCCAAGTATTCCTTGCGCGCTGTTAGAGGTTTGCCTGAGTAAATAGCCAGGAAGTGGTGGCGCACGTCTTTAATCTGAGCACTTGGGAAGCAGAGGCAGACGGATTTCTGAGTTCATTTCTGAGTTCGCTAGGCCAGCCTGGTCTACAGAGTGAGTTCCAGGACAGCCAAGGCTATAGAAAGAAACCCTGTCTAGAAAAAAAAACAAAAACAAACAAACAAAAAAGACGCCGTCCCCTTCCCA
>NW_022196915.1:55831195-55835233 GCF_008632895.1 Mastomys coucha
CCCCCCCGCACCTCTGGGAGGAGGGTTCGATAGCACAGTTTTCCAAAGAAGTCCCAGGAGAAGTCTTTAATGAGAGTTAAAATGCTTCATCAATTTTTCCTCTACATATGTATACTAAGGTTATATGGGAGGGGATAAAGAAAGATAAAGCCTTATTAATGATGATGGGAAAAATCAGTATTAGCTAAATTTATGAACTCATTCTGTTAAGGTCCATCTGTAATGTAAGACATTTTAATTTTTACTTTGAATCATATTCAGAAAAACCAATGAATATATTTGTAAATTTAAGCGCATGCAAAACTAAACAAGAAAGTTATTTCTACGCAGAAGTTTTCAAATTTTCCCCCCAATTTTTCCACTTTTCCAGAGTATGCATAATATTTTGATCAGGAAAAAAAATTTTAAAATGTGTTTAGATTATCACAAGATTTGAGATCCCTGAGGACAAAAAGTGAGGAGCACTATTTGTGGGAAACACTATAGGCACATTTGCTAATAAGAAGCAGGACCACCTCTGCAATCGTCTTTCCCCTCCCATCTCTCATCTGTGTTTCTGTCCGAGAGAGAGAGAGAGAGAGAGAGAGAGAGAGAGAGAGAGAGAGAGAGAGAGAGAGAGAGAGAGAGAGAGAGAGAGAGAGAAAGAGCTGGAAGCATATAGCTTCATCATAAAGTTTGTATAATATGTATGTGAAATAATTACACAATTACTTAGTGGCAAAAATCAAATTTGCTGAATTTTTTTTGTGAAGTTTTTGTTTTTCAAAATTGTGTGCTGTCCAGACCTGGGAGAGGGTTCAGAAACTAAAGATGCTTGAACGGGATTCCTGGGACCCACTGACACCCTCCCTCTGATCTCCACTTCCACGTTTGCAGCCCCTTTCCAAGAAATAAATTCCTTAAGGTTTTGTGCTTTCTGACGGGAGAAGGGTAGGTGAGTTCAGGAAATAACATCTAAATCTCTTGTGTAACTGTAAATTTTTGTGAGAAGATTTAGAAAACATATTATCTGAAAATCCCTTAAATCTCATAGTGAGATTTTTTTTTCTTTTAAATGATTAAAAAAAAAAATCCTTCCATCCTGTTTTGGGAATGTAACACCAAAACCGGGTTTGTTGATTTCATTCGCATGAGCTCCAGCAGCGAAGAATTCTTGTTTACACGTTCGTTGTCTTACTTATTATCCCTCCAGTGGACACTTCTGCCCTCATGAAAACGTTCATGAAAACGTTCACGAAGACGTTCATCCTTTGTTCATCCTACATGATCACATCTGCTCACTCTCTCTGTCTTCCTGACCGTTCTCTTCATGGAGACACTACACCATGCCCAAGCTGTGTCCCAGTTCTGAAGATTTAAGACTGGGTAAAAATTCCCACTTACACAAGCGTGTTCAAGCTTTAAGGCAGAGAAAGGAGATGAATTCCGGGTAAAGACATGAAATGAACCTATCTCTACACTTCTGGGGCAAGAGCTTTCCATACTTCCCAACCAATCCAGAAATACTTAAAGATGTCCAGAGCTCCCCCAACACAGCCTTTGCGCCTCAATTTCCCTTCCCTGTCAAGTGACAAGACTCCAGCGGTGCTGCTGGACTCAAAAAGACTTGCTCCTCCTGCTGTATTGGTCCTTAGTGTCCCGAGAAGAAACCCAGCTTTGCGCCAGCTGAGAACCCCACGCTTGTCACATCTCCGGGACTCTCCAGCTTTCTATCCTCAGATTTTCCTTTTCCTCTAGAGTGTTAACGGGAGAAAAACAGATGGACTGGTTGCCCTAAAATGCCCCCACAAGTGCGATCCAGGTAATCCAAGTAAAAGGTTCTAGCAGGCTCCCCTCAGACCGGACCCCTCGCGAGCTCTCTGTTGTACCCTCTTGAAATAAGAGCCAAGCCTCTCTCTTCTGTCTTTGCTTTTGAGAAATGTCAGTAGGAACCAAACCTCCCAAAAAAGGTGAGGAGAGACTGAGGACCAACCGAAGGGCCCAGATTACCAGCTTTTGAGTCGGAAGGCTCAGGGTTAGCACGTGGTTTCTGTGGGAACCAATGGAGGACCGCGATCTTATCACCGAATCCTGGAGCCCCAGCCTGCAGACAGGACCAAGGGAAGGCGCGGTCCAGGGCCTTGAGTGTGCATCCTGGAATCGATTAGGACTGCCACCACAGAGGGGAAGTTGGGGGAAGTTGGCTGTGGTCGAGAACTTGTCAACTCCGCCCTTCGGCTACGAGATGCTGCCGAGCCCTGTGGCCTCCACCCCTTTCTCGGTAGAAGACATCCTCAGGCTGGAGCTCGAACAGAACGATTCCAAGACCCCGTCACAATGGGAGTTGCATAGGAACCCAGTAAAGCCTCAGTACCTAAGAATGAAGTTGGAATCTGGAGGGTCTGAGAGCAGCGACAGGACACAAGCCCCTTTTCCGAGCGCCTGGGAGACACTACTGGAGATGGACTCGAATCCTGTGAGGGAGCCGCGTAAGTAAGCACTCTTTTCTACAGGCATTGTTGAGGGAGTGGGTCATCAATGAGGGAGAAAGTGCATCTTTTGGGGGTCCCATCCTACCGCGCCCCCCTCATTATCAATGAGGGAGAAAGTGCATCTTTTGGGAGTCCCATCCTACCGCGCCCCCCTCATTTTCGAAGTTCAAAAGACAACCTCCCTGTTCCTAGTCCTGCCTCCTACGGACTTGAAGTTTGTGATGCTTCTTCCCACAGCCACCCCTCTAATAACCACAAAGACAGGATTCCGATGGAGCCAGGTTATGAGAGCTCCCCCACCCCCAGATCTCATCACCACTGCCCTTACCTGCCCGAGCCTGAATCTTCCTGGACGAAACATCCTGGAGTATGTTGATTTACAC
Source organism: Mastomys coucha (assembly GCF_008632895.1). NCBI lineage: Eukaryota > Metazoa > Chordata > Mammalia > Rodentia > Muridae > Mastomys > Mastomys coucha. The sequence goes on from NW_022196915.1 coordinate 55,834,050, forward strand.
ATCTGGACACACACACACACACACACACTTTTCTGTAGAGGATATGGGAGATAAGAAATGTGTGTGTTGAATACTGAAAATAAACACAATTTACTAATGAGAGCCCCTGGATTCGATAGACCATAGCTTAGGTAGGACAGAGGGGACTGAACAGGGAGTGTCTTCTCGATTCCTTGAATTCCATTTTTACACAATGAAAATTGATTTTTTTACTTCCTCAAAGAACAACGGACACATTAAAGGTTAAATTAAAAAATGCAAAACCGGTAAACAAACAGATACAAAGGTACCCTGTGCCCTCTTGGAAACAATTGGAGAGCTCTGAACCCTGCTTTCAGAAAAGCATAGATTCAGGTGCAGATGCAGGTCCAATGTCTTTTTGGTGAAGTTTATCAAGATGACCCATTTCCCTGACCAACAGCCCTCAGGGCCAGGCTGGGGTGGGACCTGGGCAGCTGTCACAGTGGTAGAAGACAGGTTGCCACCTTGCCAGTTAAGGGACACAAGGGGTGTGCTGGGGCTGGAGCTGTTGGGAGAGAAACAACCTTTTCTAGCAAAGCTAAAAGCACCTCTAAGCTAGCAGACCCATGCCCAGGGAACTGAATATTTAGTGTACACTACAAAAAACCCATACATTTCTTTTTGAACACAACAAAATGTAATGTTCTCTTCTGGGGGACCAGTGATAAACAGCCTCAAGTCAGAGGATAACTCCAAAGACTACCTTTTGCTTGGGTAGATTGTGGCCTTGATTATCCGTGGTCTGGCTTGGTAGGGGAGACTGGTTGTGCCAAACTTTTCCCTTCCCCACTTCAGACTGGTGGGAATAGCCACCAGAGCCTGGAGGCTGGGTGAGAAGGCAGTCCAATTCATTCTTTCCAATAGCAGGGTTTCCCTGTCTATAAATACCACCTGGATTATTGTAGAAGCTACCAGAATACAAATTCCTTGTTTGCCCCTTCTCTTTCCACAAGCTAAGGATGGGTTCCTGGACCGCTCTTCTTGTCCATGCATTTTGGATCAAGTTCCAAGATTCTGAGGGGGTCATCTGCAACTAAGGTCCCGTATTCCTAAGCACCCCCAGGAAAGCAATACACACACACACACACACACACTTTTTGTTGTGTTCAAAAAGAAATGTATGGGTTTTTTGTAGTGTACACTAAATATTCAGTTCCCTGGGC
>NW_022196915.1:55835311-55842279 GCF_008632895.1 Mastomys coucha
ACCAAAAAGACATTGGACCTGCATCTGCACCTGAATCTATGCTTTTCTGAAAGCAGGGTTCAGAGCTCCCCAATTGTTTCTAAGAGGGCACAGGGTACCTTTGTATCTGTTTGTTTACCGGGTTTGCATTTTTTTAATTTAACCTTTAATGTGTCCGTTGTTCTTTGAGGAAGTAAAAAATCAATTTTCATTGTGTAAAAATGGAATTCAAGGAATCGAGAAGACACTCCCTGTTCAGTCCCCTCTGTCCTACCTAAGCTATGGTCTATCGAACCCAGGGGCTCTCATTAATAAATTGTGTTTATTTTCAGTATTCAACTTGAATGATCTCAGTTTGAGATAGTTTTCATAATTTTGGAGATCCAACAGTTAAAGTTTCTAATATCAATCTGGATTTGCCTGTGTGAGGGCTCTTTTCCTGATGGGTGCTTGGAAGCTATTAACTAGCCTGGGGCTGGATATGTAGATCTGGCTGACCCAGAACTTAAAGGGTTTGTACTGCCTTTGCTTAGTCGGGAGGCTTGCTTGCTCTACAGTATTGCTGGAGGTCAGTCTCTTTTGTATGTTTAAAAAGGAAACAAACCCTCTCTTTCCCCACTCTTTGGTGCCCCCATTTCTCTAAGCGCATGTGGGGGAAAATATTTTCTCTCGAACTTTTTTTGTTTGTTTTGCTTTGTTTTTCGAGACAAGGTTTCTCTGGATAGCCCTGGCTGTCCTGGAACTCACTCTGTAGACCAGGTTGGCCTCGAACTCAGAAATCCACCTGCCTCTGCCTCCCAAGTGCTGGGATTAAAGGAGTGCACCACCACTGCCTGGCCTCTCAAACTTTTTAAACAGTCATTTTCCACAGAGGTTTTGCGCAGGACTAGTTGAGAGTCAAGACCTCAGAGGGAGCCAGGGAGACTTCTTGGGGACGGACGTTCTGTCTGTCTTGTACTCTGTTCGTTCCCTTCGATGTCCCTGGATTTCTCTTTTGTGCGTTCCTCTCTACCATCCGTGGAGACCAAAGAGATCTTAAGCCACGGCAAGAGAAATGGGTAGCAGGGGAGGAGAGGTTGCATCTAGGCGGACTTGGACATAGTCACAGCCTGGCTGGAGAAACGACGACCCACTTGCCAAAAGGACCCTAGAGAAGGAAGAGACTGTTTTTCAAAAAGCCGAAATATGGATCTCAACTTCACATATCCAAGAGAACCTCTATTTCCAAGCTGAGAGTAGGAATCAGGAAATACCTAGTTTTTAATTTGCTCAGGAAATACCTTGTTCTTAATTCGCAGTGCAGAGAGCATCGTGTTGTGAAGTGTGTTTGAGATCCAGCCCCGTTCTGATAGGCCCGCACGCTCACGTTTTAAGATTTCTCACACTGCTGGACTACCAGGCCCACCTGAAGACAATAAACACACCTGATCCGAAGTCTACTATTTGCGAAACGAAATGTAGCCCGGGGTGCACAGTGTATCAGACTTTATTCGGGCTCTGACGGGTACAAAAGCCATAAAGATCGGAGGAATAGGGCATGGGGGCGGGGAGGGTAGCGAAGAGTGAGAGGACAAAGGGATGCTCAGTTGCTGGGGAGAAAGAAGGTGGTCTAGCGAAAACCTGAGCCTGATGCTGGCTGTTGATGGTGTTCCTTCCGTGTGACTTTAGAGACTTCCCCGGGCGCGATCTTCCCGCTTGGAGCCGGGAACCCGATGATGCAGCGCGGCGTGGGCAACCTGAGCGACGGCGTGCGCCGAGGTGGTCCGGTTCCGACCAGAACGCGGCCACGGCGGAAGTCTCGCGTGCTATTCTCGCAGGCCCAAGTGCTGGCCCTGGAGCGGCGCTTCAAGCAGCAGCGATACCTGTCTACGCCTGAGCGTGAGCACTTGGCCAGCGCGCTGCAGCTCACGTCCACGCAGGTCAAGATCTGGTTCCAAAACCGGCGCTACAAGTGCAAGAGGCAGCGCCAGGACCAGACTCTGGAACTGGCGGGCCACCCATTAGCACCGCGCCGGGTGGCAGTGCCCGTACTGGTACTGGACGGCAAGCCCTGCATGGATCCCGACATAACCGCATTCCTGGGTCCCTACGCAGCCACCGCGCCCTATTCCTGCTTCGGCGGCTACGCAGGTACTTCCTACGGTGCTAGCTGTGCGAGCCGCTACAGCTACACCGGCGCCGGCCCGGAGCCGCTCACACCACTGGCCAGCTCTGGCTTCGGCCCTGGTGTCCAAAGTGCGGCCCCACAGGGCCATCTGCCCGCTACGCCTCAGGGAGTCACGGCCTGGTGAAAAGCCTGGACTCACCTACTACCATTAGATGCCTGATGACTGGTTCCCCTCCCCTTCCTGCTGGTCGCCGCGGGGCTGGAAAGCACTGCCGGTCCTTTCGGATCTCGGAACTGAACTGCTCGGGGGAGCTGCCCCTGAAGACCTTGAGAACGTTCTTTCCCTCGGAAGTGTAACCATGCTTTGGCTAGCCACATAGATGCTGTGCAGAGAGACTAGCACAGGAAATTAATAAATCGTATTCCCTTGCCCTTCCGTTGCCCTTCTGGCCTAGAAGAGCCATAGAAGCAACCTTGTACTGCATTATGGATAGATCCTGGCTCTGGGATTAAGCCAAGTTAGACTCCCAGGCTCTCCCACCTAAGAAAAAGTTGTGGAAGAAAGTCAAGGGGATGGGGGCTCTCTGAGTGAAAGCCAGAATCACCTTCCTGGCAGGGGCACAAGAGTAAATGAGAATTGGCTGTCACCTTTCAGAGCTTTGTTATTTAGGTGGGCTAAGGAAGGGCAACGAAAGCAGAAGGTGTATACTGTGTGTCAGATAGGGCAACATAAGCCCCAGAAAGAAAATACAGCCGAACAGTTAAGGGAAGGCTGTGGAGAAAAGGTGGGTTGAGTGTCTGGGTTGGACTCTTTCCCAGGGCTTTGCTATAGAAAGGTCCAATGTTTGGTAGGTTCAAATGTTTGCAAAGGTGCAAACGTTAGAACCGCGGTCCTATCCCAGTAGTTTGAGCTACACATCAAAGCATGCATGCATTTGGGAGTTTGGGAGTTACAGGCAATCCACTGCAATTCCATTGAGTGGCCTCCCTTTTCTTTCAAACATAGACCAGAGATAATGTCAAAACCAGGACACCCTCCAGACCACTGTGACACCCTTATTTGACTAACCTCCAACATAAAAACAATGATAGAACCTGATTCACACACAACCCAGAGGGGGCTCCTTTTCCGGAAGACACTGAGGAAGTCTGGGTCTCTCGGGACATCAAAGATTTCTTCCACAAGGAAAGGGGGGCAAGGGAGGCTCTCTTCTCCCTCCTCCCACTGAGCACCCCCCCAACACACACACACACACACACACACACACACACACACACACACACAACCTTGGAAGTCCCCAACCCCCAGAAGTCAGTCTTTCCTGAAATCAGCTCACTACTAAATGCTGCCAGATTTGTGAATTCCCCCACTGGAAACTGCTGAATCTCCTGGGCTTTTGGGGGAGGGAGGGGACCACTCTGTAAGCAATCCTGTCTTATCTGAGACCTTCAGAGCCATCACTCCACTCACCTCTTAATGTCCACAAGTCCCCCAAATGGGAAGTAATTGACCTCTAAACAAAACAAAAAAAGCTCTCAGTGAGATGGCAAAGGTTCCTGTCCTGACTGTCTCCAGCCCAGGGGCTTCACCTAGGCCAGGTGGGTGAGTCAATACATTTGCAGACTTCCTGGCTCCTGATCCTTCATCTCCCAGCCCATCCCCCCCTTTAAGCTCACTGGTTCCCAGGCCATGTACCAAATAGAGTCTGGACAGGAGTTGTGGGAGAATTGAGACATTTACTTCTAAATGGTTATCACCGTACTCCTCCTCCTTTTCCTCCTCCTCCTCCTTCTCATCCTCATCATCATCATCACCACCACCACCACCACCACCACAACTATCATCATTCAGAGTTGGAGAGTTTATTTAAGTCTTTTTAAACTTCCATTTGAAAAACACCTAGAAGTCCCAGTCTTCGAATACTTCTTGCCTTATATGAACAGCTCAGTGTCTGGCACTGTCCCTTTGCTGGAAGAGAAGGTTTCAAGTCGGCGCCCCTTGCCCCTCCCTTTCAGAAGGGTGATAATGAGTTAGGAGGTGGCTGTTGTATCAATTATTCTGGTCTGAGTTTAATTCCGAGAATGCTCTGTGACCTTGGGTGAATCTTCTAACCTCTTTAAGCTTGGTCTCTCCATCTATAAGACTTGAGGAACTAGAACTCTGACCATTATTCTAACTCTGGGCGGCTCTGTTGGCTAGACATGCCCTTTAATTTTTAAAACTAGAGACATATAGGTGCTATGTCCAGAATGCTGCAGGAAACACCCAGACTCTGTTTAAAGGACACTTGTAAAGTGAACAGGTTCTGTCAACAATTCACAGTGATCAAGCTTGGGGTGCTAGTCCCCCTGCAGCTTTGCTCCCCACCCTCTCCCACCCCCCCTCCAGAGGTCGCTCCAGCTGCAGAGGGAGACTTTAGGCTTTTTATTATGAATCCAGTCATGTAGATGCTTCCTTAAGCTGTGATTTAATTGTGTCTGGTTCTGAAGGGTACTGGGTCTGCATGGAATAAGCACGGCCTCCCTTATTCCCCGTGCTGTGTGGGGATTCATCCGGGCCGTTGGATGTAACCTGGACTAGTTGGTGTGCTGCACTGGAAGGCACTAGGTATGTGTACTTTAATGCATGTGTTAGCTGGCAATATAGGACATTTATAGCTGGGGACCATAACATTGCTTTGACGGGATGCCATTTCTCATGGGCATTGCTGTAACCTCCATCTGAGATTTGTCTCTTCTTGCTACTGTGACTTGGTAGGCAGTGATCTATCTGCTGGTGGATTTCTACTCATTTGTGAGCAGTGTGTGTGTGTGTGTGTGCATGCGTGTGCATGTATGTGTCTGTGTATGTGTGTGTTTGTGTGTAAATGTGTATGTGTGTGTATATGTGTGTATGTGTGTGTATTAATAGGGATTGGACTCAGGGCCCCACACATACCAGGCAAATGCTCTACCACTTAGACACAACCCCAGTGCTGATTTCTATTGATGTAGTGAATACCCACCCACCACTTCCCCACCCTTGTAACTACTTGATCATTTCACCCAGGATTCACTTTCTCCATCAGATGCAGGCAAGCTGGCCCCTCTATCCACACACTCAACCAACTTTAGGTATTTCTTAAAATACCTGAAAAAGCTCCAGGGGTTTTAGTAAGCAAAAGCTGCCTTCCTTTTAAGTGCTGAGTCCCTGTATAGGAAGTGCTCTGTAAGTACTGCTGTGAGTACCCTCAGTCACCTAGAGACACTAGCAGGCTCAGGATAGTGTGTGTGTGTGTGTGTGTGTGTGTGTGTGTGTGAGCCCGTGCGCATGTGTGTGCATGTGTGTGTGTGTGTGTGTGCGTGTGTGCACATGTGTGTGCGTGTGCATGCGTGTATGCGCGTGTGCACATGTGTGTGTGTATGTGTGTGAGCCCGTGCGCATGTGTGTGCGTGCGTGTGTGCGTGTGCGTGTCTGCGTGTGTGTGCACGTGCGTGTGCGTGTGTACGTGCGTGTGTGCGCGTGTGCACATGTGTGTGCGCGCGCACACGTGTGTGTGTGTGTGTGTGTGTGTGTATGCGCGTGTGTGTGGTGTAGGGGTGTGTGCGCAAACACTGTGCTATTTTAACTAAAGTTTTGACATCCATGGATTTTGCCATCTAAGTATGTGGGGGGGGAGGCTACCTTGGAAACAAAGACCCTGAGGAATGACTAATCCCATTCAACAGAAGATATATGCAAGGTGACATAGGTGACAGTCACACTGTGAATTGGTGACAACTGTAACTCTGCCCTTGACCCTCCATCCTCAGTCCTGGACTACTTCCAGTGGTTACCAACCACACGATAATCCAGTGACTTTGTTTTCTTTATGCTACAAGTAAAATCTACAGAAGATGGATCAAAGGGGTTAAATAAGGTCTAGGAGTCAACTCGAGGGAGACAGTGAAGTCCTGTGTTGACAACCCCCAGTACTTCATCCAAGAAATTAAAACTAAGAATTAAAAAAGAATCATATAATATAATATTAAAGGGCCAAGGCTGGGATGTGGCTCAGTTGACTGAATACATCAGAGTTCAAGGCTGCATACTAATCCTTGGGACACATGACAACCTGTTTTTTGTTTTGTTTTTTGAGGTTTTTTGAGGTCATTTTGTTATTATTAGCACAGAGGGACTAGAGAGGCAGATCAGCAGTGAAGAGCATTTGCTGCTTTTGCAGAGAGGATCCTAGTTCAGTTCTCAACCACATCTTTTGAAACTAGAGCTTAGGTGATCCGATGGTTTTGTTTGTTTGTTTGGTTGGTTGGTTGGTTTTGTTTTGTTTTGTTTTGTTTTGTTTTGTTTTTTTAATTTTCCTGAGACAGGGTTTCTCTGTGTAGCCCTGGCTGTCCTGGAACTCACTCTGTAGACCAGGCTGGCCTCGAACTCAGAAATCCACCTGCCTCTGCCTCCCAAGTGCTGGGATTAAAGGCGTGCTCCACCATTGCCCAGCTTCAGATGCTTTTTTTTTAATTGGATATTTTCTTTATTTACATTTCCAATGTTATTCCCTTTCCCTGTCATCCTCCCCAGAAACTCCCTATCCCACCTCACCCCCACTCCCACCCCTGATCCAATGCCTTTTTATGACTTCTGTAGGCCACCTGCATGTAGGCAAAATACTAGACCACCTAACATACAAATACAGAGAGGGTGGGGTGGCATCAAGCAGGAGTAGGTACTATGGCACCTCTGGGTGCCAGAGCAAGCTACATTTCAATTTGTTATTGTTGCTCTTGTTCTGCTTTTGTATATGTTTCCGTGTATTCCCAGTCTACAGGGGTGCAGATCCTACATTCAGTGACCTGCTCTTGAGAGTGCTAAGTTTCAGGCCCAGAGCCTCCTCCAAGTTATTTCTCC
>NW_022196915.1:55842289-55859444 GCF_008632895.1 Mastomys coucha
GGGGGGGGCTCTGCCTTCCACTAGATTCTATTTAGGTGCCTCTAGCAATGCCCAACCCCCCAGCCTCAACCTGAGGGAAAGAAAAGCAGGATCTCTGTGATGTTGTCCAGAGTCCAGGGTAAGAGAGACGAGACCTGCCCAGCAGCTGACAGGAGCCTCTGAGTGCTCGCTCATCTCAGGGGCTGGCCTTTGAAGTGGATCTCAGTCCAGCCTGCCTCCTCCCTACCATACCTAGGTGACTTCTGCCTCCTCTCACCAGCTCAGCTTAATTGCCTGAAACCTGCAGCCCTGGAAATGGAATCCTAAGTAAGGCCTTTAGTGAGCCAAACTTTTCATCATAGCTCCTGTTTGTTGTCCTTCTCTGTCCCCCACCCACCCACCCATCCACTCATGCCTCATCTACCCAGTCCCCAGGGAAGCCTGTCTCACAAAGTCCAGACTGCTCTTAAAGTCCTGAGGACATCAACAGAAAACACCCACCCTTCCTGTCTGTCATTTCTAAACAAAGAAGGTCTGGCCTGGGCATTGTATTTCCACCCTCAGCCTGTCCAGGAGCTGGGACTCTGGGTGGTATTTGGTGAGTGAATTGTTGCTGGTTAGATTTCTTGCACATCCTCACAAGGTTTGCAGGCTTTGACTTGGGGAGTCAGAATCTTACAGAATTTCCTGTCTTGTTGCCATAACCAGCTGGATCCCAGTGGAGGTTGTTTGTATCCCAATAGCAGGGACCTTAAGAGTTTGTGTTGCCACAGCCATAGGAGAAAGTCTCTCATTTTTATCCCTCTGGCTGTCCAGTAGATCAGTTAAGTTCAGGTAACAAGAATCAAGCAATCTCAGGGAATGGGGCTAAGACTAGTCTCATTCAAAAATATCCTTAAGGGCTGGCAAGAATGTTCAGTTGGTAAAGTGTCTGTCGCACCAGCATGAGAGCCTGAGCTCGGATCCCCAGCGACTACACAAGAAGCCAGTGTGGTGACCTACATCTGTCACCTTAGTGCTGGGAGTGGAGGAGGAGACAGGCAGGGCCCTGGAGCTCATTGTCCAGCCAGACATGGTGAATGGATAAGCACCCGCCCACCCAGGTGAGAGCCCCTGCCTCAAAAAAAAAGTAAAGAGTGGGCTGGAGAGATGGCTCAGATGTTAAGAGCACTGGCTGCTCTTCCAGAAGTCCTGAGTTCAATTCCCAGCAACCACATGGTGGCTCACAACCATCTGTAATAGAATCTAAATGCCCCCTTCTAGAGTGTCTGAATCAGAGAGCAACATTGTATTCGTATACATAAAATAAATAAATCTTTTTTTAAAAAAAAAAAGAGTGGGGCTGGTGAGATGACTCAGCGGGGAAGAGCACTGACTGCTCTTCAGAAGGTCATGAGTTCAAATCCCAGTAACCACATGGTGGCTCACAACCACCCAAAATGAGATCTGATGCCCTCTTCTGGTGCATCTGAAAACAGCAAAAGTGTACTTACCTATAATAAATAAATAAAGCTTTTTTTTTAAAAAAAAAAGAATAACATTGTCCGCTGGCTGCACACACTCACATGTGTAAGAACACACACTCTCACGAATGCACTCAAAGGATCAAAGGATCAAAGGATCTCAGCTGAGATGAACACACTTTCCCCTGCATCAAGAAAGGGAGCAGACAATGAGAAAGCCCTGGATGCACAAAACAGAGTTCTGTTCTCATGGTGAGAAAAGCTACTGTAAGCACATCAAGAGGGGGATGCACTTAACTCTAGCTGGGGCAAACTCCTCATTTAATTCACTGCAGAGACTGTGGTTCCTAAACAGTGCTTCTAGCAGAGGCACACTTGGCAGAGGGGGTCTGGCTATCACCCACTGTTTCTCTCCTTATCCTTTCTTCAGTAACTGAACACCAAGTTTTAGTCTCACACACCTCTCAGCTGAAGACGATGTTTTCCCAGTCTTCTGTCCAGTTGGCAGAGGTCAAGCAACAGTGTTCTGACTTAAAAGATGTGTGCAGAAAATAATGGGTGCACATTCCAGGCAGAGCCTTTAGCGGAAGGGATCTTCTATCCTCTTCCTATGGCTGGCTGAAATACTGAGAAAATGGTGGGAGCGGCTGCAGTGATCTTAGATGCTAAAAGATCAGTCTAATAGGAGATGCCTAATATTGAACACCATAAGTAAGTGGGCCAAAAGTGAAACCATATCAGCTTTTATCCATTTCCCAGTTGAGGAACTGCTATCTACCTGAGAGGAAAAGTAGCTTTCTTTATTTTAAAGCCATAGCTATCGTGGCTGTTGTAATAGTAACCAAGCAAGGTTTTTAACCAACAAAGAACATACACAGGCAATTAGAAAAGCAACAAATCTGAGGACAAGAGATGCTTACAAAACAATCAAGTCTAAGTAGACCAAGAGATACCTGCAAAGAGAAGGGGTATGGGACAAAGCCCCCTGAGATGGGGAGTAGAATTTGGCTGAGGAGCAAGACAGGGCACAAACCGCATGAAACCAAGGGCTTAGGGTGAAAGACACAAGCTCCCCAAATAAACTCAAGCCCAAGGAGACTAAAAATGTATCCTGAATGAACGAGGGGGAAGCCCAAGTTGAGGCTTCTGCATTCGATGCTTTCCATTAAATCCCTACGCTTTCCACGATCATTGAAGAATTCTGGGTTTTAAGGTAATGTCCAAGCAAATGCAGCCATTTTGTCAAGGGTTCACACCTGGCGCCCAGCTCTCTGACTCTACGTGGTGTTTCATCACAGCCTCAAAGGGAAAGTCCGATAAATAAGGAATTTCCTGACTCTTTCAGAGGTCTGATATATACAAGACATCATGGTTGCCCATGAGACTTGGGTCCCCATTCAGAGACAGTCTGTGTTGAGAATTAATCTCACAAAGCTGTGTGGAACAGTGACACATAAGGTCAACATGCTTTGGAAGTGAGCAATTGGCATTGCTTGCAGAACTTCAAGTGACCACCAGAGGACGCCATTGCTTCCATTTTTCTCCTAGGGGCGGAAGACTGCCCCACATTCCTCCAACCTCTCTGCCAAAGCCTCCAGGTTTCTTTGTTAGCAGTGTTTCTTGTTTCTTCTCAGTCAGTCAGTCCACCCATTTCCAGGTGGCTAAGTGTGACCAGAAGGCAGAAGCCCAGAGGGTAAAACACTGGGTGCCGAACAGGGTGGAGTGCCCTCTAAGGTCAGACTTAACTGCCCCGTGAGAAAAAAGCATCCTTGAAAAGGTGAAGAAAGTAGGGAAGCTCGAGGCTTGACCTAAGTTCACCCTTATAAATTGCATCAGACTAGACTATAAACCAACTAACCTTGTTTGCGGGTCTTCCGTCCAGGGAAAAGAGTACACAGTTGTTCTAAGATATAACTGTTTTTGATTCTTGTTTGTGTCTGTTGTGGGAATCCTTGTTTTGAGACAGTGGCCCATGCTGCTCTCCAACTCTTGTCTCGGCTTCTTGAATGCTGAGATGGCAGGCAGGCTCCATCAAACCCAATAAAATGATACTATTTTGAAAACGACTCTGAACAGATCAGCCTGCCTCTACCTCCTGAGTACTAGGATTAAAGGTGTGTATCCGCAGGACTTGGCTCTGCCCCATTCTATTTACCTCCCGACCAGTTGCAAAAGCACCTCAAGGGAGAACCATCTTCCTGTGAGGTCCTTCCTGTTTGAACTGTTCTGGACTCAGAGGTGCCTACCTTTCCCTGAGTTCAGGATGCCTTGGAGAATGGGTATCACACTGAGTCTAGTGAGTTTGGCTTAGCTCTTCCACCAAGAAGCAGGTGAATTGTTTCGTCTCTCGGTTGTAGTAACAAAATGCCTTACACTGAATGGTGTAAAATGATGTTCGTTAACCTTATATTTTTTAAAGTTAAAAATCCAAGATCTCTTTGCCCTAGCAAGTGCTCCCCTAGGCCTTGTCCCAGGCCCTGCCCCAGGCTGTGTCATGAGATTGATAGACACAGGGTAGGAACCTATGGTGAGGCAGGACACAAGAGGGTGCAGGTGCTGGTGTGTGTGCATGCGTGTGCATACGTGCGTGCATGTGTGTGGTGTGAGTGTGTGTGGGTGTGTTTGTGTGGTATGAGTGTGTGTGTGTGTGTGTGTGGTGTGTGTGTCTGTGTGGTATGAGTGTGTGTGTATTGTGTGTGTGTGGTGTGAGTATGTGTGTGTATATGTGTGTGTGTGTGGTGTGAGTGTGTGTGTCTCTCAGGTGCTCCTTCATAACCCTCTCAGGAGCACACTCCATGAGACCAGTGTTCACTGTTTGGAGAGCATATCCCAGGACCTGCCACCTCTTACTAACCTAATAACCCGCCACCTCTCCCTGCCACTGCCGCTGCCACGCTGGACACCAGCCTTCCCACACATAGGAGAACATTTTTAACCACACCCACAAGGCAACAATCCAGTACAGAGGTTCCCTCACAAACATGACTTTAATCTCAGGTTGCTAGAGTTTGTCTCTGATCTCCACACACATGCCATGGTTTGTGTGCAACCTCTCTGTCTTTCTGTCTCTCTGTCTCTCTGTCTCTCTCTCTCTGTCTCTGTTTCTGTCATCTCTGTCTCTCTCTCCCATACTAAAAAGATTAAATTCTGTCAAGAGTTCTTTAGCTGAGATAGCAACTTTTATTTCTTTGTGTAAGTATGTAGCTTCCGTGTGTGTGTGTGTGTGTGTGTGTGTGTGTGTGTGTGTGTGTGTGTGCGCGTGTGTCTGTCTGTCTGTCTGTCTGTCTGTCTGTTCTCTGAGGCCAGATCCCCTGGAGCTGGAGTTTCAGGCAGTTAGGAGCTGCTGCCTGTGGGTGCTTGGGAACTGAACTCAGGTCCTCTGGAAGAAAGGCAAGCACTTTTAACCACTTCATCATCTATCCAGCCCAAAAGCTGACTGATCCTTTCCCTAGAAAAGTAAAAAGGAATTATATAATAGCAACGATCTTTGCCTTTTTACTTGCTCCATCCCTCATCTCCTCCCTTCCTCCCTTTGAAGAGCATTTATGGCAGACATGATGGTTCTTGCCTGTATCCAGCACTCTGGAAGTGGAGATGAGTATCGTTCACAGTCAGCTATAGAGCAAATTCAAAGACAACCTGGGTTTTATGCGATATGGCCTCAAAAAAAAAAAAAACGAAATGAAAACTAAACAAACAGGAAAACAAAAACTAAAACTAAAAACAACAAAACAAAGAGAGTTTTAGAAGACAGAAATAAACCTAGTCTGTGCGCTGACAGCCAAAGTTCTGACTTTGTCACTGGTGTGCAATTTCAGGAAAGTTGCTTGGGACTTCAGTTTCCCTACTTCTAATAGGATGCCTTAAGTCTCATGTTTAAGTCTGTCTGTCTGTCTGTCTGTCTGTCTGTCTGTCTGTCTCTCTCTCTCTCTCTCTCTCTCTCTCTCTGTGTGTGTGTGTGTGTGTGTGTGTGTAAGTGGGAATATGGCACACTTCCTGTTTACACCCTGCCTCTCAGCTTGCTCTATGATTCTATCCTCTCTCCAGCTTCCCATGGGGGAGGGGGGCTTGGATAAACACATGACCAGAATGCAAGATGTCGCCTGTCCTAAGGCCTTGCAGGACCTGGACACTGCTACAGGGTGGTCCTGAGGGTCTGCCCTTCTCTCCAACCCCAACAGTGGGTGGCCACTTCCCTTCCAAGCTGTCCAAACACCAACCCAGCCCAACCAGTCTCACCATCATCACTGGAAATGGCAGGCCTTGACTCAGTCACAATACTAGCTCATGGCTGGCATTTTCCACACCTGTCTTATGGACCAAGGCTGTGCCATTGAAAATAGAATCTGGGGAAATATCTACTGGTTAACACCGGCCTAAAATAAAATTGGTTTTTTTGGGGACAGCCCCACGGATTCTGTAGGTCCTGTCTAGTTCAAAGCAGATAGAGCTTTCTGCAGAGCCAAGCAGTGTCATGCCATTATCCCATTTCCCCGTGCCATGTCTAAGAACCCCTTCTGCCACCTTCTTAGATGGCCACCTGTCCTCTGATGATCGCTAACATTATTCTAGGGCAAGCAAAGCTCTCACAACCTTCTTGGCGTCATGGGAGACTCTCAGAGCAACAGACAGTGGCAGAGGGGAGGTATCGAATTGCCAGGGATAGCCAGAGCAGGGGGAAGGTCAAAGGCCCCTCCCCTAGACAAACATCCCCAATGTGTCTCCCAGGTGAGGGCCTCTGCTAAGTTGTTCAACAGATCATGTCCGGCCACCCAGTCAGAGGACAGGGACATTTCTGCAGACACAGGCCCAGCAGCTGTGGAGGGGGAGAAATGGTAGCTGGTCACCAGAGCACTATTGTATTAATAGCAAAATACTCTTGAGTTCCTAGTGCTTTATAAATCTTCTCCATGGCTATTCTTTGATGCTAAGCATGAACAAGATGAGGAACATCATGAAGCTGAGCTGTTATCTGCCCACCAAATTTCTCCAAAGCCTGATCCCCTGGGCCATGCAGAGGCACATGGGAAAGCAGGTGGGAACAGTTACCATCCCGATGCTGGGGAGGTTCACAGTGTCTTGGAATAGAGGGAGAGGAGCCTTGGAGCAGGCATGGGATAGGAAGGCAGGCTGGCCACTTTCTGAGTGAAGCTCTAGCTTCAGGCATGTGTGAGATCTGAAGCTCATCCCAAGCCTGTGCTATAGCCCCCACCTCAATCACATCACACCCTCACTCCCTCACTACTCCTTATAGATGGGATCCTCCTTGCAGGCTGCTCAGGGATCTCATCTCCTTATAGATGGGGTCCCCTGAAGGGTGCTCAGTGATCTCAGCACCCACCCCTTAGAAGTGGGGGTGCCCTGCAGCAGCACTAGGTATTACTTGGGACCTTGTTAGATGTGTAGACTTGTAATGCCCACCTAGGCTGGCTGAGGAGAAATCTACAGTCTGACAAGACCCAGGATTCTGAGACAGGCTTGCTGTAAGGGGCCAGGGGCCTATCTCTGTCCTCTTGAGGAACCAGAGTTTAGATGTCCCCTCAGATCCTTATTTGAAAGGTCATTGTTCATTCACCTATTTCGACAGATATAGATAGGATTCTTAGACGTTTTTGAAGGTTCTAGAAATTCTCAGGAATGGGCTCACAGGGTTGGTAGGAAAATGGGTTCCTGATTGGATAAGCTTGGCCTGCAGCTTCTACCCCCCTCTCCCTCCCTCCCCCCCCCTCACATTTCTGTTGTACCATCTGCCTTGTTATGAATAAGCAAGAAGTCATGGCAGGTGCAGCCCCTTAATCTTGGGGTCTTTGAGCTTTGCCTGCTGATGTAATAGGATACACACAAGAACATTTTTAGTAGAAACAGACCCTGAAATTTAGTATTCTGAGTCAGCCCCCCTCCCAAAAATAGCAAAAGGACAAGTCTCAATGTCAATATTTCTGAGCACCCAAGAAATCAGGGGAACATGTTCTCTGCCCCACCCCGGAATGTGAGAGTCAAGGGACCTGGCACAGTGCCTGGAGTTTTGTTTAGTTTCGTTTTGATGCTGAGAAAGATGTGTGTGTGTGTGGGGGGGGGGGTTCTGCTGACAGAAACATCACAGCACATCCTCTCTCAGTGAGGACTGAGGACTAGAACAAAGGTCTGAAGTAGGAATACAAAAAGGGAAAGGAAGACAGCACTGTGAAAATGTTGTGAAGACAGAGGGATGAGAGAAGGACCAGGTGAGTGCTGGTGTGGGGGCGGGGCATTTCTCAGGCAGCTGCGCAGCAGCCTTGATCCTCCTTGGTACTGGTAGGGGGTGCTTTCTGCCACCTACCTTAATCCTCTCTCCCAGGATTCAGCACAGTCATGCAGAAGAGCAGCGGGGCCTGTTAATCTGCATCTCTTGTCTCGGCTATTTTTTTTTTCTCTGACCAATGTGACCAAGTATCTAATAGAAGTAATCTAGGAGAGGAAGGGTTTACCTTGGCCCGTGGTTTGAGGGTATAGTCTGTCATCGTGGGAGGAGCACAAGACTTTCAGTCAGCCAGGAATCACAGGGATAAACCAGGACTCAGTTTGCTCTCTCCCCCTCTAGTCAGCCTTAACCCACAGAAAGGAAACTACACAGTTAAGGTGGATGTCTGTCCCTGCCCTGCCCCAGTTAACCTTCTCTGGAAACACCCTCACAGGACACCCACAGGTAAGCCTCACTAATGCTCTGACCAAGCATGGTCTAACACAGCAACCGAACCCCTGGGCAGAGAAAGGAGACTTGCTGCATTAGGTCTCTGTCATTCCAACCAAGAACCAGAGGCCAACTGGTTAAGTAAAATGATGTTTGCTTTAGTTTATGAGCCTAGAGCTTCAAGTCCAAAATCAGGGGGCCTAACTGGGTGCAGTTCAACACGAGAGGAGAGCATGGGCTGGTGGGAAAATCCATATACTGGGGTCAGGAGAGATGGGAAAATTGGGGCTCTACAATCCCTACATCCTCCATGATCTGAGGACCTCTCATTAGGCTTCAGCTCTTTTTTTTCTTCTCAAAGATTTATTTATTATTATATCTAAGTACACTGTATCTGTCTTCAGACACACTAGAAAAGGGTGTCAAATCTCATTATGGATGGTTGTGAGCCACCATGTGGTTGCTGGGATTTGAACTCAGGACCTTCGGAAGAACAGTCAGTGCTCTTACCTGTTGAGCCATCTCTCCAGTCCCAGGCTTCAGCTCTTAAAGGTCCAAAGCTTCTCCATAGTACCTCCCTGGGGAACAGCAATTATGTGTGGGCCCTGGAAGAAGGGGACAGTCCTCACAGCACACACACACACACACACACACACACATAAACACAAACAATACATACATGCATACAGACAGACAGACAGACAGACTTACTACCGTGAGTGACATTGGAGTTGCTATTTTCACAATTCCCAATGAACCCATAACTGTTTCAAAATATATATTTAAATTTTAAAGGAAAATAAGTCTAGGTAAAATGCAGAGGACAGCTTTTCTGAAGGCCTTCCGGTTATCCATCTCAGTTTCCCTCAGCAGTTGCTGTATTCTCAAGGACCTGTCCCCCTTTCTTCCTCCCCAGACATACAATGTACCCTGCAGAGCAGATTCCAGTTGAGTCCTGGTGCCTTAGACCACAACAGACTCTAGTTATATCCAGTCATTTAAAAAAAAAAGAATTAGTGTAGGCTTTCCTCAGTGTCCACTGAATGTTAATATTTTAGCAGATTCCTTTTATCAGATAGGGACTATTTACCAATCCAAAGCATTGTTCCGAACCACGTGACACTTGAGTGACAGACATGGGAAGCCCGGGCTTGAGTGTTCATTTCTTTTGTCAGTTTGGTTTGTGTGTGGGGGGTATGTGGGGGGGTGGGGTTGTTTCTTGGTTTATTTGTTTAAGACGGGGCCTCATTATGTAGACTTGGCTGGCCTAGAACTCCCTATATAGCCCAGGCTGGCCTCGAACTCACAGAAATCCACCTACCTCTGCCTCTCTTCGCTGAGAGATTAAAGGCATGCCACCCACACACAGCTTGAGTGTTTATTTCCTAAGAATACTCTTTCCTGGTGTTACAGTATATGGTCAACTCAGTAAATGAGACATACTACTCACTGTCATACTACTTTGACCTTCCCTAATAGACTTTTGCTGGTTGGCCAGGTATGTACAGTTGGGAAGCCAGCGAGGGGCCATCGTGAGCCTGATTGTCAGACCTAGGACCACCTTAGACTCAGTAGATCTGGCTTTGTTATCAATCTCTCTTACTATCTGAACACAGTTAGGGTAGGTGGAAGTGACCTGTCCCCTCAGCTCGGTGGGCCAGGGAGCTTTAACAGTCTGAGAGCTACTAGCAGGTCTTCCACATCACTATTCCAGTAAGAATTTGGGGTCTGTGGCTCGTCTGGGAAAGGGCATGACAGGGGAACCAGGAAAGGCTAAGGGCAGGCTAAGGGCTCATCAAGGAAGAGCTCTGGAGCCTAATCCGCGCAGGGCTCGCCTCTAGAGGGTCACCTGGAGCCCGCGGCAGCCAATCTGGGCACAGCCGTGTCTCCGCGGCCAATGGGCAGGCGGCGCGGCGCTCAGCACGGCTATAAGTGCGCGCGGCCCGGTGATAGCAAAAGCGGCGCGCTGCGGAGGAGGGATGCTTAGGGTAGCGGAGCCCCGAGAGGCACGGGTGGAGGCGGGTGGCTGCAGTCCCTGGGCAGCACCACCCACGCAGTCCAAGCGGCTCACCTCCTTCCTCATCCAGGACATCCTGCGGGACCGCACCGAGCGGCGCGGGGGACACGCGGGCAGCCCGCAGCACCAGCACCAGCCGGACCCTAGGAGGGACCCCGCTCCAGAGCCTGAGGAAGCAGGGGATCGCGGCGTGGCCCCGGAGGACCCGCCAAGTATCCAGCCCAGCCCCACGGAGACGCCGGCTGAACCCGAGTCAGGTAAGCGGAATAGACCAAGCAAGCATGCTGCACAGGAGAGGATCGGGGTGGGGGTGGGGGCATGGCCACAGGAAGGACCTCACCGTCCTCCGCACCCAGCCACCTTGAGCATGAACCCTGAGGGTAGCTAATAACTTTGCCATCGGCTTGACTCTTTTCCAGCGACTCCAGCCATTTACCACTGGCTACTAGAACTAACGGCAACCATTAATACCCATAAATCAAGCCCACTCCTAGGTTCCCTTCGTCTCCATTCCACGAGCCATAAAATCATGGATGTACCTTTAAGTCTTGAGAAACAGGATCGAGTCTGATTTTTTTTTCCTCCAGCCCCAACTACTTCTCATGCTGGTAACTAAGCGGCAGTTACAGAAAGAGGACTAGGGCAGAAGATGAACTGCTTACCATCCCAGGCCACCTGGCCCATCCGCACAAGCCTCAGGCACCCACTTAAATGTCCCCACCCTCCCTGTTGGCAGGTCACCCACCTCTCTTTGGGACCACATCCAGGATCCACTTTTCACTGACGCAAAACAACAAGGCAGAAAATTCAACTGCAAACCGCTAAGACCTGAGCGTAATTCACACTGATTATAGTAAACAAATACATATTATAAAAACCTACTCACTTCTAGTTCACACTGATTATTAGAAACGAATACATAGTATAAAGACCTACTCACTTCTTCGGGGTATTTCCCCAGTCGTGCGAACAAAGTGAAATGTATCCAGATGACAGTGGGTGTTTTGTTTACCAGCTGAAAACAGAAAAGTGGTGTGCATTCTGGGCTAACATGTAACTCTTTTCTTCTCCCCTCTGACTTCTCCAGATGCACATTTTAAGACTTATCTGTTGGACTGTGAACACAATCCAGGGGACTTATCAAGTGCCCCCCAGGTCACCAAGCAGCCACAGAAGCGCTCCCGGGCTGCCTTCTCTCACACTCAGGTGATTGAGTTGGAGAGGAAGTTCAGCCATCAGAAGTACCTCTCTGCCCCTGAAAGGGCTCACCTGGCCAAGAACCTCAAACTCACCGAAACCCAAGTCAAAATATGGTTCCAGAACAGACGCTATAAGACTAAGCGAAAGCAGCTGTCGGAAGACCTGGGAGTCTTGGAGAAGAACTCACCGTTGTCTTTGCCAACTCTGAAAGATGACGGCTTGCCCAGTGCCTCCTTGGTCTCTGTGTATACTAGCTACCCCTACTACCCCTACTTGTACTGTCTGGGCAGCTGGCATCCAACTTTCTGGTAACAACAGTTCCAATGATAACTGCATGTCAGAAACTGCCTTCTCCAGGGAGTCTCTGGGAAAAAGCTAAAGTGGCTCATGTCAAGGAGTCGGGAGCAAGAAATGTACAGATGCAAACTGTTGAGGGTTCCCAGGGAACAGTCCAGTTCTTCTCTGGTGGGCCAGTGAATGATCTGGGGCAGTGGCTATTTTAGTATGTAGTCACAGTTCCAAGTGTTCTGTAGCTCACTGCTGTCAGCTCCGTTTAGAGAGAGCCAGACCAGTTCAAATCCTGTTTCCAGAACTTAGAGTGTCTATGGATGCAATGGCTACATCATTCCTAAGAATTCTGTTTGCTGCATCTCCATCCTCTCCCATAATCGAGCATCATGGAAGGGCCAAGCAAGGGGAGGAATGGCCCCTTAGATGAGGATTTCCTCTTGAATTAAACTTGGGGTAAAAAGTCTCTTGTTGGCCTTGGACTCTGGCCAGAGTTTCTCTCTGCCCTTGTAAAAGTGAGGGTAAACGGAAGATTTGAAGAATGGGGGAAAAAAACATAGTGATTGAGGCAGGTTGGCATAGGCCGTGAAGGGGGTGGAAGGTGGAATTTTCAACTTCTTACCCTTTTCGCAGTGATGTGCCAGTCCAAGGATTTACAGGGCAGCCTGAGTGCGGCAGGATACACACACTGAGGGGGATAAAACAAGCTGTGTAAACAGTTTGCCTGCAGGGGTGGGCTTCAAAACAGACTTCCTGTCCAAGGCCTAGGCCTATGGGGTTTCAACGCTCCAGGTGAATGCTTCCATCATGACTTTTTATTACCAGTGAAGAAAAGGCCTCTCCCGCCCTTCCTGCCTTCGGGGGAGAACTTAGGCTCAGGAGGTCTGCAGCTTCCCTGGCCTGAAAATTCACACTTCATGATGACAGATGTGCTAGCATTTTTAAACAAAGGACCTTCCTTCCCTCCTTTTATTTCTTGTTCTTTCCTACAGGACTCCTCCATTCACGCTTTTCATCTGTGCCTGTCTTACTTAGTGTAAGATTTGCTCCCACCATCTCCAAAGTTTTAATTTTCCTGGTTTAACAATTAACTAGCTACTGACATGTTATGACATACTTTAAAAAAAAAATTAGCAACTCATCTCTTTCCTTTAAAAACACTCAGCGTTAAATCCCAAGCCCTATTTAAAGACATGAGAGCTGAAGATCACAGTTTCTTTCACAGGGCTTTCTGCTGGCTGAATGTTACAGTTCAAAGGTTGATGCCCACTGGGGTCATGGGGATCCCTGTAGGCAGAGGAGGTTTAGGGGCGTCTGTTTTTCATGCATAAGGAAGAACAGGACAAAAGGAAGGGCTGGCACTGCTGAGGGGTCTTGGAGAGATGGAGGGGTCTTGGGCAGGGCATGGCTGCCAGCCCAAGCCAACCAGCAACCAAGGAGCTGATAGCTTTCAGGAAGATGCTATAAGGAGAGGTAAACTGTCTTCAAAATACAACCTCGCCGTGGCTTCCATCCACAGACAAGTGCGTAAATGCTTTGGAGAACTGTGTTTAGGGACTACCCTAAAATGGTAGAAGTGAGAAAGAGGAATGGTAGTCCCTCTGTTTCCATCCTGAAATCTCAGGTAACCTGCTGAGTGGGAGTTAACGGAGGCAGAGCACACTTATAGCAACTGAGGCTTTCTTGGGGCCAGGAAATCCCTTTATCCCACCACTCAGTGCTATACAGTGAGAAATCTTTTAATTTCCTCCTTTTAAATGGGCCAACTTACTGTTGGTGGCAAAACTGCCAAAGGAAGTTGATAGAAAGTTGGCTGCTTGTACCCCGTTCTTTTACTGCCAGGGGCCCCATTGTTAAAGTCTTGTTCAGTGCCCCTTGTTGCTGACCACTGCGGTAGCATTAGACCACACCAAAGCTGGAGGAGTCCAGTTCACTTCTTTCTATCTGTCTTTTGACTCTGAGTTCCCGATCAGTACTTTCTCTCCTCTCACTAGGACTAGAATCCATCTCAGCATGCACTTCCACTAAGATTAAACTATCAGAGTGTGCAGTGTGTGGCAAAGTCAGAAAGGGAAAGGCTTGTGTTTAAAATTATTTTTTGGCGGGGTTGGGGAGGTCTGACTCCATTTTGCTTTCTTCATACTGGAACTAATCATTCACCCACACCTGAACTGGTAGAAACATGACCTGTTGTCTCCAGCATGCAAATGGGAAAGCGCTTTGGGTATCACCTGGGTGACATGTCTCTGTCCTGTTTCATCAGTTGGCTAGCAAACCCGGCTCTAACAGAAAAGTCCCGTCACTTGACGTTTAGTAAAGTACTCTAATCAAACTTTATTTTTCTATGGTTCTTTTTGCGACCTATGAGTGTCCTATAATAAAACCTCCATGTCTTTATTAGATACCTGCGTGTGTTCTTTAGATTCTTACAAATGGGTTTTCTTTTCAGCTTGCATTTTTTTTCCATGGTGGCCGTGTTCCCACAGGACACTTGGCTGGCTTGACATGCCACAGGCCACAAAATCAATCAAAGCGACCATTCGGCAAGTAGCCAAGAGGGTTTCTTTTGGCAATGGCCTCTCCTCCCATCCTGGTAAATCAAGGGGAGGGAAAAGTCATGTCTGCTTGTGCTAAACCTTTACCTGCAGCAGCTGGTGTTGCTGACCCTGTCGTCCCAGCACTCAGAAGGCGGAGGCAGGAGGATCAGAAGTTCAAAGCCATATTTTTTGGCTGCACAGTGAGTTGCAGACCAACCCGACAACATGAGACCCCGTCTCAAAAAGAAAAAATACCGCCCGCGTCTGTGTTGGAATATCCTGGGTGTACCTGAACACTTTCACATATTTAGTGACCCTGAGGGAACAAGATAATCACAGAAGTTTTCAAAATGTCCCATTTCTTATTCCTGGCTCCCTCACTCCTGAACGTGTCACCTGTGTCCCGAGTCCCATTAACTTCTTGTAAACAATGTCTCTGACATGGGATCACTAGTCTACAGCCCGCCCACCCTGAACGTGCCCAATCTCACCTGAAATGGGACCACAAGTGTTGAGGATAAGTTTTATGACTGCACTAATACACATAAACAGCACACCTCATCCCCCAGCATTTAAATAGTCCTAAAACCCCACAAAGCACCTCCTGGGCCCGATGGCCCTTGAGAGCTGGTGGTCTCCTCCCCTCCTTCAAGGAAATAAAAGCTTAAGGGGAAGGTGCCTACTTCAGGCAATCCATATCATAATTTCAAAGTGCACCCTAATCTTTTAAGTACATCGCACACACAGGCAGGGCTTCTTGTAGCAGGCACGAAGCACGAGGTTTAATTTGCACAAATCTCCAGCTACCCTCCTGTTCCCGGGGAAAGCCATTAGCTCTCCAACTACAAAGCCTCTTGTGGCAAATTAACAGATGTCCTCTTTTTAAAAAGTAAACCATTTAAAAGTAATCCAGGAAATTAAACAAAAGTCTCCTATCTTTAAAGAAAATCCCCCTCTGCCTTCTTTTGTCCTGTTTCCAACATTTTCTAATATCTCTGATAATCTTACAGTCTTTTCCCCAGCAGTTAGTTCCCTTGGCATGCCACATAGTCGTGCTATTTGAAATACACTGTCAACTTGCCTTTTGGTCTACTTCCTGTGGAAATTTCTCATCCACAGACTCCTGGGCATCCCTTAGAAGCCTTTTGTGGCCAGAAACCTATAGCCAAAAAAAATAAATAAATAAATTATTTTCCTCTTAACTATACACGTCAAATCGCTTTTTCCTGGGATTATACTAATACCATGTACAATGAAGCTAACCCAGGAGAAAAAGCACCCATAAAGAAATCACCTAGCTTGGGTGGCCTGGAAACAAGCCCTGTGATTGGAGAGTTGTTCGTGGAAACTCAGAGGGTCTTGGCAGATACACCAGGAAGAAAGCATGGCTGGCAGAGCTGAGGAGAGAAACTCCGAGTTGAAGCTCTAAAGCCATGGTGTCTACTTTTGTGAAGAGTGGGATGGGACATTTGACTTGACCTCGGCATCAGCTGCATCCTGAAGGTGGCAGGAACCTTGAACATTGCAATTTCTTTGTGAATAGAGCAAGGAACCACCAAGGGACACAGTGACCGATCACTGTCACATTGTCACATATGATCTGGCAGTCTGTCTCCTCAGCAGCTGGTCAGAAGTGCATCGGCTCCATCTGGGAAGACATTGTCATCTGCCATGGAATCCACTGTAAGTCATGGATCCTTTTGCTGGTCACTCAGGGCTGCCACCATCTCTGACACCCTTCACATTAGCAGGCTTGGTGTCAGGTGGGTCCTTTTGGGCCTGGAGTGATGGCCTCTACACTCAGACATGCAGACTCTGGTCCTCCCATGGCCATCAGCAACATGTCACCAAAGCATGTTTTTCAATGCCGAGAGTAATTTACTGCTCAAGAGAAAGGGCATGAAACGAGAGAGTCCTGGGACCCAAACAGCTCCTAGTTTAGCCATAGATTTGGCTCCTCTGCAGACTTTCCCAGACAAAGTAGCCCTTGAAAAGGCTGATGCAAAGTTTGCAAGGGAAAAGGGAAAAGCCCCCATTTCCATGGTGCCTCCCCTCCCCTGTGGAGAACCTCCAGATATATTCTTGACTTGTGTCCTGAGCTTGTGCTGGGCAAGAGATGAAGCTGAATGTGTAGAGTTTAAGACCCAGGCAATCAGTTTCTAGGATAGACTCCTTTATCTGGTTGGTCTCCACCTGTTTCTATTGAATTCAATAATGGGCAAGCCCTTTCTGGGGAAAAAGAGGAAAATGGATAAAGAGGAAAGATAATGGACTGAAGTCTCATCTTCTCATTGAACAACTATAAGATGTGCTATGGTTTGGATACGGTATACCCCACACAAGCTTGTGTGTGAGAAAGCTTAGTCCCTGGTTTTTCAGGTTTCAAGAGACCATGAAGGGATCCATTAAGAGGTGTGGTTTAGAGCCAGTAAGATGGCTGAGTAGGTCAAGGTACTTGCAACAAAGTCTAATGACCTGAGTCTACCCACATGGTAGAAAGAAAGAACTGACTCCTGAAAATTGTTTTCTGACCTCCGCACATGTATACATTTGTGCACAAGCACACACACACACACACACACACAACTAAATACATACACATAAATGTGACAGCTTTTTTTTAAAAGAGGTTGGGTCCAATAGAACTAATTAGGTCATAAGAGCTCAACCATCAAAAATTATTACTGTCTTGTAAATGAAGGTCAGGTCTCACGGGAGTGGATTAGTCCCCCGAGAATGGGTTTTCAAAAGGAGTGATCCTAGCCCCTCCCTTGTCTCTTGATTTCTGTTTCTCTATGGGACAACTTATATATGTTCCTGCCATGCAATGAATCCCTCAGAAGAAGCCAAGGCTGGGCTCACTCACTGTAACTTAACACTCACTGTAGTGTGAGCTCTGGGAAACAGGTCTCCGGGGTCTGCCTTTTTAGTGCCAGTATCCATAGCTACAAACCATGTCTGTAGCCTTCTTATGACTGTTAACAGTATCCATAGCTACAAA
>NW_022196915.1:55859464-55861131 GCF_008632895.1 Mastomys coucha
TAGCCTTCTTATGACTGTTAACAGTATCCATAGCTACAAACCATGTCTGTAGCCTTCTTATGACTGTTTTGCCTCTTCAGCTTCTCAGCCTGATGTCCGAGGCCAAGAGGGAGCCGCTGGCAGTGAATGCCCTTTGCTCGTTCTTCTCACACAACACAGATATCTACCTTTTTTTGCCTTCTATCCTGGCATTCACCCTTTGGGAATTTCTGACACCATCAAAAAAAAAAAAAAAAGGCTCTGAAACCAGAGTATTCTGAGTATTCTAGAAAGGCACTCACTGACAGCTGAAGGATCCAAACCATGTGGGTGCTTTGCTAGCCCTATAAGCCGAAAGCCCTTATCCACTTCCATCCCCAGGGCCCTAGACTGACAACACGAAGTCCAATCCCACCTCCGACATGTCAGAGGACTTTCCACCGGCTGGGAACCACACACCTTGTTTGTGCTTCACTGGGGACAGCAGGTGCCAAGTCACATCTGTCATTTTGTGTCATGCCTCCCTAGCAACTCCTTTATCAGGATTCAATAGAGTCTTACCACTGACACAACATTTACACCTCTTTCTGCCAAACCGGTAATATTAAACGCTTTTCTTTTTTCTTACAGCGGGTGTGCTAAGATGGATGTGGATAGAGGTTATCCAAGGAGGAGACAGGGTAAGAGTTTATACTAAAATGTGCACGCAGCAAATGAACAGTGGATATTTGAACCTTAGCCCAGAGCTAGAAAAGCTTCAGTCTGACCCTAACAGTATCTGAAAATGAGTTCACTCTAGCCAGTACTTTCATGGAGAAGAATGCAGACTGTTTTCACAATAGGAAACTGGGTGGTGGGGGTGGTTAGTGACTGGTATTTGCTCATGGAAAACTTTGGAATCTCTCCACTTCATGCAAGGGACTTGGTGCTGGCTATAGACTGCCTACAACATATCAAAGAATAACATGTGGAAAGATGCTGAGGGGTATGGAGAACAGGCTCCAGGGGTTGTCAGGGTACTTAGCTACAGCACAATGATAGTTAGATGGTCCACACCTCCTTGCTGTGTGTTAGGTGAGGTTGGGAGACGTCAGCAGACAGACGTTTACTAGGGTTTTTTTATTATTATCATTAACTTGCATTAACTTGTTTGGAAGGGGTGGGCTCAACATAACACATGGGTGGGTCAGAGGACAACTTGAAAGAGTTGGTTCTCCCCTTCTACCATGTGGGTCTAACTCAGGTCCTCAGAATGGGTAGCAATCTTCTGAGACATCTTATCAGCCCCAAGACTGCTTTGAATCAGAGAAGAAGACACTTTCAAAGGCTGCAGTTTTCTCGTTTGGGTTTGTTCTGGTTTTTAGTTGTCCACTTAATGAAACACACACACATCAGCAGAGGGAGCTGGCAGCAGGAGGTAGCACACAGTCTCACAGTCCCCAGGATGACTCTTACAAGCTGAACTTCTGCATCTCTCTGTGAGAGAGACAAGACCCTCTTGTACAAGCACAAATGGCACTAAGGAATTCCCATGGAAAGAGAGCTCTTCAGATAGAAAGGAGATGAAACGGAGAAGAGAATGGCATGTTAAGACACGTTTGTCCACCCATACAGCTTTCAGAGTCAGGAGCCTCCGCATTCCAGAACACATACTCCTCCCTCTCTCCCTCTCTCCCTCTCTCCCTCTC
>NW_022196915.1:55861479-55918887 GCF_008632895.1 Mastomys coucha
CCTCTCTCCCTCTCTCCCTCTCTCCCTCCTCTGTCTCCCTCTCTCTCTCTCTCCCCCTCTTTCCCTCTCTCCCTCCCCCCTCTCTTCCATATAGGCCTTGATTTCAGCCTGGTCCCATGTAACAGTTATTGCTTTTCTTTCCTCCACACCAGTTCATGGGAAGAGCAAAGGAGAGGGCGGAGTCCAGAGAGAGGGGGAAGAGCAGGCTGGGTAATTTTCCACTGCCTCTTAAAGCATCTTAATACACACATGAGACTCCTCTCCTTGGCTCCCCACTGACCCCTGAACAATCGAGCGATGGCTCCAACGTCCTGGAGATTAGGTTTTATTAGACACAGGCCGGGGGCATGTCAACTGTGACTTCAGGAAGGAACAAATGCTGGCCTGGGATCTGAGGGAAGGTGTCCTTGTTACAACCCTAGTGGGTTTTTATAAGATCCTGTGCCGGCAAACATCCCAGAGAAGTAGGGTGGTTTTGCAGAAAAACAAGGCCAGCTTTTCACACAGAAGCATTTATTCAGTGGAGCATGAGGCACAGGATTTCCCAGGAAGCCATGGGAAAGGACTCAGAGGACCTAGTTGACTAGGTGTTCCTCAAGACCAGAGTTCATTTCATTTTTTTTGACAGCAAACAAAAGTGATATTTCCAAGCAGTGGAGTTAAGTAGCCCCTGCCCCTGGTCAGTTTACACCAAGCAACCATGTGACTGCTGAATGAATGATCAGGGATGTGAGCAAATGAGCCCAGACCACTGCTGGAGTCCTAGGCTTGGTTCTAAGCATGGTATTCTGAAAGGCATCACAGCGGGTTCAGAAGAACATAATTGGGCACGAAATTGAGGCACGAGGAAAAAGCTAAAAAAAACCAGAGCCAGTTAAGCTAGGGAAGTAAGATCAGAACCCAGGGGTCATGTAGAAGGAGAATTTGGACATTTTATGTGTTGTCCTAGGAAATCCACAAATGGTCAGATTATCAATGCCTGGAAATCACTGGGCTACTGTGGGATTTCTATCCAAGGAAAGAATACTATTTGGTGAGGAGATTATAAGAATGGATGTGTACCATGTACCTCTGAGATTCTTGCCCATCCCTATCCCTGTTCTACAATTCTGCAGAGAAGTTTAGGGCTCAGTTTCAGACTTTACATGATAAGTGCACAGCGGGGAGCGGACACTACTTTCCCTGGCACATCAGACACTTTGGGTTGCTGCCAGGGTTAGATGACCTGCTAGCTATAAGGCAAACCCACTCCTCCCAGCTTCTTTGAGCTTCAAGTATTCCTATGTTAAAGGAACATCCTTTTGCTGCTCATTAAATCATATCAGTACAACAGGTTCTATCTATGATTTGAAGGGAAACAAGCCATTGTGCAAGGGACAACAGAGATCCTTGATTGGTTGACTAATTGTTATGTACTGACTGATATGTGAGATTACACCCTGTAGAGGAATGTAATCTTCTTTATTTCTTTTAATTTTATGGGTATGCGTGTTTTGTCTGTATGTATGTCTGCATTACTTGTGTGCCTGGTGCCCACAGAGACAAGAAGAGGATTTCAGATCCCTCGAAAATGGAGTTACAGTTTTTAGACAAACATGTGGGTACTGGGAATTGAACCAGTGTCCTCTGTAAGAGCAGACAGTGTTCTTGACCTCTGGCCCAACTCTCCAGCCTCTTATCTTTTAATAATGTAATTTTCCTTGATGTAATAATAATGTATTATTCCTTGAAAATTTTATTCTTGCATACATTTGATCATACTTTTTTTCTTCTCTTTCCCCTCATCTCTCCCAGTTCCACTCTCCACCCTCATCCCCAGAAATCCAAAGGTTCACTACCAGTTAAGAAAAGGAGCATTCCTGGGGAAATTAATGAATGAAGCACAATGAATCATTTACTCTTTAAAATGAGTAAGCATTTTTTAAATGATTAGAATAGGGGAAAAAAGTGAAAACATGCAACAGAGTTTGGAGGCTTGAGGAGGGGAACAACTCTTTTTTTCTATTTCTAAGTGCATATAAGTTTGGTTCTGCCTCTGTGGAAAGTAAGTCTGGTTGTCTGATTGCTTGGTGTTACACCCTAGGCCTTCGTGATTGCAGTCTGCTCTTGGAATCCTTATAAGTAGTGGAGCCATGTATCTTGTTGCCTAGGAGATGGATATCCTGAGAGGTCTGCTGCAGAAGCAGAAGGATGTACAGGGATGGTGATGTATCTGCACTGGTTCATCTATGATAACTTCCCCAATTCAGAAGGGAGTCATCCAGGGGTCCTGGGACAAAGGACAAAAATATCTTCATATAGATTTGATCACATTATTATCGTATATGATTACAAAATAGATATGTAGTATAAAACAAAGATATGTTATGTTATATACTATTAATTGCATATACTATTATGTTATAATATGTATAATCAGTTGCTATTGTTCAAAGTGCATTACTAAGCTAGTAATAGCATCAATTTCTGTGCATATAACATGGTATAAGTGTGTAAGAATGGGTGTGTCTTTGGAGCAATGGGGCACCCTAGTTGTAGCTTCACATTAGTCATGTGGCCTTAGATTGACTGAGACTCAGAATCTTCATCTTCAGGGAAGAGTAAAGGTGCCTTATTCACAAAGATTTTCTAAAGTTTAAATGAGCGAAAGCCAGCACGTACTAGTCCACAAAGAATTGACAGTTCACAGTAGGGACCCCTTAAAGGCAACGCTTCTGCCTGCCTTCCACACCCTCCTTATTTTTAAAATATACACATTCTTTCAGATTTTGTGACAACCGAATGAAGTTCTATCGACGCATCAAATTATACTCCAATTTTTCTTTGGATTTTTTTTTTTGGTGACCATTTAATATGCCAGAAGATGAGCCCTCCTTTGCACATAGAGTCACTGTTGCAGAAAAGTCTGTGGGTAGGTAGATATATTTCAGAAATACTTGGGGTGAAATGCGTCAAAACTTATCACAAAGAGAAATGCAGTCAAGCCTCCCAGATGTAGTAATCTCTCCTGGCTGAGCTGTGCCTCCACGTATGCCCACTGGGGCCTTTCCCATAGGAGAAGGACTCTGTCCTCAGAGCTTAAATCATCGGCTGGTGGACCAGAGACCAGAACTGCTTGCCTCCATGTCCAGAACTGAATTGCACAACTAAAGACAAAGAAAATAAATCAACAAAAATAGCTGAGAGGCATTTCTAAACATGTCTAGCTGCAAAATTTATAACTATTAGCTCTTGGTAAAAGGTCATTTCAGATAAGACAACTATTTATACAGAAAACAAAAATGAAACATATTGATTGGTTTTTCAGTAGGGCCTCCCAGTCCTGGGAGAGGATTTGTATGCCAGTGCTCCATGTGGAAAAAAAAAAAAAAAAAACCCTGAAGTTGAACTACATAGAGGAAATCAGAAAAAGCCAACAACCCTAGGTAGTAGTATACCACCCAATATGGATGCTGAGAATTGAACTCTGGTCCTTTGTAAGAGCCATGCAAACTTTTAATAGCTGAGCTATGTTTCTAGTGCTGACAGAAACAAGTAAGATTTTTCCAATCTAAATGAAGAGTTTCACATAGTTGTTAAATAGCAGCCTTTTTTTCTGTGATATATGATGTAGATGATGGTGTGATAGAGATGCTGATGTGATGGAGATGCTGGTGTGATAGAGATGATGGTGTGATGGAGATGCTGGTGTGATGTAGATGCTGGTGTGATAGAGATGATGGTGTGATGGACATGCTGGTGTGATAGAGATGCTGATGTGTTGGAGATGATGGTGTGGTGGAGATGCTGGTGTGATAGAGATGCTGGTGTGATGGAGATGCTGGTGTGATAGAGATGCTGATGTGATGGAGATGATGGTGTGGTGGAGATGATGGTGTGATAGAGATGCTGGTGTGATGGAGATGCTGGTGTGATAGAGATGCTGATGTGATGGAGATGATGGTGTGGTGGAGATGCTGGTGTGATAGAGATGCTGGTGTGATGGAGATGATGGTGTGGTGGAGATGCTGGTGTGATAGAGATGATGGTGTGATGGAGATGCTGGTGTGATAGAGATGCTGATGTGATGGAGATAATAGTGTGGTGGAGATGCTGGTGTGATAGAGATGATGGTGTGATGGAGATGCTGGTGTGATGGAGATGCTGGTGTGATAGAGAGGATGGTGTGGTGGAGATGCTGGTGTGATAGAGTTGCTGGTGTAATAGAGATGATGGTGTGGTAGAGATGCTGGTGTGATAGAGTTGCTGGTGTGTTGGAGATGCTGGTATGATGGAGTTGCTGGTGTAATAGAGATGATGGTGTGGTAGAGATGCTGGTGTGATAGAGTTGCTGGTGTGGTGGAGATGCTGGTATGATGGAGTTGCTGGTGTGGTGGAGATGGTAGTGTGGTGGAGATGGTAGTGTGGTGGAGATGTTGGTGTGATGGAGATTCTGGTGTGACGTATTTGCCGTCTTTACTGATGTCTCTTGAGATCCATATAAACTTATCTCAAGCTATTATTTATGCTGTGACAAAATCCAGACCCTCAACAAGATGACTGCTAATTCCTCTCCTCTTGTTCACATTAATGCTGGCTCTGTTCTTCAGTGTTGGAGTAAAAATGGAGTTGTGTTCCTTGAATTCCTCAAATGTAATAAAGCTTTTGTACAAAGTATTCATAAGTGTGGTGGATTTTGTACCTCTCTGAATTCTCTCCTTGAGACCACAGAGTCCTATACTTGGTTCAAGTGGGACATATTTCTACCATTGTGTGTATGTGTGTGTGTGTGTGTGTGTCTGTCTGTCTGTCTATCTTTGGCTCACCCCTCCCTATGTTCTGCCTTCTGTCCTAAGCAGCTTATCAAAATGTTTTTCCAAACAATGTTATTTTTCCCTCTAAGAATTCCGATGTCCAATAATAGTAGTAATAATTTATTTATACCACATGTAAAATTCAGTTAGGAGACTTCCAAACAGAAAAGTTAAAGTAACTTAAAAAAAAAAAAAAACTTTTCAAGCTAATCTAAGCTAATGATGATTTTAGCTACTGTACAAGCTAGTTTTGTCAATTTTACAGTCTAGAGTCACCTGGAAGAGGGATCTCAATGAGATATTCTGTATTCTAGTTGAACTGTGGGCATGTCTTGGATGATTATCTTGATTGTGTTAATTGAGGCAGGAAACTTGCCCACTGTGGGCAGTACCACTTCCTGTTCAGGGATTCTAAACTAAGAAAGCAAAGTGAGTGTAGGCTGATATGAATCCATTTTTACTTCTGACTGAAGACAGAGCATTTTCAATTATTTCACGCCCCTGCCTCTGTGATTTCACCACCATGATGGATTGCAACCTGCAAATTTGAGATAAACAAGCCCTTCTCCCTCAAGTTCCTTTTGTCAGTGTATTTTATCACAGCAGCAGAAATGAAGCTAATACAACTTTATCTGCCATACAACAAATGATCAACTTAAAGTCTGACCATAAGGAACTGAGCTTGAGCTTAGGAAATGTAAAATACAATGGGAAAGCAAGCCCCAGATGAGGTGACAGTGATGGACCAAAGAATAAAGTCTGAGGACTGATGTTGTCTGGCCTTGAGACTGAATATAAGTGATAGTGACCAAGACAGTGTAGTGCTAGAAAAAGAACAGAGGCGGGACAGCAGAACAGCACACAGAGCCACATAAATGCCCCACGTAAATATAGTCAACTGCTCTTCAACAAAAGAATGAAAAAGATACTTCTATGGGAAAGGGCTTTTCAGTACATGGAGCTGAAACAATAAGAGAAAGTGGGGGCTTTTAATATAGCCATAGATTTTCCACTTTCCACAAAATTTAACTCAAAATAAATCATGATAAACTATAGAACTTTTGGAAGAAAATCTATACAGCCTTTGATTTGTCATTTTTAGATACAACATCAAAATGGCAAGCCATGAAGGGAGAAAAATGATTTTGTATTATATTAAAATTAAAATTATGTGCCCTGTTAAAAGACAATGTTAACAAATACGCACAAAAAAAAAGTAAGGATCACTTGCCAGTAGAGAACTTCCAAGCAAAACAATAAGGAAATATTTCTATGTGCCTATTAGAACTACTCAAATCTAAAAAGGTGACAATATCAAAGACAAATGAGGGGTTGAAGGAATAGGAACTTTATTCATTGTGTGTGGGAGTGCAAATAATACCATTATTCCCTAGAATAATGCTCTGTATCTTCATAAAAGCTAGACCATGGGGCCCAGGTATTTATCCTACTGATTTGAAAACTCACACCCACAGCAAAACATGTACATGAATGTTTCTAGCACCTTAATTCTTAATTTGCAAAGAGCAGAAGCAACTATGGTGCTCCAACATGTATCCACGGTGCATCTATCTGGCCCAACTATTATTAAAGTATGAAAAGAAATGAACCACCAAACCGTGAAGAGAACTTAAATGCACACCACTAAGTAAAAGGCAGAATGAAAGAGCTGTGTGATTCTGATTACACTGGGAAGAGGAGGGAAACAGTCAGAGGGTGCCAGTGATTGGAGGATGGAAGTCAGGGAAGGATGAATGAGTAGGGGAACTTTAGGGCAGGAAAACTTCTGTGATACTGTGATAGTGAATATCTATTATGGTACATCTGTCAAACACATAGGCTTTACAGCAGAAGGATTGATGGCTGATATGTGTGTGTGTACATGGTGTTTTACTGGGGATTAGACCTAGAGTTTCACATGTGCTAGGCAAGTGCTCTTTCAGTGAGTTCTATCCCAGATCCTCTTTTTTACTTTTTGTGCATTTGAGAGAGAGAGAGAGAGAGAAAGAGAGAGAGAGAGAGAGAGAGAGAGAGAGAGGTACTAGTTGCCCCACCTAGCCTTGGACTTATTCTTGACTACAGCAAGTCCTTGAATGGGCAATCCCTCTGCCTCAGTCTCCCCTGTAGATGGAACTATCAGCCTGTACCAGCAAGCTTGGCTTAAAACAGAGACAGTCGAATGCCTATTATCGAGAGAACCTGCGTTTGACTCCAAGAAGCCACTTTAAAGTGCTTTCAAAGCATGATAGCACTCTGGCAACCCTGGTGCTGGGGAGGCAGGGTCAGGCAGAGCTTTGGGTTCACTGACCAGCCAGCATAGAATAGTTGATAAGGTCTGGTCTCCAAAAAGCAGGATAGATGGCAACTGAGGAACAAGACCCAAGGTGGACTTCCGGCCTCCACATGCATGCATATACACTCACAGATTTTCACAAAACACATGAACATGGCAGGTGATGGGGGTAGATGCACAGAGAGACAGAGACTGATAGAACCGAACTAAGGAGAAAACATGATACAACAGTATGTCGTTTATGAGGCTTGTGTGAGATTCAAATGCAGTAACAGGTTGAAAGTGAAAGGAGGGAATGAGAAAATCCTTGCAAATAACAACCAAAAGAAAATAGAGACAACTGTGCTGACATCATAAATCAACTACATCAAAAGAAAACGGAACGAGGAACACTACAGTTTTCCAGAGAATCTGATACAAGAAGATTCCGCTGTTGTAAACAGTTACACACCTAAGGAAAGATCATCCAAAATGGACCAGCAAAAACTGGCAGAAGGAAGAAGCAGAAACTTCTATGATAATAAAGAGCACAGTTTCTAATGTTCTATAATAGGCAGAACAGGCAGACAGAGGATGTAAGGAAATAGAGGATTTGTGTCAAGTTCAAGGCCAGCCGGGTTTACATGGTGAGTCCTAAGAGAGCGAAGGCTATGTAATGAAACCTTATCTCACAAAAGGGGCTGTGGGGAGAAGAGAGGAAGAGAGAGAGACAGAAAGAGAGAGACAGAGACAGTCAGAGGCAGACAGACATGTGACTGGAATAACAAATAAATCAACGAGGTCTGACAATCACAAACAGCACACATTGGTTAGAGCACATGGGCATTTCCCAGCATGTACCATGTTATCACAATCAGATCACAAAAATGGTACATATTACACAAGTACAATAGCACTGTACATAGAGCCATTTTTGGAAGATCAGTCCTCACGGCCCTAAGCAGTTGTATTCATAATTGGCTAGACAACCTACTTACTGCACAATCCAAAAGTTATCCCAGAAGTGGAAAAGGTAGCTAATCCCCAGTGCTAGCCAGGAGTCCTTCTCATCTGTTCTTACTCTGCTAATCAAGAGGCTAGCAGCTTGCGTTTATTCAGAGGAAGGAAGTATCAGCAGTGTCAATGACGGCTTTAGAAAATGCAGGACCCTCATATTCATTTTACAGGTGAGGCATCTGGAAACCATGTGGTTAGAAGACTCCTGTTACTGAGTGGCCATGGCAGAGTTGAGTGGGAGCCAGACTTCAGACACAGGGGAGTTGCCTGCCCTACATTTGAAGCTAACCATCTAGTGCTGCCATTCTGTGGCAACACAAATCTGAGTTTGACTCTGGGCAATTTGTTTCTGAAAAGCTGTTGTCTACTTTTCTCCACAAACTTTGAAGAAGCCAGGTTGACCAGATGTCTGAGTTTGTCAGCCATTCTTGTTCACCAAGAGGGAATCCCTCAGACTCCAAAGGGGCACTAGGACTCCATCATTCTCCTGAAATAAAAGATTAAAAGAGAAGTAAGTTTTTAAGTTTGAGTTGGGAGTGTGAAAAGAATGTTCTAGCTGTCTTTGGGCTTATAGAGGATACTGGCTCTGCAAGAAAGCTGGAGCCATTTAAAGATAGAGGAGCC
Source organism: Mastomys coucha (assembly GCF_008632895.1). Taxonomy (NCBI): domain Eukaryota; kingdom Metazoa; phylum Chordata; class Mammalia; order Rodentia; family Muridae; genus Mastomys; species Mastomys coucha. Next base: position 55,870,186 of record NW_022196915.1, read on the forward strand.
CTATGACCAGAAGCACGGGAATATGAAAGGTATCTTCTATATCTAAGCATCATCTATAACAGTGTAGGTGAATCCCATGAGCTAATCCTCCCAACCACTGCGTTAGGAAGACAAGAACCCTAGTAACCATTATCGCTTCTGTTTATATTGAAAAGCAGAATCTTAGAGAAAATTGATTATCTTCCAAAGGTCTTGCAGACCAGTAAGTGATGAAACCATGATTAGTCACCAATCTCCCTGTCTGTCTCCAGACCTACCTCCTTCAACATGACACTCTTCTGCTGAGTACAAGTGCTGGTGGACCCAGGAAACTTGTGACTACCAGGGACATGAAGGAGGACTTTCATCCCAATCTTCTTAGCTCTATACCTCAGCGAGGCAAAGCCAAGCTAGAACAGAAGGTTTATCTTGGAAGTTGTCTCCCCACACCCAGCCAGTGTTTCTCTTCCAACCCAGTGCCAGCAAAACTTTGGCTAATGACATGTGCCAGGCTGGAAGGTTGAACCTCTTTTGTCAAGACCGCCTTGACTCCTGTCTTTGACCTCTCCCTGAGCCCCTTCCTGGGAAGACTGCTCACTCTCATACTCAGGATGGTGTATTCTCAAACCAGTTACCTTCCTTCTCAACAGGCTACATGCTTTTTGTTTTCAGTCTCCCAGGTGTTTTTACAGGGCTTGTGATTCTACTTGAAACCTTTCTCTTCTGTGGGTAAACTCAGCAGCCTGACCTAGAGTCCCCCACAGTGCATTTAAAGCCCCACCCCGAGTCATGACATAAGGACAGCTTTCTCTCTTCACATTTCCTGTATTGCTCTTTCCCACACTTGTTCAATGCCATGATTTAGATCTAGTTTACCTGGGAACAATAGGTTGCAGAATCTAGGGGTCCACTTCTTCCTTTTATAATCACTTTACAAAACTATCCAGCAAGCTAATAGTATAAAGGAATACTCTTACCCAAATAAAATGTCTTGAAATATTTGAACATGAAATTCAAACATGAAACTGAAACTTCTCTCCTTGAGAGAGTATACTCTTTGGCTCACAAATTTTGGGAGTCTCTCCAAGACAGGAAAGAAAGAACAAAAAGATATAAAAACATGAAGGAAATAAAGAACAGTACCCATAGTTGGCATGTTTATTTGTGTAGAGAACAGTACTGTGCAGATAAAGCCCTAGAATTATTGAGAATTTTACAGTGTTGTTGAAGAGAGACTGACTGTGGAGATTGATTAAAGGATAAGAGCATTTGCTGAGCAAGCAAGAGGACATGCACTCAGATGCCCAGCACCCACCTAAAAAGCATGGAAGCACATGATTTTAATCCCAACACTAGGAGGCAGAGGCAAGATCTCTGTGAGTTTGAGGTCAGTCTGGTCCACATAGCCCACCTATAATTCCAACACTATGGAAAATGGAGACAGGGTCAGTGAGAGACTCTCTCCCAAGAATAAGGCAGAGAATGATAAAGTGGAATACCTGACATTCTTCTATGGCCTCCGTGCATACACATGTACACATACCACACATACACATGAAAATAAATAAATTGCATGATCCTCACAAAACCCCAGATATGACTGGTTATAACAGCTTTCTTTATAATCGGTAAAACACAGAAAGAACCAAATTGTCCTTCAGTAGCTGAGGGGATTATTCGTGGTCTCCCTGAGCTAACATCAAGCTCTCAAGGATTATTCTTCTGGAGGCTAGGGGAGAGAGTCTCTTTCCAGGTCTTCTCTTCCTTCTAGAGCCTCCTTCTTTGGCTCATGTTCTATGAGAACAATAGTCTTGAATTATATAAACAAAGTCCATTTGTCATGTAAGTGACACATTTACTGATTGTAAATATTAGGATATAGGCATCCTTGTAAGGGGCTCAATTTAGGGGACTATTATTCAGTTTATCACAAGTGGCCTAATTGTGTTCTTTCAGGGATTGTTGCAAAGGTAAACAAACATAAAGAAAACAATTTGGAAGCCATCCACACATATACTTGGAATTGATGGTGGCTCACACCAGGCCACAAGCAACAGGATGGGAAGAGAAAAAAGAAAGAAAATATTACATGTGTCTCTATCTGGTAGCAATGTCACCTCTTAATGTCTAGGATGTGGCATGTGAGGGGAGGGAAAGTCAAGAATAAATCCAAGGTTTTTACTTGAGCCACCAGAAAGCTCAAATTCTCATTGGTTTAGAGAGGGAAGACCAAGGACTGAGCAAATGGTATGGTGGAAGATTAGCAGTCAGGTCTGCACATTGAGGTGGAATGCAAAATCAAAATGGCCACACCTTTTTCCAGCCCCACATCTGCACTTCTTTGCAATGCAACTCACTAGAAAGAAGGTTCAACCCTCACAAGGTGGAGGCTGTTTCTTCATCTTTCAAACCTGGAAGAGCCCTGTGACTTACTTCGGCTAAGAGATGGTGGCAGAAGTGACATTATGTGGCCTTCAAGCCTAACCCTCCAGAGATCCTACAGATTTTACTCCCACATCCTTGGAAAGTGACCTGGAGAAAGACTGCCTTGTGAGGAAGGAGAAGATGTGCTGCTGGGTGGAAATGAGACTCAGTGAAGCAGGGACAATCATCTCACCATGACCTCCAGTTCCAACAGACTGCAGCTTCCAAACAGCACCAGGCATATGCCATCCTGGTCCATCTGGCCCCCTTGAGTTCTACAGGAACCAATCTATTCTTCTTCTTTTGCAACCTCTGTTCCTCATCCACCATTGTCTTTGAGACGTGTCTATAGAGGACTGTAGAGACGATAGAACTCAAGTTCAACTCCCAGAACTCAGGACAAACAAGACAAAACAACAAACAACAAAAACATGTACTTCAGACACAAGGCACAGAAGGCCCCTGAGCTGGAACTGACCTGAATGACTCCTCCCTGAAGACTGTATCATGCAAGCTTCAGAATGATGCCTATGAACCACAACAAGACCAACACGGCACAATAACACAAAGGATGCAGTAGTGGCATGCATACCTTGGTAACCCAGTAAACCCAGGCAACTACTCAGGACTAGTGAAGTCATGGATCTTGGAGGAGAACTACAATCATCACTTAACTAAACCAACACAGTCTCTAACTACATTCTAAACAGCCGACCTTATACCCCCATACAAGAGTAGTTCTCACCCCCTCATCAAGGAGACTTCTCTTTGCAACAGATAGAAATCATTACAGAAGACCACAACCAATCAAAAGGAAGAACCAGTCCCAATGAATACATTTATAGAACACCCCACTGTACCTAAGCCTCGGGGGATAGAGGGCTCCCTCTCTCAAGGGAGAGAGGCAGAAGGACTCTAAGAGTGAGGGAGATTCTAAGAACTGTGAGACTGTGTCTCCTAGGAATGTCAGAGGCCATGCCCATAAAGTCAACATGACTGCCTAAATATGAGCTGAACAAGGAAAACAACAATAGATGTAAGAAAGCCCACAAGGCTTCAATCCTACACATAGAACTGCAAACAGCGAAGGAACACTGACAGCAAGAGAGGTAATCTTCCCTAGCGCAAAGCACACCAGTGCCTATACATTACCAACTGGTCACTCCTGAAAATATATATACAAATAACATTATACAGACCAAACAGGTAATACTTAGGAGTGTGTGTGTGTCTGTGTGTGTGTGTGTCTGTGTCTGTGTGTGTGTCTGTGTCTGAGTGTGTGTGTGTCTCTCTGTGTGTGTGTGTGTGTGTGTGTGTGTGTGTGTGTGTGGATTAACAACCATTAATAAAAATTGGGGACCATGAATTTAAAAAAAAATGCCAGGAGTAAGACATGGGAAGGTTGGAAGGAAGGGAGAGTAAGAGAGAAATGATGTAATTATATTATAATGTCAGTAATAATAATAATTTTTAAAAGCCAGGCATAGGAGCTCATGCCTATAATTCCTCTGCTGGGGAGGCAGAGATGGGGGGATTCCTCAGGACTCCCTGGTCAGCCAGTTTCAGGTTCACTGAAGGACTCTAACTCAGAAGGTAAGGTAGTATAATTAACAAAGACTATTCCCATCTATGATCATGTGAGTTTCTTAGAATGGCCACCTAGAAGTTGATGAATTAGGAGCACTTAGGTGATCTGGCCCCCACCACCATTTGACAGTGATACATTGTTTTCAGAAGTGGTTTTTTGTTGTTGTTGTTGTTTTATTTTATTTTACCTACAAAAGCTCCTTAAATTTAAAAAAAAAAAAAAAAAAAAAAACTCCTTAAATCTGGTTCAAACATAAATGGAAAATCATCGTTATTTCAGAGTCTTGGACTTCTAAAACTGGAAGAATCCTCCAATCGATGGATCTCCCTGCTTTGTAGTGGCAGCCATCCACATTACTAGTCCAGTCATCCCCAAAGGCTACTTTGTTGCTCCTCTTAATCTGCTATTTGGAGAAGACAGAATTGACTGTCCTTGACGGAAGCCCTCTTCCCAGGAGATAGCGAACAGTTAACACGGAGCCCATGCACAGAAGCCCAGGACAGCTGACCCTCAAAAGTTTGTTTATGGTGTTTCTTCTAATTGGGTCCTTTGTTCTCCTAGCCTTGACCTTAACCAGCTATAAAGAGAATAATTCAGGAACACTGGGGAGACACGCATATTTGTATGTCTCCCCAATGATAGACAAAACGTGGAGAGGCAGCCTTGGCAGGGGGGATCTGGGAGAGCCTTCCAGGTCCTGCACTGCACCAGAACCCAGAAACCAAGGTTAACCATAACCTGGGAAGTCATGGGTACTTGGCTATTGTCTTGTATTTCTGGTCATTTCAGAAGAAGGAATAAGATTTGATTAGAAAGAAAAGACTGGAGTAAATCATATAATAACACTGTGATTGAATCTAGAAGGTTAATTGGTTAAGTTGTGGGTTAGTAAGTGATATGAAGTCCGAATCTCTGGAGTCAAAGACTCCAACAGAAGCAGTAGAGGGAAACGAGCTTTAGGGCATTCTGGAGACGAATCGGCTCGTTCCTACATGCCACTCTGGCAGAGTCAGAAAACATATCCCTATGGTGGTGGTGGGGGCGATGGGAGAGGGGGATAGACTGATTGGCTTGGCTGAGCATGCTGTGGAAGGAGAGGTTCAGCCAGGGTTGCTCTGTACCATGGGACAGTCCATGTGCTTCTCAAAGACACTGAAGAAGAGCAAGAGCTGGGAGCCCTCACCGGCCAAATTGTGTAGCAAGAGAGTTACCGTGACAAAGGCTGGCCGCTGTGGCTGCAGCTGCCTAAGAGGAGCCCCCTGTTTCCAGTGCAGACAGAGGTGTCACGTGGGCTCCCAGAAGCTGAGATCTTACTGCAAACTGAGACTGCAGTCTAAACCTGCCCCTTATCACGTCTTTGAAAAGACTAAATGGCCAGCTTAGCAGGTCATACCTTCTCAAAAACGTGTCTCCAAAGACACATTGCCCTGCTCATGACACAGAGTGCACTCCTAAGTCTGGTGTGGTGGCTCGCGTTTGGGTTTTTTATTAATTCTTTCATATATATTTTGACCATGATTTTCCCCTCTCCTAACTTCTCTCAGGTCCTCCCTACCAACCCAATTGTGTTCTTTCTCTCTTTCAAAAAAAAAAAAAATCATAACATGAAAGTCAAAGAAAACAAAAAATAAAACAACAAAAAAAATTTCCCAAGTGAAATAAAAAGTCCACAATGCCGCCGGGTGGTGGCGGCACACGCCTTTAATCCCAGCACTTGGGAGGCAGAGGCAGGCAGATTTCTGAGTCCAAGGCTAGCCTGGTCTACAGAGTGAGTTCCAGGACAGCCGGGGCTATACACACACACACACACACACACACACACACACACACACACACCAAAAACCATAGACTTCATTTTGTGTTGGCCGTCTACTGCTGGTCATGAGGCCTGCCCTGGAGTGTAACTGATATACCTAGTGACACTTTTCCTGTGGAAAACAGATTTTTTTTCCCTTTCCAAGCAGCTAACAATTGCCAAAAGCTTTGTAGTTAGGAGTGGAACCCTGTGTCTACTCCCCGTTCTCAATGCTGGGGGAGCATTTGTCTTGAACCTGTGCAGGTCATGTGAATCTTGCCAACATCCTTGTGTGTTTCTATGTGTTTCGCTCCTGTCTGGTTCTTACAATCTTTCCACCTTCTCTTTCACATAGATGCCTGAGCCTTGAGGGGGGAGGTTTGATGATGACATCTTTTTAGGACTGAGTGCTCCAGTGTCTCTTACTCTCCACACATTGTCTAGCTGTGAGCCTGAGTTAGCTCCCATCTACCTCAAGAAGCAGCTTCTCTGATGATGGTTGAAAGAGAAGGTGAAAAGGCTGAGGTACAGCAGCATGTCAGTAGGAGTCATTTACTGCTATGTTCCTTTAGCAGAATGAAAGTATTAACTCTTCCATAGACTCACAATCTATCTAGTTTTAGTTTTTGACAACTTTAGCAGTGTCAGGTGTGGAGTCTATCTCATGGAGTGGGCCTTAAATTTAATCAAAGTGTGGTTATTTCTATAGCATGTGTGCCATTTTTGTACCAGTATATCTTGCAGGCAGGTCGCTGTTGTAGATTGCAGGATTTATAGCTGTGTGCTATGGGTGACAGCCATGTAATGAGGAAGACAATGCCCCAATTAGACATCCCATGCCACCAGGCAAAACCTCCAGTGCCAGGATGGGTTATATCCTTGCTGAGTCATTGGTCAAAGGGTTCCCATGAAACCTGCCCCCAGCCCTCAGCAAAGATCACTGACTATTGCCAAAGCTATTGGTTTCTCTCTACACCCTGACTACTATACCTGTTGATCGATAGCACTCTCTGATGTCATCATACACAGAGAAGTCAAGCTGGTGTGAAGCTAGACACTTTACCCCACTGATTAGAGTCATGGTGCTGGAAACTACTTTGCGTACTACCAAAGAGAAAAGTGGCTTATGCTTGTCATCCAAGAACTTTGGAAGCTTGGGTAGGAGAATCACCATGAGTTTGACGTCAGCATCAGATACAAAATGAGTTCCAGGTCAGCCAGGACCAGCAAGACCTTGTCCCAATAAACAATCAGATGTCTGTATGGCTATATGTACACACAGACACACACACACACACACACACACACACACACACACAATGTTTTAGTTACTGTTGCTGTGAACAATAAAAAACACATTATAAATAATAATAAATAAAGCAACTTATAAAAGAAACCATTTAATTAGAGGGTTGCTTACAACTTCAGAGGGAACAGTAGATGAAAATTTATATCTGATTTGCAAGATGGAGGCAGAGAGGGAGAGAGACAGAGACTGGGCATCTGACATGGGTTTTGAAACCTCAGTACCTATCCCCAGTGGCTCACCTCCTCCAACAAGGCCATACCAATCCCAACAAGGCCACATCTCCCAATCCTTCCTGAATGGTACACTAACTGGAAATGAAACATTCAAATATGGAAGCCAATGGATGCCATTCTTATCAAATCACCACACTCATATAAAATATATATGTATTTCTAGGCAGCTTAAATTATTCTACTTACTGCTTTTTCCTCTCCTTTACATTCTCTTCTCTCTCCTTCTCTCTCTCTTCCCTCTATCTCTTTCTCCCTCTACCTAATTAAATCTTCAGTGGACCTTACCAGTCACCGATAAGTGATGTTCATTGTATAGGAACAGAGAGAGTCTGAAGGCAAAGATACCAAGAAGAGACAGCAGGTCACAAAGCCTGGCTAAAATATACCCTTGAGGAATAACAGGTGGCCATAGTCATACTTTGTGCTGTCAGCTTCCTAGAGAAAACCTGCTGACTGGTTCTTCTTAGCATCAGTATCTCTCATTCTCTCTACTGCCCTCTTTCCTCCTAGTCTCATTCTCTCTCTCCTCTCTTTTCCCATGGGCAAATTACAGCTTTTCCCAGCTCTCCTAGTGATGCCCAGAAAAGAAAGATGGGGGAAGAAGTGTCCACAACAAGCTTTAAGTTTAAGCCACATAGAGATGCTTTGTCATTGTTGTATATTAAAAAAAGGAGAGCATCTAGTCTTCATGAATTCATGGGTTTTATCTCCAACACTGAAAAGAGACCAGATGTGGTAACATGGATCTGTGAACTCAGGAGTGGAGGAAGAAGGATCAGGAATTCAAGGTCTGGCTGCATAGAGAAGTTAATCTGGGCTACAGGTGATATAATCTCAAAGGCAAAAGCAAACAGAGACTGAGAGTGGATGTAGGGCAGGGGGATGCCAGTGGCTCTGTGCCTTGCTTTCAGCCTACTGTGCTAATGGAGAAGATGAATCCCTGTGTGTCTCCCCCTTTCCTCTCTTCCTCCCTACCTTGACAAGAAGGAGGAGTTTTGGCTCATTAATAATCTAGTCATTAGGAATGAAAGGAACAAGAAGAAATTTTCAATGGAAGGAGGCTGGCAGCCATCCCAGCCACTCTCTCATCACCTTGTCACGTCACCTCATCGTCTTCGATGTGAGAGCAGGCTATGTCAGCAATCTACATGACCACACAGGGCAACTGGAAAGAACCGGGCTGAGAAATGTATGCAAAGTTTGGAAAGTATCAAGCTGTGTAAAGACAGATGCTCCTGTCAATATGAAATTGCTGTTTCAAGAGCCTCAGGAGAAGTAAGTTTCAGTAAGAATCTTTCACCTACCATAGAGTTTGCAACCAAATCAGGAGGAGATTATAACACTAGCCTTGATGCTTAAGGTCCAGGCTTCAATCTGCAGCTCCAGGAACAAAATCTAAACAACATAATGCAAACACTTCAGTTAGAAGTATAGCTCAGGGGTAGGGTGTTGTCCTATGAACCCAAGGGCCTGGGTTCAAGCCCCCAACACTAAAAAAAAAAAAAAAAGACGAGATATACAATATATAGTAACATGTAACAAATTGTCTGGACTGCATATGGGCTGAAGGTGAGGAACAAGTTGCTGTTTAGTGCCTGAAGAACTGGAGGCTGTGCCAATACAAAGCAGTGATGGCTAGAAAGGTCATTGGCTTGTTCCAGTTTATGTGTTTGTTTTAATTATTGAGATAAGGTTTCACAAAGCAGCTCAGAATGGTCTTGAACTCGCGATCCTCCTGCCTCAGCCTCTTACTATCGGTATTGTAGATGTACACCACCATACCTGGTGATCAGAGCCTATTGCAAAGACAATACCTATAATGGATTGGGTTATGTCTCAAAAAGTATGTTGAAAACCTTCTCCCTGCCTCTCCAGAACCTCAGACTGTGACCTCTCTGGGCACAGGATCCTTGCACATGTCATTAGGTAAGATAACACCACAGCTAACCAGGGTAGGTGGTTAATCCAGTATGGTTGGCGTCCGTTTAAGGAGGCTTGAGAAAGACATGGTGAGATAATGCCACATGAGGACAGATTCACACAGAGGAAAGGCCGTACAGGTGACATGGGACAATATTGGCAGATTCCAAGATGGCCAAGCACTACCAGCAAACAGGAGAAGCTGGCATATGGCCAGGAAAGTTCTAGATGGGGCGTTGGTGCTGAACACATCCTAAATTCAGACTGCTGGTCTCCAGAGAGAGGGTAAGGAGACGGAGTGGGAGAGTGTGTCTCTGAATTTTAAGCCATGCTGTGTGTGATTCTTTGTAATAACCAGCACAGGAGCTCGTGATCTGCAGAGAACCTTCCTGGTAAGGTGTCTCATATTCATAACACAATTGGAAAGGAGGTGGCCCTTTGTAAAACATGACAACACAGCACAAGGTGAGTTGCCCTTGATCAGCCCATCCTCTCTTAGGACACTGTCATACTTTTGGTGAGTGATTTGGCTCTACACATGATCAGGAACTCTTGCCTTACCTGATTGCCATCAGAGTTGTCATGACTGCCGCCCTGTGTATTTGGTTTGGCTGTACAAATTCTTTTAAAGCAACATCTTCTTACCCATTATCTATTTACTGTCCATGAAGAATCATGTTGATCCCGTTCTCATTTGTTTTAAGGGGTGCTCGGCTTTCATGTTTATGGATGTTCAGATCTGAGTAATGGCTGGACTTCCTGACAAAAGCAGTTTGGAATGGCTGCGTGAACAGTTCTCAAAACACGGTGTGCCCTGCCTGGTGCTCAGTAGACTTTACTTCAAGGAAATCCTGTTCTTTAAAGCAGTGGTTATGGTCCACTGGGCCAGAAACCCATCCCGAGAAAGCTTGAAGAGCTGGGTTTACATGTCCCGCTGTCTTAGGCCCAGGGTTGCGATTAGAAATACTTAGGTAAACAAAGTTACCACAGATGTCCTAAATACATATTTGCTGGATCACAGGCTAAGACAGGAGTGTTTCCCTTTCAAATAGGTCTCTCTCTCTTTCTCTCAATCTCTCTCTCTCTTTCTTTCTCTGTCTCTGTCTCTGTCTCTCTGTCTTTCTGTCTCTGTGTGTGTGTGTGTGTTTGTGTGTGTATGCATGTGTGCAGTCTATGTTCAAATACATGTGAGTGCAAGTATATGCATGTGTGCAAGCATTGTGTGTGTTTGTTGGGGCATGCAAAGGCCACAAAGCAACTTCAGTTGTCACTTCTCAGGTGCTGTCCACCTTCATTAACCTGAAGCTCACACAGACTTGTAAGAACTGGCCAGCAAGCCCCCTGGGTCTGCCTGTCTTCCTCCCCAGAACTTAGATTACAAACAGGTGCCACCATGCCCTAAATTGTTTGTTTGTTTGTTTGTTTGTTGAGACAGGGTTTCTCTGTATAATAGCCCTGGCTGTCCTGGAGTTCTATCTCTCTGTATACCAGGCTAATCAGATATCTGCCTGCTTCTTTGAAGATAGAAGGATGGATGGATGAATGGTCAGATGCCTGGGAGATGAAGCTCAGATCCTCAAGCCTGAAAGGCCAGCATTTTACTATCTGAGTTGTCAGTCCAGACTCAGATACAGCTTTTAAAATTGAAGTCTGGTTGGGTTGCAAGCACAGTAGGTAGCACCAGTCTATGTTTGTGTGTTAGTCATGAATGTATCATGATTGTATCTGACCATGTCCCAGCATTGTTTGGGACCAGTCACAGGATGGGATATGGGCAAGGCATTTAGGGTAGTGTATGGCTTATAGTCAGTTCTAACACATGCTGGTTAAGTTTTATTTTATTTTTTTTAATTTTTGCTAAATTTGGTGAATTCCAATTAGGTATTTTATGCTAATTGAAAACTTTGTTTGGCAATGGTATGTCAAAAATAATTTTTGTTAATTATTAAACACTAATGGGGATGTCTTTTGGGCTCTTGGGCCATAGATAGAGCTCAATTGATAGAGTGCTTACCTGACATTTACAAAGAACTGGACAGGGTGACACACCCTCACAATTCCATCATCTAGGAGGTGGAAGCCACAGGATGAGAAATTTAGGTCATCCCCAGCTCCCCAGTGAGCTTGAGATCAGCCTTCAGGACATGAGACACACTGATGTCTTAAAATCCGGTTTGTACAAAGGAGAAAAACAGATGGATTGAGTTACTGGTGACAAAACTGTTGGAAATCACTATTTGGTTTCTTCTTTAAAGACCAGTGGTTTTCCACCTTCCTGATGCTGTGGTCCTTTAGTACAGTTTCTCGTGTTGTGGTGATTCCCCCACCCCCAACCATAATATAATTATTGTTGCTACTTCATAACTATAATTTTGCTACTGTTATGAATTGTAATATAAATATCTGCATATTTATTAATTTATTTATTAATTTATTTAATAATTAGATATGCAGGATATCTAATACGCTACACCTGTGAAAGGATTGTTTAATCCCCAATTCACAGGTTGAGAATTTCTGTGTTTTTGTTTTGTTTAAAGATTTATTTATTGTATGTTTATTTGTTTGTTTGTTTATTGTATGTATGTTCTATCTGCATGCACATCTGCCTGCCAGAAGAGGGCATCAGATCCCATTATTGATGGTTATGAGCCACCATGTGATTGCTAGGAATTAAACTCTGGACCTCTGCTAGAGCAGTCAGTGCTTTTAACTGCTGAGTCACCTCTCCAGCCCCCAAGAACCCTTATTTTAAGACTATCTGTTTTGCATTAGGTTGGCAGAGTTTGAACCATGAAGGAAACATTTAGAGAATCTGAGATGCCAAGAATAACAATCTCATGGCAATAATCACAACTGGGAACAGTTTCTAGTTCTGGCTTCTTCAATGTCCCATTATGATATTCAATGGATGAAGAAAAATATGCTAGCAAACAAAATGACAATCACAAATCACACTCCAAAATCATTTGATGACATGGATGGAGTTGAAATGAGGGTGGGGGAACCTACCTGAGATAATAAGGCACTTAAAACACAAATACCAAAGTTCAAGCCCCAGTGTGAGGAGTCCAATAGTAGAACTTGTGCTATAACCAATATTACTGTTCACAGTTGGGTTTGGGGGGTCATGCTCTCTGGAAAGCTTCCCAAGACCTTCCCATTGGCTAAGTTCCTAACACAGATCTGCACCCTCACGTTTTCTCTCTGACCGTATGTTTTGATCTGTCCATAGAACTAGGGATAAATCTAAACTGTACAGACCAGGACCCATGTTCTTCACACCCCTATAGTCACACTCTGGTCCAAAGAAGGCATTTGACTAATACTATGCCAATAGCTATAAGGAGGCCACATCTGGGGTTTTTCTGAAGGCCAGCAATTCTCTTGATTATACTTTCCCTCTTTATGAGGTTGGTAGCTTGCCAAAAGAAAGGAATTGTAAAACTTACTTAGTCTGTGTCTCAGTCTACTTCCTGTTGCTATAATGAAATTCCATATTCTAGGCAATTTACAAAGAATTGCAGCTTACCTAGCTCATATTTATGGGGGCTTGGAAGTCAAGAAAATGATGAAGGCTTCCTGCTGCAGAGTGCATCACAGACAGCTTGTCCTCTTCTCCTCTTCTTATAAAGGCGCGGATGCCACCATGAAACCTCATCCTAATGTCCTCATGTAACCCTGATAGCTTCCTCAAGGCCCATCTTTCAGTACCATCCATCAGAGAAGATTCTAGCACAGTGGCCTGGAACTCACTAGGTAAATGACAGTGGCTGGCCAACAAGACCCAGAGACTCACCACCCTCTCCCTACCTGCACAGAGATTGCAAGAGCATGTTGCTATACCAGGATTCTCTTACGTGAATTCTGAGGGACTGATCTCCTGTTTGCAAGGCAAGTGCTTTCATGGCTGAGCCACTGCTCCAAGCCACTTGATGCCTGAATTCTCTGTAAAAGAATCAAAGATCAGAAAATAAGTTGAGAAGCAGGAGGGAGAGCTATGAGCAGTCTGTCATTTTAACATTTTCCAGAAGGAAAAATTCATAGACTTAGTTGGGGTTAATTTGTTGGACTGCTGACATGGCAGCCTCGTTAAAAGGGTTTGTTTGTTCTCAAACCCACTGTAGATAATTATCAGCAAATTAAAAGGTACAGTGATAAACCAATTACAAAGGAAGAGGTAGAAGAGCCATAAAATGCAGGCACAATAAAGCAAAAATAATTCGAATGCCAGAAACAAATTGTTCTCTGCACAGATTTCAATAGGTCCTTGGGAACTACTGTATTGGAATGAACTGCCACCAGGTTTTCATGAATGCTGCTTCGTGTTCAAACAGACAAGCTCTCACACACCCAGGGGATGCAAGTCTCCTGAATGATTTAGTGTATGACAACTCTAAAACGCTGCTTTTATTTCATTCGTCTTAAGCACATTGTATTTAGAACTATTTTCTTATGTATTAGTGCTGTACTCTTGATTACACTGAAGTTCATGGAACAGCTACCTCTCTGTGAATCCCATACTGTGATCTTCATCCATATGTTGAAATGGAGACACATGTGAGCAGTTCAGGTTAAAGAAAGGGCCAGGACACATGTGGACATTCTGCTAGCCTCAGCTAAGTGAATGGCCATAGAGTATAATGCCATTCAATATGTGGCTGAGTCACTCACTATTGAAGCAGAGGCCCCATGTCCTCTTCTGAGTCACCGTAGATGTTTGAGTGCCATCATTTCCTCTGACCCTTTAGAAATCCTTTCTAGTTTGTTTGTCTTGCTGTGTGTCTTAGTCAGGGTTTCTATTCCTGCACAAACATCATGACCAAGAAGCAAGTTGGAGAGGAAAGGGTTTATTTGGCTTACTTCCACATGGCTGTTCATCACCAAAGGAAGTCAGGACTGGAACTCAAGCAGGTCAGGAAGCAGGAGCTGATGCAGAAGCCATGGAGAGATGCTCTTTACTGACTTGCTTCTCCTGGCTTGCTCAGCCTGCTCTCTTATAGAGCCCAAGACCTCCAGCCCAGGGATGGCACCACCCACAAGGGGCCCTACCCCCTTGATCACTAATTGAGAAAATGCCCCACAGCTGGACCTCATGGAGGCACTTCCCCAACTGAAGCTCCCTTCTGTGATAACTCCAACCTGTGTCAAGTCGACACACAAAACCAGCCAGTACACTGTGATAGAACACTCTGATTAAAAGAAAAAATGAAGGGAGGGTTAATTTAGCTTACACTTCAGAAACAATGGAGGAACACTAGCTAGCTTTCTTAGATAGCCCCAGGCCATCTCCCCCAATGAGATGGGCCCTCAACTATCAAGTCCTGACAGTCCCCACAGACATGCTCACAAGCCAGTTTCATCTAATCTATTCTTCAATGGAGACTCTCTTTCTTAGAGGACTCTTGGACTGTGTCAAAGCAAACAGAGCCTTTCTCTGCATATAGTTAAGCACTAGAACCCCACAACTTCCCAAAGATTTTGATGAGTATCCTGCAAAGCTCTGGTGGCTTCTGCCAAGTCCTGTGAAAGGCAGATGCCAAACTCCCCAAACTGCCATGGTCTTCTAATCTCCTAATGTTCTTGCACTTTACATGAGCTCGTTCTTATCTCTGGCCCACCTTTAATGTAGATCATTTACATATTGGATTCAACTGTGATGTCTCTTCTCTCCATTCACAACCTCAAGACTGATCCAGAAGCTATGTACTCAGTATGTTGGTAGGACACTCTTTGTAATTACTGTGAATTTTTTACAATTTCCTATAAACAAGTGGGGATTTAACGACTTAAACACTTCCAATGGAGTTTCACTGGATGCTTTCCAACAAGAACAACATTTTAAGATGCAAAAAGGATTTATCATTTAACTTAATCACACCCACAAAGTCTCTCTGCACTCTTGACTTTCACCTCCCAGTTCGCAACCCATTTATTACCTGTCTTAGTTAGAGTTTTATTGCTGTGAAGAGACACTATGACCAAGGCAAGTCTTATAAAGGACAACATTTAATTGGGACTGGCTTACAGGTTCAGAGGTTCAGTCCATTATCATCAAGGCGGGAGCATGGCAGTATCCAGACAGACAAGGGCCTGCAGGAGCTGAGAGTTCTACCTCTTCATCCAAAGACAGACAGGAGAAGACTAGCTTCCAAGCAGCAAGGACAAGAGTCTTAAAAACCATGCCCACAGCAACACACTTCTTCTAACAAGTCCACACCTCCTAATAGTGCCACCACATAACCCTTCTCCCAATTCTTACCAGTGTTCAGTGTATCCTTCTAGTATTTCTCTTTTACATGTGTCTACAGTATAAATTGATGGTGATATAATAGACCCAACAAACCCAAGAGATGGTTCTTTACAAAGAAAAAGAAGAGATGAGACCCAAGTTAACATAAAAGAATCAGAGATGAACAGGTAAACATCACAACAGATACCAAAGAAATGCAGAACACTCTAAAGGAATAGTTCGAAAACCCTATACTTGATTCAGTTAGGAAACCTAAAAGGAGGACCTGAAGAGATGGCTCAGTGGTTAAGAGCACTGACTGTTCTTCCAGAGTACTCATGTTCAATTTCCAACAACCACATGGTGGCTCATAAGTATCTGTAAGGGATCCAGCATCCTCTTATGGTGTGTCTGAAGAGAGCAACAGTGTACTCACATACATTAAATCTTTAAAAGGTGGGCTGAAAGTTTGGTGAGTGTGTTGGTGTCTCTCTATTGCTTCACTGGGCTCCCTACTATTGGAGGTGGCCTCTTCAGATTCTATATCCCCAGTATAGTATAGTGAGTCATAACTAAGGTTACCCTCACTGATTCATGGGTGCCTCTCTTCTCCTAGGTCTCTGTCTCATCCTGGAGATGCCCTCTACCTTCTCACCCCCATCAGTTACAGATTTCCATTTTTGTGGCCATCTAGTCATCTCTCCTGTCCTTCCTCACACCTGATCCTGAACCCCCATTCCCCTCCCGTCCCCCTACTTCCCAGTTCCCTCCTTCCATCTGCCTCTTATGATATTTTATTCCCCTTTCTAACTGAGATTCAAGCTTTCTTGCTTGGTCCTTGTTTAGTTTCTTTGGGTCTGTGAGTATAGCACAATACCTGTATTTTATGGCTAATATCCACTTATAACTAAGCAAATACCATCCTGACTACAGGAAATTCAGGCATAGGGGATGGAGCAGAGACTGAGGGAATGGCCAACCAATAACAGGACCAGTTTGAGACCCATCCCATGGACAAACACCAATCCCTGACACTATTAATGATGCTCTATTACTCTTGCAGACAGGAACATGTCATCCTCTAAGAAGCTCCACACAGCAGCTGACCCAGACCGATACAGATATCCACAGGCAAACAGTGGATGGAGCTTGGAGTCTCTTATGGAAGAATAGGAAAAAGGATTGTGGGCTCCGAAGGTGATAAGAGCTCAGCTGGAAGACCAACAGAGTGAAATAACCTGAACCCCCGGGACTCTCAGAGTCTGAACCAAAGAGCAACCAAAGAGCATACATGAGCTGAACTTAGACCTCCCTGCTCACATGTAGCAGATGTGCAGCTTGGTCTTCATGTGGGTTCTAAACTGGAACTGGGGCTATCCCAAAAGCTGTTGACCGTATGTAGGATATGTTCTACTAGTTGAGATGCCTGGTCAGGTCTCAGTGGCAGAGGAAGTGCCTAGCCTCACAGAGATTTGTGGCAAGGTTCAGGGGATACCCAGGGGACTACTACCCACTCAGAAGGGAAGAAGAGGGGGAAGAGGGGAAGGATTGTGGGAGGGAGTGACCAGGAGGGGGGCAGTGAATGGGATGGAAAGTGAATAAGTAACAAAAAAATTAAATTAAAAAAGAATATTATTTTATCACAAAACAGAAAGAAAACCTAAAAGAAATGGATAAATTCATAGATTCATCTGAAACACCACGTTTACCCCAAGAAGAGAGCAATAACTCAAACAGATCTGTTACAAGCAAGGAGCCGAAGACAGCCAGGAAAGGCTTCCAGCTAAAGACCACTTAGCCAGGTGGACTTACAGCAGAACTCCATAAAACTACCAGAGAAGAGCTGCAACTAACACATACATTATTTATAAAGGTTTTTTTAATATCTTTTGTTATTTCATTTTCAAATGTTAAAGGAGATGTAGCATCTGAAACCCTTCAGTATAAGATCTAACTAACAATCTGTAAGCAATGCTAAACCACTTCAAAATGTATACGGAGGTATGGACTGTCTAAAAAGGATTCCAATAGCATAGGGATGAATCAATAAATGGTATTGCATGAAATTAAAAAGCTTCTGCACAGTAATAGGGCTAATCACCAAAGTGAGGATACAGCCTACAGATTAGAAATCAATCTTTGTCAAGTACAGATGGGACCAGAGATTAGTTTCCAGACTGTATAAAGAACTTTGAAAATTAAGCAAACAAACAAAAAAACTCACACCAATCAATCAATAAGTGAGCCAATGAACTGAATAGAGAATTCTCAAAAGAAAAATAGTAAATATTTGAAAATATACTCAACATCCTTAAACATCAGGGAAACATGAATAAAGAGCAGTTTCTCATTAGCATATGTTAATTACACATAAGAATGGTTTCATTATGTCGTCTTCATACATGTGTAACTACTTCAGAATTCCTCTTACTGGTTCAGAATGGCAATCATTAGAAAAAAAATATGAATACTGGTGAGGATAAATGGAAAAAAAAATCATTGCTGAGGGGAATGTAAAGTGGTAATGGCATTATGGAAGCCTGTGTGAGGGTTCTTCACAACACCGGAAATAAAATTACCATGTGACTCAGCTGTAAGACTTCTATGTGTACACGCTGACAGACTCTAAGTCAGCCATGCCACACACCCATTATGCTAATGTTCCATCGTGCATAATAACTAAGATCTGGAACCAGCCATGCCCATTAATGGATGCATGGATAAAGAAAATGTGTTAGGTACATATTCTTTTAAGCTCTAAACAAAAATAAAATTGTATTTGTATGAAAATGAATAGAGTTAGTGATTATTAGGTTAAGCAAAATAAGCCTGTCAGGAAGAAAATGTCATACTTTTTCTTTTATATGAAAAAAATCTAAAATGGTTTATGCCATGAGTGTAGAAAGCTGACCACAAGATGAGGGAGAAAAAAACTTTAAGGGAAAGGGGCAGAAGTTGCTGGAATTCATGTGACATAAAAACCATTAGGGGACAATTTGAGGAAAGGAAACAAAATAGAAGGCATGGGGTATAGGAAGTGGCAGTGGGGGAAGAAGACAAATAAGAACAAAGGCCATGGCATTATATGTATATGATATATACATAAATATACACACACACACACACATATACATATATATGGATATACGCCATAAGGAAGCTCATCTCTTTGCATGTCAACTTGAAAAATTAATACAAAGAAAGCATCACGCCTTCCCTTCTGATGGTTTATGTGCCTGTGGAAAAAAGGGTGTAGAAAGAAGCCACAGATGAACAGCAACCTCTTCTTGGGAAGATGGAAGGGAACTAAGTGTTCCTGGGTTAAAAACTCAACTTTAGCCAGGCAGTGGTGGTGCACGCCTTTAATCCCAGCACTTGGGAGGCAGAGGCAGGAGGATTTCTGAGTTCGGAGCCAGCCTGGTCTACAGAGTGAGTTTCAGGACAGCCAAGGCTATACAGAGAAACCCTGTCTTGGAAAAAAACAAAACAAAACAAAACAAAACAAACAAACAAACCTCGACTTTAGACTTCAAGAAGGTAAATGGGCTATTGCAAGAAGCAACCATGATCTGCTTGTTTTGTTTTGTTTCTAGAGGGTATGATGGAACATAGAGTTGAAGGACATAATGTGGGGGATGGAGAGATGGCTCCTTACACACATGAGAGTACTGGAGAAGACAGAAATCAGAGATGCTCCCTCCTGGCCCTGACCCAGGCTAGCAAGGCTGTGAGGCATGGGCATGCTGGTTGATGCACAGTTTCCAGAAAAAGCAGTGTCTGTGTTTCCTGGTGGTCAGGCAAGTGTGGAGCTGTTGAGATGCAGCCACAGCGGGAGTTTCATACTTTTCTAAGAAAGCCCAAACCAGGAGCACAGACAGACAATGCCCATCCATCAAATATTAGCAGCCTAAGGATTACAGTCCTGGGCAAAGAGGAGTAGACTCACTACATCTCTCTTCTGATGATTACAATTCTACAAGGTATAAGACACAACTCTCTGTGGGCCCTGGAAAGTCCTTAAAGCAGGTAGATAAGAAAGACAAACTTAAAGATGATCCAGTGTGGTAGGATTTAGCTCAGTGGTAGAGCAATTACCTAGCAAATACTAAGGCCCTGGGTTCAACCCTCACCTCCTGAAGAGTGGACAAGGCTGATCAAAGTGACAGTGAGTTTTGTAGCTTTTCTTTGCTTCTGTTGCTTTGACCGGAGGATGGACCACATTGACTGAACTGCACAGTGGATGCAGGGAGCATAAAGACCAAGAAACTGCTTATCTCAGAACAGATTAGGGAACTAAAGGATCCCCAGAAAAAAACACGAAAGAAATCTCTCTCTCTCTCTCTCCTCTCTCTCTCTCTCTCTCTCTCTCTCTCTCTCTCTCTCTCTCTCTCTCTCTCTCTCTCTCTCTCTCTCTCTCTTTCTCCCTTCTAGACCTTGTGCTGACATCAGCTTCATGGACTCACAAAGCATAGGAAAGAAGTTCCTGACATACTGAAAGTAGAAACAATTCCCAACCATGTTTCTTCTCAATTGCTCTGTATCCATGGTAGTTTAGTTGCATACAACTGTGTGACATCACAGTAGGAGAGAGGCTAAGACTCTTAGAGAACTCATACTTCTGGCCAGAAGAACCAGGTACAAAAATACACAGCATCAGAGGATGGGAGAATTTTGTAAAAAGAGAAATAGAGAATTAAATATCGTAACTCTGTGTGAAGCACTAGTAATCCTAGGCTCATGACTGAATCTTGCAGGTGTGGAACAGAACTCTGAACCACTCACAACCCCAAGCTCATCACTGAATCTCCCAGGTGTGGAACAGAACTCAGAACCACTCACAACCCCAAGCTCATCACTGAATCTCGCAGGTGTGGAACAGATCTGAGCAGGAGGTACAGTAAAGGCTTTGAGGGCAGAACTGTGATTAAAACCTCCACTGATCACAGCCAAGACTAAACAGTTGGGATTGGGACACATGCATGGGAATGAAGGTTTGGAGTGAGCAACAAAGGCGTCAACAACTGAATGGACATCCCCTTCCTCCACTGAACATGGACTGGGAACATGATCAGGTTGGTTGTCCATTAAAACAACAACAACACGAGAGGATTTTAATGTGACTCAAGTCTCACAACACAGCACTCAAAAGAATCAAGACACTGTGTAACATTACCCAGTGTCAACTAGGAGATTATCACCAATTTTCAACAGATGACTAAAGGATGCCAACCCTGAGGTGTCTTAGCTGTTGGAATAAGAGCTACATTCTGAAATTAGATAAATGCCTTGTATACGAATGTGAAAATAGTTCTCTCCCTCACTCGCTTCCTTCCTCCCTCACTGTCATGACTGTAGTGCAGGATGGCCTTGGGCTTGAAGTACTTCCTGCTACTGTTTGTCAAGTGTAGGGCTACAGGAGTGTGCCACCATGCCCAATAGCAGCATTCAAGACACCAAAATAAAAAGGAAAGAATAAATGAGCCTAGATATTGATCAACAGTAATTTCCCAGTCTAAGAGAGAGAGAGAAGAAACAGAGAGGGAAGAAGGAAGGAGGAGAGAGGAAGGAAAGAAGAGAGAAAGGGAGGAAGGATATGAAAAAAAGAAATCATGTCTAAGAAAATTGTGGGATGATACTGAAAGAGCTCACATTTAGTGCAGAGAATGGGTCATGGTGGCATGCACTCATATTTCCAGCCCAGACTAGGCAGAGACAAAATCAGCCCTGAGACTCACTGGCCAAGCTAATGTAATTGGCAAACAACAAGCTAAGGAGAGATTCTGCCTCAAAGGAGGTGTGGAGGTGTGCAGTGCTCCTGCAAATGATATCTGAGGCTCTCTCTCTCTCTCTCTCTCTCTCTCTCTCTCTCTCTCTCTCTCTCTCTCTCTCTCTCTCTCTCTTGCATGTGCACCCACACACACATGCATGCACACTCGTACGCACACACACCTCAAAACTAGTTCTAGTATTCATGCCATTAGTACCACAGAATAAGAGGTGAGGGACTTGTGCACAACTAAAATATCAAGAAATAGGGGTAAAAACTTCCTAAATTTTGTGAAAGACAGCATTCTATAAATTTAAAAGTGTCAATGAAACCCAACAACACAAACTCGATGAGAACCATCAAACTGTAACCAAACTGATAAAAAAAACAACTATGAAGTAAATAATATTTAAAAACAGCCACACAAACAGCAAGTGGTAGATACAACACATCAATTTGAATGACTGCTAATTTCTCTAGAGGTTGCATGGAAACCCTAGGACAATGAGAAGCAATACTCTTGAGCTGAAAAGGAGATGTCACCATCCTGTATATACACTGAGGATATTCTCAAGAATGAGGAGATGGACTGAAAGAGTTAACATCATGAAAATAACTATGTATAAATCAGTCTACACAGTCAATCCAATCCCAATCAAAATTCCAGCATCATTCTTTGAAGAAACAGAAAAATATTAAACTGCACACAGAATTGCCAAAGCAATTCTGAACAAGAAAAATAATATGACGAGAAGTATAACTATACCTAATTTCTTAATTAGATTAACAAGCATGGCACTGGCATAAAGGCAGACATGAAGATCAATGGATCAATGTCCAAAACCGGAATTTTCTAATGTTGTTTGCAAGAAAATGAATGCAACTGTACCTAATCATATTAAATGAATCCTATATAAATCATATCGATTTTATATAAATGCATAGAATATATATGTGAGTATGTATGACACAAAAGTAGAAGGTAAACTGTCAAGGAGGACAGAGGGACCTAGTAGAAATGGGAGGAGGCCGGAGGGAACATGCTCAATGCACAAAAATGTCCTTATGTAATATAACCAAATACAGTGGATACATAGGGTCACTTTTTAAAAATCTCACTGGAGAGATTACTCAGCAGTGAAGAACACTTGCTGCTCTTGCAGAGAACCACAACATACATGGTAGATGCTCACAACCACCTGTAACTTCAATTCCAGGGGAATCCCACGCCCTCTTCTGGCCTCCACAGGCACTGCATGTCCATGGTACACATACAAACAAGGAGAAATACTGAAATACACATAAAAATAAATAGAAAAAAAGAAAACTTATGTTGACACAAAGTTTTACTTGTATGTGATTAGCTCAGTTGTACTCATAATCACTCCAAAGCAGGAGCAATAGATTAAGCTTTTATTAAAGATAGATGAATATTTGGTAGCCTAAACATCATATACCATTGAGAATGAGGACAGTTTGCTCAGGTTGAAGGTCAGAAGGTGTAATTAACAATGCCAAAGCAGCACAAGGGAATTTTGAGAGATGACAGCAATTGTGAGCCTTGGATATTGTGGTAATTAGACAACTCTCAATCTAATTCTCAAAACACAGAGCTAAGACCAAAACTGTGATTTAGTCCTATGCAAATATAAAAATTTTAAAGTCTCTTAAATTTTCTACATCATGTGTTCATCTCTCAAAACTATACACACAATATTTAAAAGCTGAATGTTGACTGAACTCTCCTAAATTTAAATATCTAAAGAGTCACCCAGGGAACTCACCTTGCAATGTGGTATTAGAAACTCTTGCAGTGTAAGTCAGGTTAGCATATACCATACTTCTGTTATCTACATAAACAGATTTGGATTTTCTGGTCTGGCTCATATGAGATCTATGCCCAGGAAAAAAAAAAAAAAGGAGCTGGATTCCTGCTGGACAGTTCTACTACCCAGCACCTCTCACTAGAGAAAGCCAACGTGACCAGAGTGAGTCGCAAGGACAGTGGAGGTGGAACCCAAGTGCCTTGACATTTTTCAAACTGTTCACAGTGTGAGACCACTGGGCCTGAGCCCCAGGGAGCCAGATCATGCCACATCCTTCCTTTCAGCCTTCCAGCTTTAGAACTGCCCAAATGCCAAGTGCAAACATGGGGTGGAGGAGGAGGAGGAAGTCGCCTTTGCCTTAGTGCCGTGCTCAGCGATGTATGTCGGAGATGACACCTGTTCAATGCACCAGGTAAACTCTCCACTCCTATTCTTGGCTTCTTTCAGGCCGGAAGTTAGCTCAGGTGCTCCACCTGGCCAGTCTGTACATCCTGGACACATTTCCTCAGGCCTTGCTTCCCCCAAGCTATGTTTCAGGTTCAGTGGTTCTTCAAACACCAGAAGACACCTCTGCCTTGGCCCCTCCTAGGAGGGTGTTCCTCACTTTGCTCAGTAACTTCCTGAGAAAAACAATGGATGCAAATCTCATTGTTACCAATCACACAGCATAATAAATGGGCAGGGAGTGCCTCATAAAGCAAGGCCCAGTTGGCTCCTTCTACAATTTGAAGTCTTCTTTTGTAAAGAAACAACCTAGACCCCTTCTGAACCACAAGCAGGTATGAGCACACATGTTTGCCAATCCCTCCAGCCACTAAGTCTGTCTTAGCACAAAGTTGTTTGGGGGGTAGTTAGGCATTCAAGTTATTGCTGTACATCAGAACCATTTCTAGGAGCCTTGTCTTACAGTTATCTCTCTCCTCTCTGTTCTTCTTTCTGTCTCTTCCATGCAGAAGCCCCCATAGATTCATCAGGATCCTACTCATAGAACACAGATTCCCTAAAGGGGAAAGTGTGACCACAACTCCATTGGTGAATAATACACTTGAAGGATGTGTGCAGTAAGTAAAAAGAAATTGCTAGATTGTTAGGACATTAAATAGTGGATACTACTATGACTTAGTTTTTTTTTCTCCCTTTTTTTGGTGTGTGATAAGTGACTACTGAATTCTTAGTTACAATTTTAGAAGGTCTATTTGTTTTTATCTTATGTGTTTGAGTGTTTTGCCTGCGTGTATGTTTATGTACCATGAGTATGCAGTGCCCAAGGAGGCCAGAAGAGACTTCATCTGAAGCTGAAGCCACCAAGTGCATGCTGGGAACTGAACCCTAGTCCTCTATAAAAGCAGTAAGTTCTCTCAACTGCAGAGCCATCTCTCCAGCCCCCTAGAAGGATCAACCTACTGACCCAGAGAGAATCGAGTACAGACCTGTATTAGCATCCTCCAGATTTCTCCTTCTGGGCTTCTGGTGTATTGGACAGTGCTGCCACAATCAGAGTGGATCTCTCTCATCATCCCCAGTCACTATCCCCTATGTCACCTCTCTCTGGAAACTCCCCCACCGATACACCCAGAAGTGAACATTGACAGCCACATTGACAGCCAAAAGCAACCATCAAAGAAGGTGATGAGGTAAGGAGGCGGGGCGTTCATGGATGCGACTAGTGCATTTACAGAAAAGGGCTAAGAGAGGCTCATTTTCCTTTCAGGTGAAGAACAGAGAGAGTTCCGTCTGTGTGAGCCTTTAGCAGATGTGGCATTTACTTGGTCACCTTGAACTTCCTAGCCTCACAATGGTATAAGTTTCTTTTGCTTATAAATAGATTTGTGACAGCTTCATGAATAGCTTAGTGCTCACCCTAAGCTATCCAGTTTTCCATTGGTCCAAGAAAAGAGGCTAGGTCAGGGAAACCAAAGTAACCCTCTGACCTTTACCAGCCATAAGATCACAACTGTTTTATGACCTTCATATGCCTGTGGGTCTCTTACTTTTCAGTCCTCATCTCACAGCAAACCAACATTCTAAATTTTACCCCTTGCTCACATGAAATACAATTTCTAGGTGACTGTATAATTCCTATCATTTTATCAAATTGATAAAATGATATGCATTAACATGACATATCATGAAATATTCATGACTTTGGATTTTTGTCTGTATTCAGTTTGAAACCCAGATATTTTCTTTTTGGCATTCAGGTGTTCCTATTTTCCTCTGTTAAGCTGTTATCCCTAAGTGCTAAACCTCTCGTGCACAATGCAAACAACAGCATTGCACACAGGAATCCAGAAATGGACCCTTTCCAAGGCCCAGTCAGCTCGCTATGCTTCATCCAACTGTGGACCCACACCTTTGAATCAATAGAAGCCAGAGTTCTAACACCTGTGATCAATCCATTGCGCTTGTATTGTTCATGGTATTTTCACTGCAGCCTTTTGAACTGGGAATTATTATCCTTGTGGTGCACAGAGGAAAAATAAAGCACAGGACTTTGTGACGATTTGTCCAAAGCCTCTTAGACCAGAAAGTGGCCATTCGGACCTGAGTTGCATGGCTTTGAAGCCCATAATTAACTAAGTCACAATACCTGCAGTTACAGCAGAAGCTCATAGCTTTGTCTCCTGACATTTAGATGGAAGGAGATTGGACAATTTGGGGACTTAAGAGGATATTTCCCACATAAAACACTTGCCCCATGAGCAAAGTTCAAGCCCAAGAACCATATTAATAAGCCAGGCAAGATTTGATACTTCTACACCTAACACAGGGACTATAGGGGGCTCCACTGGCCAGCTAGCCTAGCAGCAAGTTTGAGGCCAGTGAAAGAACTTGTCTCAAAAACAAAGTGGACAACCAGTGTTCTAGTTTGTATTCTCTTCCTATGATAAACACTATAATCAAAAGCAGCCCAGGGGGAGAGGGGAGGGCTTATTGTAGCAGATTATGATTCTTCATCAAGGGAAGCCAAGATAGGAACTCAAGACAAGAGGTTAAAGCAAGTCTAGGGAGGAAAGTTACCTACCGGCTGGCCTCTTGCTTCAGCTCACCTACTTCCTGCGTAACCCATGAGTACTTACCCAGGGTGGCACTACCCAGTGGGCTAGGCCTTCCTCCATCTATTATCAGTCAAGACAATGTGCCATAGATAAACCTACAGGTCAATCTGATAGAGATGATATCTTAGCTGAGTGCCACACCCACTCCAGTGGAGTCCGAGTGACAGCAGTCCTAAGGCAAAAAGCTTCAAAGAAGCTAGTCTCCTGGAGCCCCCTTGACATTCTCTAACTCAGAAGTGGTCCAGATTTGTCCTTGTGATAGTCGATGGATGGTCTCGTGTGCTTTCTTTCTGTATCGTTTTAAAAGTGCCCTCATGGAATGATTTGACTAATAGTTAAGCTAAATTGGACGTTGCTATCTGACTTCCACCAATGTTCCAATATCCTAGTCTATGCTAAGCCAAACCTCGGCCTGGAATTTCATAAAGAATGTTACCCATTTAGACTAATTGCCTCCAGCATTGTTAGGGAGGTAGTGAAGGAGGTTGGGCATTGGAGTTTACTGAATAAGAGTTAATTATCCCAGAGCAAGTCAACTAAGAATCTTCTTTACAGTCATGTATGGTAGACCACATTTGAACTGCAGCTGAGTCATTCCTAGGAATTAGATTATTTTTGTTGTTGTTCTAGGTAAGGCTAGCAACAATGGGACTCCTGGGGCATACTTCTGCTAGCCCAGAGGATTAGCATAGTGGGTGTAGAATGGAAACCATTTACACCTGGCTTCTAAGATTAGCCTGACTATAAATGAGGCCTCTGCTTAGTTCCTGACAATGTACATGTATATATTTTTCTATAGAACCATTGGGCTTCAGATGACCTCCATGTACCTTGACTGGTGTATAATCTAACTTCCTTTTGCTTTGTGTAATGACCATTTAAGCCTGATGCCTATTTTGAGAAAATACACTCAGATTCAACACTCCCTTGTGTCCATGTCTGTGTGTCATTCTCACCAACTCCTTGCCCACCTGATTACTGGGACCCCGATTTCTCCCATGGGTTGAGGGACCCTCCAGTGGCCCAGCCCATGGCAACTGAGGCCCCCTCAACTAAAGGTTGTCAAGCTGTCAACCAAAGATGGCCATCACAACATCCTAAGAGCACCACCAGAGCCTGTCCTCTGGCTCTCATGTGTGCACACACATACCCGTGAAAATACAAGATCAGTCTGTCTCGATGATTACATGGTGCTCTGTCACCATAGCCTTGCTTATAACATTTAGAAGCTGTTTGTTCTCCTCGGTCTATATGTCCTTGTCCAAAATTTCCTTTTCAAGAACATACAAATCAGAGCTGGATATGGTGGTGACACTTGCCTGTAATCCCAGCACTAGAGAGAGTGTGGTACATCCACTATTTTAAACCAGCACCATCATCTACCCCAACCCCTGTGAAACTTGTCCCAACTATGCAGTCCATGTATTTGGAAGTTTACTTCCATGTGGTAATATTACCATGAAAAACATAAGGGAGCACTTATCCATCTTAATCTCTTATGAGGCAGAGATCTGGAGGCAGAAGATCTGGGTTCAGTTCCCAGCACCCACATAATGGCTTACAACCATCCCTTGTAACTCCAATCCAAGGGATCTGACATACTTTCCCAACCTCTGCCAGTAAGTACATGGCATACATACATACATGCAGGCAAAATGCTCATATACATAAACTAAGTAGATCTAAAAAAATGCAATCCCCATGGATTTAGAGACCTTACACTGAACACAAGTCTAGAACTGAGACAACTGGACTCATGTGCTTCCTTCAGTGAGCATCTCGTGTGTGTACCCTGTGTATACCCAGCTGGAAAGACAGCTTCTGAGAAGCCTCCTCTGGACTGTCCCACTTGCAAGCTAACCGATGTGCAGCCTATAACAGGCACTTGTAAAAGTACAATATGCTTCTCGTCTAGGCTATAAAATAGAGACTGTGAAAGATAATCAAAGATGAACTAAAAACATTGAAAGTACATATTTATATCTTGCCACAGATAAGATTGACCCAATACAGGTCTCCTTGACAAAAACATGCTAACCGAACTTTCTTTAGGAATTCCGTCTGGTGCAACAGGTACAGAAACAGAAAGGATAAGGGGTTGGGTTTGGGAGAGTTTCCTGACTAAGCTACAAAAGGTGAGGTGCTTGACTTCAGCATTAATAAAGATCAGATACCACCTTGTGGCCAGAAGTAGAAACTCAGGATTCAGTTGGGAAGCAAATATAAAATTTCATTCCATAAGTTACATATACTAACCAGCCCAGTGAGAACAGTGTATAGCCACATTAAAACCTCAAATACGGGCCACACCATTTGTCTGACATGGGATGGGGTGGGTGTGGGGGAGATGCCCCTCCCCACTTACTACCTGCAGCAGTCTGGAGAGCTAGCCCCAGGATCATGAGAGCAGGAGAGTTGGCCCTGTCCCTCACCAGCTGCAGCATTTGGGAGAGCGGGTCCTGCACCTCACCTGGGCAGTACAGTAGAGCTGGCCCTGCAGGTGGAGGTGAGGGTGAGCAGTCCAAGGGCATAAGAGAGAGTGAGCTGTTCCTGCCCCTTGCTGGATTCAACATTGGGTAAGCTCACCTGGGCAGTGCTGAAGAGCTCGCCCTGGTGGCATGGGTGTGGGAGAGCTAGTGGTCTGACCAACTCAGCTACCACCCTGGCCCAGATCCAGGGCTGTGATCTCAACATCTACCTCATCTATGAACCTCTGGGGTGAATGAAAGGGCCTGCCCTGCAGATCCAAAACTATAGGATCTCCATGACACAGGGCAACAACAGGATGTCTGAGAGGAATCTCTGTATCAATACAGGGATCCATCCAGTATGGATGGTATAGCAGAAGCCAGAGGCCTCGAACCAGACCAATGACTCATTGCAATGAACATTTGCAAGTAAAGAAGTGTGGACAAGGGGGTATACTGTGGGACACACTGTGACACACTACAGCTTCCACAATGATATTTTTTATGTTTTTTTAATTTTTTTTTTAATTTTCTTTTGGAGCTGGATTACAAGGGCACAGGGGCAGACGCAAAAACATGAATGAATGGGATTGGGGTACATGATGTGAAACTCACAAAGAATAAAAGGTTAAAAGGAAAAAGAACTCAAATATGCCTGTGCTCTGCTATGTACAATGCACATATTTCCAAGGTCCCTAAACTCCCCGCTCTTAAGTATGGAGTGGATCATCTCTTCCACTGACAGCTGTGTGGGTTTACTCATGACAAACACTTAGAGGGAATGCTCACCTGTGAAAAAGATGACACTACAGACGTTTCCATGAAAATCAGGACCAATAATATTTGGTAACATCCCAGAGGTAAAGGGATAGTTACCATCCAACAAGCTGTCTGTATGAAATAATGACGTTGGAATAACTCAGGACACTTTAATGGATAAAGAATTCATATTTAGAATGCTATACAATTTCAGCAGAATATGCTGGTGAATCCTTGGCATTTTTAAATCATCATATTAGTAAGTTTCATTTTCATGAGCAATTCTGATCAAATGAGCATTTCTGGTCAATTTTTAAAAACTTTTAAAAACTTTAAAAATAAGTATATGAGGCTGGAGACATGGCTCAGTTGCTAAAAGCATTTGTTCTTCCAGAGACCAAGATTCCTTTCCTAGCATCTACTTGGTGGCTCACAAACATCCAGAACTCCAGTACTAGGGAGCTCACCTTTCTCTTCTAATTTCTTAGTGTACCAGGCACACAAGTGGTATACTTACATACACATACATACATACATACATACATACATACATACATACAGGCAAAAAAAGACCTCAAACATCTAAAGTAAATATATATAAATTATATGCTTTAGTCAACATGTGTGTTAGATACCACTATGATATTTTTAACAAAGTGTGTTTTGCGGTTCTCCCCACCCTATTTCCTTGCCTCTCCTCCATCACTTTTCTGTTCTTGTGGCCTCCCCACCCTACTCAGAACATGTGGGACATGAGTATGAAGTAAAATTGAAATAATCATTCCTACAGTCATATGCATTCCTCTCAAATCAAAAGCTTGTCAACCCATTCACACTTTTAATTCCAACACTCAGGAATCAAAGGCAGTAGGATTATGAGTTGGGGGCCAGCCTGGGCTGCATAAATAAAAGGTGTGTTTGAGACATGATTTCAGCCCAGGCTATACACTGGTGCAATCAAGGGAAGGGAAGGATCACAGCAATACCTCCTCAACTGGTCACGGTCAAAGCATAACATATGTATGCTTGACTGTTGGCCCAGGCTAAGAGCATTCTCCAAGGAAATATCATTCTCTTCAGCAAGGTGATGGGCATTCTCTTGAGAGGGGGGCAAGTTCAAATCTCAGAGATCTCTATTGGCTCTGTGACATTTAGATGTGAGGACAGGGACAAGAGTGTGACTGCTGTGGCCCATCCCAGGACAGTCTCCAGGAACAGCGGCTCAGCATGGAGATACCAGAACCTCTCCAAGTAGCTGTGTCTATGCTATGCCTGGGTCTCGGCCCCTCTGCTGCCACCTGCTGGTCCTTTCAGTAAGGCCCTCCTTCTCACCTAGCCCCATAACCCCAGCTCCCAAAGCCTGTGAACTTTGTTCAGCGATTCAATCCCTGACACTCAGTTCCAGTCTTCTTTGTCTGCCTCTTAGGCATCCTTCTAGGAAATTCATTATGTCACCAAACTACTGAGGATGTTCACCAACCCCAGTAGCCCTGTGATTTCTATGCCATGGGTTTCTCCAACGACATCACCACCCCATAACTTGGTACTAAAGGGTCAAACTTCTTGCAAATGTAGTGTGGTGGGTAGAATGTGAAATGGTTCCAACAAGCAAAAGCTTACACACTTGGTCTTCAGCTGGTGGCATTCCTGGGAGGTTGTTGAATCTTTGGAAGGTGGAGCCTACCTGTAGGGAGGGGATAGGGATGGCACCAAGGGTTCCACCTGCTCTCTTCTTCTTTTCTTTTGCTTTTTTATTGGATATTTTCCTTATTTACATTTCAAATGTTATCTCCTTTCCCATTTCCCTCCCTCCCAGAAACACCCTATCACATACTCCCTCCCCCTGCTTCTATGAGGGTGCTCCTCCACCCACCCACCCACTCCCACCTCCCTACCCTCAATTTCCCTACTGTGCAGCATATATTGAGCCTTCATAGGACCAAGGACCTCTCCTCCCATTGATGCATGACAAGGCCATCCTCTGCTACATACACAGCTGGAGCCATGTGTACTCCTTGGTTGATGGCTTAGTCCCTGGGAGCTCTGGGGGATCTGGTTGGTTGATGTTGTTGTTTTTCCTATGGGAAACTCCTTCAGTCCTTTCTCTAACTCCTCTATTGGGAACCCCGCGTTCAGTTCAATGGTTGGCTGCAAGCATCTGCCTCTATTTGTAAGGTTCTGGCAAGGCCTTTCAGGAGACATCCATATCAGGCTCCTTTCAGCATGCACTTCTTGGCATCCACAATAGTGTCTGGGTTTGCTGACTGTATACGGGATGAATCCCCAGTTGGGACAGTCTCTGGGTGGTCTTTCCTTCAGTCTTTGCTCTACACTTTATCTCCATATTTGCTCCTATGAGTATTTTGTTCTCCTTCTAAGAAGGACTGAAGCATCCACACTTTGGTCTTCCTTCATGTGGTCTATGAATTGTATCCTGGTTATTTGGAGCTTTGGGGCTAGTATCCACCTATCAGTAAATGCATACCATATGTTTTCTTTTGTGATTGGGTTCTCACTCAAGACGATATTTTCTAGTTCTATCCATTTGCCTAAAAATTTCATGAATTCATCATTTTTAATAGCTGAGTAGTACTCCATTGTGTAAATGTACCACATTTTCTGTATCCATTCCTCTGTTAAGGGACATCTGGGTTCTTTCCAGCTCCTAGCTATTATAAATAAGGCTGCTATGAACATAGTGGAACATGTGTCCTTATTACATGTTGGAGCATCTTCTGGGTATATGCAAAGGAGTGGTATAGCTGGGTCCTCAGGTAATAGTATGTCCAGTTTTCTGAGGAACCACCATACTGATTTCCAGAGTGGTTGTACCAGCTTGCATTCCCACCAACAATGAAGGAGTGTTCCTCTTTCTCCACATCCTCCCCAGCATCCGTTGTCACCTGAGTTTTTTATTTTAGCCATTCTGACTGGTGTGAGGTAGAATCTCAGGGTTGTTTTGATTTGCATTTCCCTGATGACTAAGGATGTCGAACATTTCTTTAGGTGTTCCTCAGACATTCGAAACTCCTCAGTTGAGAATTCTTTGTTTAGCTCTGTACCCCATTTTTAATAGTGTTTTTTGGTTCTCTGGAGTCTAACTTCTTGAGTTCTTTGTATATATTGGATATTAGCCCTCTATCGGATATAGGATCAGTAAGGATCGTTTTCCCAATCTGTTGGTTGCCTTTTTGTCTTATTGACAGTGTCCTTTATCTTATGGAAGCTTTGCAATTTTATGAGGTCCTATTTGTCAATTCTTGATCTTACAGCACAAGCCATTGGTATTCTGTTCAGGAATTTTTCCCCTCTGCCCATATGTTCAATGCTCTTCCCCACTTTCTCCTCTACAAGTTTCCGTGTATCTGGTTTTATGTGGAGGGCCTTGATCCTTGGACTTGAGTTTTCTAAAAGGAGGTAAGAAATGGGTTGATTTGCATTCTTCTACATGCTGACCGCCTGCTGAACCAGCACCATTTGTTAAAAATGCTGTCTTTTTTTCCACTGGATGGTTTTAGCTCCTTTGTCAAAGATCAAGTGACCATAGGTGTGTGGGTTCATTTCTGGGTCTTCAGTTCTATTCCACTGATCTACCTGCCTGTCTCTGTACCAATACCATGCAGTTTTTATCACTACTGCTCTGTAATACAGCTTGAGGTCAGGGATGGTGATTCCACCAGAAGTTCTTTTATTGTTGAATATAGTTTTTGCTATCCTAGGTTTTTTGTTATTCTAAATGAATTTGCAAATTGTTCTTTCTAACTCTATGAAGAATTTATTTGGAATTTTGATGGAGATTGCATTGAATATGTAGATTGCTTTTGGCAAGATGGCCATTTTTACTATATTAATCCTGCTAATCCATGAACAAGGCAGATGTTTCCATCTTCTGAGATCTTTGATTTCTTTCTTCAGAAACTTGAAGTTCTTATCATATAGATCTTTCACTTGCTTGGTTAGAGTCACACCAAGGTATGTAATATTATTTCTGGCTATTGTGAAAGGCATCATTTCCCTAACTGCTTTCTCAGCCTGTTTATCCTTAGAGTAGAGGAAGGCAACTGATTTGTTTGAGTTAATTTTATATCCAGCCACTTTGCTGAAGTTGTTTATCGGCTTTAGTAGTTCTCTGGTGGAATTTTGGGGGTCAGTTAAGTGTACAACCATACCATCTGCAAATAGTGATATTTTGACTTCTTCCTTTCCAATTTGTATCCCTTTGACCTTCTTTTGTTTTCTAATTGCCCTAGGTAGAACTTCAAATACTATGTTGAATAGATAGGGAGAGAGTGGTCAGCCTTGTCTAGTCCCTGATTTTAGTGGGATTGCTTCAAGTTTCTCTCCATTCAGTTTGATGTTGGCTACTGGTTTGTTGTATATTGCTTTTACTATGTTTAGGTATGGACCTTGAATTCCTGATCTTTCCAAGACTTTTAACAGGAAGGGATGCTGAATTTTGTCAAATGCCTTTTTTAAGCATCTAATGAAATGATCATGTGGGTTTTTTTCTTTGAGTTTGTTTATGTAGTGGATTACGTTGATGGATTTCCATATATTGAACCATCCCTGCATCCCTGGGATGAAGCCTACTTGATTGTGGTGAATGATTGTTTTGATGTGTTCTTGGATTCGGTTGGGAATAATTTTATTGAGTAGTTTTGCATCAATATTCATAAGAGAGGACATTGGTCTGAAGTTCTCTTTCTTCATTTGGTCTTTATGTGGTTTAGGTATAAGCATAATTGTGTCTTCATAGAATGAATTGGGTAATGTACCTTCTGTTTCTATTTTGTGGAATAGTTTGAAGAGTATTGGTATTAGGTCTTCTTTAAAGGAGGTCTGATAGAATTCTCCACTGAACCCATCTGGTCCTGACTTTTTTGGGTGGGAAACTTTTTTTAAGTTTTATTGCATTAAAATGAGAAAAGTTACATGATTTAAATTTATCTGAATTTGTTAACATTTAAAGACATATTTTAAGTAAGTAGAATTAAATCACATTCTTGTTTCCCTTTTGTACCCCAACTCCTCCCAGAGACCCCCCTTCAATACCTACAATATCTTTTTTATCATATTCTTTAAAATGTATAAAATATAACAATAAAAATGAGTATTATAAAAGTTGTTTGATAGAAAACAACAATCAATTTAACAGTCTTATGTAGATGCTTGTATACAGCAATACTGAAAATACATGTTTTTCTCAATATAAATTTTAAATAATTCCAAACATATTAACTGTATATTTCAAAATAATATATCACTACTAGTGTTTTCTTAAATGAACATAAATATATAAAGTCTTTTTGCTTGTTTGTTTTAGTACAGCTTAAAATCTTGGCTCTTACTCTTGTACAAGCCCAAAATAAGAACAATCTTTAGACATTGGGTTTCATTATAATAAGGCTGTACTTCAATGCCCCTCAGATCACCAAAGGATTTACCTCTATCATAGCTAAGCTGAGAATTGACAGTTCTGCTACACCAAGGCACAATTTTTGGATACAGATTTCCTGCTATGGTCAAAGCTATTTGACTTGAGTGAGTAAATTTATTCTCAGCCCACAGAGAACAGGTTACATTCATTTAAGAAATGGTGTATTAAGATGGTCTATCCATAAAGTCATTCACCAACTATTTCAACAAACAATGGTTCTGCTTGGAGGGTGACACAGACATTAGGTGAGGGTAAGAATCTGGTTCACTGGCTGTGATAATTTGGAAAAGCATTCATCTAAAAGAAAGAGTAACTTATAAAGTCCTCTTCTTCAAACTTGATACAATAGTTACAAATGTCAAGCAAAGCATTCAATCTCACTCTTTGTTGTTCTCTTACAAGCCACCTCTCATGTTAACAGTCTACGTTTATTTTGGCTGTATAAGTACTTTTGAAATATGTAAGCTGTTCTGAAAACCATAGTATAGTGTAAAAACATGATATAAACAATACTACTAACAGAGAGGCTGAGATAGGAGAAGCAAGATTTCAAGACCATTATGTTGTACACAGCAAGACACTGTCATGTACAAACAAGCAGAAAGTGTATATGGATTGTACAATATTGGACCTATTTCTCCAATTACCAAATTAGAGAGACCATTGGATGACAGTCAACAAATTTCTAATTCCTCATATTTTTGGATTTCAGTTGATTAGGATATGTTGGCAATATTAATTTTCATATTAAGATATCAAGAAAAAGTACTTCCTATTGTTTTTATTGTTAGAGGTGGAATTAAGTTTATGTGGGTTTGTTGAAAGATTACTTTCTTGCTTCTTCTAGGGTGTAGTTTTGCTCCTTATGTTAATGTTTTCCATCTATTATCCTTTGTAGGGCTGGATTTGTGGAAAGATTGTGTAAATTTGATTTTGTCATGGAATATCTTGTTTTCTCCATCTATGGTAATTGAGAGTTTTGCTGAGTATAGTAGCCTGGGCTGGCATTTGTGTTCTCTTAGGGTCTGTATGACATCTGCCCAGGATCTTCTAGCTTTCATAGTTTCTTGTGAGAAATCTGGTGTAATTCTGATAGGCCTGCCTTTATATGTTACTTGACCTTTTTCCCTTACTGCTTTTAATATTCTTTCTTTATTTAATGTATTTGATATTTTGATTATCATGTGACGGGAGTAGTTTTTTTCTGGTCCAGTCTACTTGGAGTTCTGTAGGCTTCTTGTATGTTCATGGGCATCTCTTTCTTTAGGCTAGGGAAGTTTTCTTCTATAATTTTCTTGAAGATATTTACTGGCCCATTACCTTGGGAGTCTTCACTCTCTTCTATACCTATTATCCTTAGGTTTGGTCTTCTCATTGTGTCCTGGATTTCCTGTATGTTTTGGGTTAGGAACTTTTTGCATTTTGCATTTTCTTTGACTGTTGTGTCAATATTTTCTAAGGTATCTTCTGCCCCTGACAGTCTCTCTTCTGTCTCTTGTATTCTGATGGTGATGCTTGCATCTATGACTCCTGATCTCTTTCCTGGGTTTTCTAACTCCAGGGTTCATCTGTCTTTGTGATTTCTTTATTGCTTCTATTTCCATTTTTAGATCTTGGATGGTTTTGTTCATTTCCTTCACCTGTTTGTGTTTTCCTGTAATTCTTTAAGGGATTTTTGTGTTTCCTCTTTAAGGGCTTCTACCTGTTTACCCATGTTCTCCTGTATTTCTTTAAGGGAGTTATTTATGTCCTTCTTAAAGTTCTACATCATTGTCATGAGAAGTGACTTTAGATCTGAATCTTGCTTTTCTGACAAGTCCTGATGGTGTATCCAGGACTTGCAATGGTGGGAGAATTGGGTTCTGATGATTCCAAGTAACCTTGGTTTCTGTTGCTTATGTTCTTAAGCTTGCCTCCTGCCATTTGATTATTTCTAGTGCTCCCTGCCCTCGCTATATCTGACTGGAGCCTGTCCTTCCCGTAATCCTGGTTGAGTCAGAACTCCTCAGAGTCCAGCTGTCTCTGTGATCCTGTGATTCTGGGATCCTGTTATCTTGAGATTCTGGGTGTGTCAGAGTTCCTGGGAGTCAAGCTGCCTCTGAGATCCTGAGATCCTGGTGTGACCAAGATCCTGGGTGTGCTAGAGTGCCTGGGAATGGAGTCTCCTCTTGGGGATATGGGACTAGCTGCAGAGTTCAAGCCCAAGGTAGACAGGTGCAGACCAGAAGGAACCAGAGCCACTGGTCTGGTTGGGTTTCTGCATCCCTGGATCCTATTGGTCCCAGTTACTCCCTGTGGTATAGGAACAGGTGTTGTGTTCTCCTTGCCCCTAATCCTAAGATCCTGGGCATGCTAGGGCATCTAGGAGTGGACCCTCCTCCCTGCTCTCTGTTTCTTGCTCTTTTCTTCTTCTCTCTTCACTCCCTCTGATTCTCTCTCCCTCTCAGAAGTGAGCAAGCCTCTCAAATACCCTTGCCTTCCCTGACATAATGGATCACATCTCCCTATATTGTAAGTCACAAACTTCCCTTCACTTGGAGTTATGCCAGGCTTTTTATCACAGCGAAAAGGGGAGAAGAGGAGGGGGAGGAGGAGGAAGAGGAGGGAAAGGAGAAGGTAGGAGGAGTCTGAGGATGGAGAGGAGAAGCAGGGGGAGGAAACAACCTAGTGGCTAGAAAGATGGTCCTGAGGGTAAGAGTGCATGCTGCTCTTGCAGGGGACCTCAGTTTGGTCTCTAGTACCCACACAGGGTGGCTCACAACTGCCTGTAACTCCATCTTGAGGGGAATTCAGTGTTCTCTTCTGAACTCCATCGGTACCTGCACTAATGTGCACATACCTGCCCCCCCCACACACACACATACACAAAATTGTTTTAGAATTAAAAACTGCCGGCTGAATGTTTACCATGGACAAGACTACAAGGCAGTGTGGCTATGTCCCAGGCTTTTCTTTCCTAGTCCATAGTCAAAGGCTTCTGCATTCAGCCTTAGACCAGATAGACCAGTTAGGACACGTGGTAACAATCCTCCTCTACTCCTCTCCCCCATCCCATCCCACACACACATAACTAAATCTGGTGGACAGTGCTGGGAGGATGACATTCTCCTCTGAGGCATCCGTCCCACCAAGGGCTCTCCTTAAGCATCCGTGCTGAGTTCTTTTCCTAGGAGAGCATTACCCACTAAAGGTCACAACAGGAGACCTTAGCTGAGGAGAAAAGAAAACCCTTCCTTTTAGGGACTTTGGGGGACGAGAATTGTGTTCTGGAGAGGGCTCTGAGTAATAGGAGAAAGGCCAGGAGCTAAGAGAGGCAGCACTAACCAGGAGCCCAAGGTGAAAACCAGCTTTATCCCTCTCCACAAAATCGTACTTCACACCAAATTCGTGCTATGGACTAGCCTGGTGTACTGCTAGCTCTCAGGGAGGCAGACACGCAGATCTGTAAAAACTGCTAGTTTTGGTGAATACAGCCCCACTGGAGCAGATTGCAAATGTCCAGCGTGACATCCCTGCATGGGAAGAAACGCACCATGAGCCCTGGGGAGCCAGGCCAGAGCAGCTTCAGTCCCCACGGGCTAGGAAGAAGCAGGGAATTCAAGGTACACAAAGAGATCCCATGCTACCTGTAACCTCCATAGCAGCGAGCACTGCCATCTTGGGGAAGGGCCCTGAAGTGTGTCAATGAAGTGTTAGGGACTGAGCCAGAATCTCTCTTACCTGTTAGGCAAGCACTCGGACACTCAGCCTAACCCTAGTCCACTTTAAACGACTTTAAAATTGTTCTCAGTTACATATATGTGTGGAGAGCTACGTGCAGGAGAGTATAGATACCCATGGAAGCCAGAGGCATCAGATTCCCTAAACTGGAGTTCCAGATGAGTGTGGCCACCTATGATGTAGGGGACTGAACCCAGGTCCTCAGTAAGAATGGCAGGTGCTTTAAATCATCAAGCCAGGTCTCCCATCCACACAGCCCGCCGCACTAAGCCACTCAAGGTGGCTTTATTAAACTCTTCAATTCATGCTGGCCTTAGATTTGTCACCTCCTGCCTTCCAGGTAGCTGGCACTACATGTAGGCCTGCAACAACAGGGCTGGCTGGCTGTGTATTCTACTTAGATCGCATGGCCTATGCAGGGTAGGACATCTCACACTTCCTTCCCACAGCTCCGCATGGCTACTGCTCACCGCGGTTACCGTGTGTTTGCTGGCTGAGGCAGGCAGGCAGACTGGGTTGAGTGAATAGACACCAAACCCACCCCATACCAAAAT
Organism: Mastomys coucha; assembly: GCF_008632895.1. NCBI lineage: Eukaryota > Metazoa > Chordata > Mammalia > Rodentia > Muridae > Mastomys > Mastomys coucha. The sequence continues at coordinate 55,909,256 of NW_022196915.1, forward strand.
GCAGCAGCTATAAGCCACAAGGGACACAGAGTAGCTCAGAGTCGGCTATGGGTAAGAGGAGGCAAGTTGATCCCTGGCACTCTCTGCCCAGCGCCTTTGCCCTCCTGGCACCTGTGTTCATGGCTGGGTCCCAGGCTTAGCCTCCATTCTGACTTTGTACCTTCTGGTAGAGACTCGGCAGTCATACTGAGCAGATCTTCGGCCTTGGTTCTAGGGATAGAATCCAGAGTTCTCAAAACAAACATTTTCCTTTCAGGCTTCCTCACCTGTACCTCTTGGGAAAGTTCTACTTTCTGGCTTTGGCTGTGATATTTTGGGAGTGTGGACTCTAGTCGAATGAGGCTTTCTCTGTAAGAGGTTCCTGACTGACCCTCCATGGGTGGGAGGTGGGGGAAGTGAGGGAGCCATCCTCCTGGTGGTCAATGCAAGTAGGAGGCCTCTAGGCAGTATGATGTACATGAGCGCCCTCTGCTGGCAAGATGATCTGCTTTGGACTCAGCTAGTTCCCAGTTCTCCTCTGTATCCATTCTCCGGTCCCTTCTGCATCCCCACAAACACCCCACAAGGCTTTCAAGATCAATGCTTTATTTTCTCCACCTCCAGTGTTACAACTGCAGCAGCACAAAAGACACCCACACATGTGAACACACCGCTGCTCCCCAGACCCAAAGGCCACAAAAGCAAGAACCATCTTGACCACAGGCATTTTTAAGACATTCAGAAAGCAACACTGGGCCACTCTTATCCCAAACACTGTGCGACCGGCAGCGGCACATTTGTTGTTCACAGACACAATTACCCATAAATAAAGTTAAATAAAACCTTAATGGCATAACAGTATGTTGGGGAGATAGCCTTGGGGTGACACTGGAGGGTGACAGTTGTAAGACATGAGACAGAGAGAAGCGGGAGAGAGGGAGGGGAACAAGCTCACATAAAAATAGCTATATTTAATCCAATTCTTTAAAAAGACATGAATTAAGAGCATCCCATTTTTAAAAGATCAATATTTGTTTATAATAAATTAACACTCATCTATTAAATGGTTGACTGTTGCATGGCCTGCACACACACACACACTCTCTCTCTCACACACACACACACAGCTAAAGTATTATCATTGTACCCAAGGTGGGATGGTCCATCCTTGGATGTCACTCCAAAGATGCCAATGACCAAGATAGGTTATGGCTCTCCTAAACTGGTCACTGAGTAGGGGAAGCATTTTCCTACCCTAGAAATTTGCAATGTCAAAAATTACAATCAACACACAGGCTACCATGTGCGTGGGGGTCAAAGACAATTTTGACTTTGGAGCTAACTTCCACAGAACTTTTACTGAATGCTTCCAAACTTTTAGCAACTTTTTCAGACACATCACTCACTCAATCTTAGGATGATTGGATGGGACGGGCAGGTCAAAAAGCCATCCTCCTGAAAACCCACCAATCATGGGGAGGGGACAGCCTGGACGGGAACCCTGGACGTCGAGCCCACAGAGTCCTGAAGTCCTGGTCCTACGTTACAAGGCCCTGACCAAAGAGGGTACCCCAGTATTAGATAACTGTAAAGAAAATCCAAGGGGAAATATTGTCTCTGAAGCAGGATTAATCACCAATGTATCAAAGAGTGGTATAGGAATAGTTTGGGGTTTAATTTAAATTCGACTTTAGACTCTACACTTTGTCTTTCCTCTCCATTTATAGAATTTAACTCTACTCAGTGCTAGCAGGGTAAGAATAGAAACATTTTCAGTGACAGTAGGACACCAGCCAGCCCAGGACACCAATAAGACAGAAACCTGCAGCCAGCCAGGAAGCCCTCCTGGAGTACACGGAAGTACTTGAGGAAGGTTGTTCTCTCCGAAAAAAAAAAAAAAAAGTCAGCTGGCCAGCGAGTAACTTCTCACAGCTGCTGGACAAAACCAAAAATCTGCATCCACTGGCACTGAGTGGTATGTGGGTCCAAGATGAAAATTCTCCAAGTACAAGCTGAATTTCTTCCCAGGCAGCATAACCATCCATGGGAACTCAAGGTCTAAGCCACCCCCATTGAGGGCACATGCTAGCCATGGCTTCCAAATGAGACCAGGGCCATAGAAATGGAAACACAAGTGTCTTCCCTGTTTACTCATAGACAGTTGGAAGAGGGAAACTGAGCCCATCCTGTCACCTCCATGAGGATGGGAGAAAGGACAACACAGTCTTGTGTTTTCTCTGAGATGATCTGACTCCACTTCAGAAAATAAAGCAGAGAGGACGTAGGTTCTCAAGTGACACAGGCTGAGGCAAGGCTGCTGAGCCGCTCTGGAGGGGCGGAGGGTCATGGCAGGCTTCTGTCCCGGCTGGAGGGCTGGCCTCAGTGCAGTGAGAAGCTATGATGGAAAAGACATGGAACAGGGCAGGAGACAGATGAGTGCCAAAAATACTCAAAATCCCTAGACTGCAGGGGAAACAGGTCAAGGGGGAGCTAATAAAAATAAGTTATAGACAAGGTGAGCAGAAGTGCCCAAAAAGGAGGTTGCTACAGAAATTAGTCCTAAGACAAAGGCAGGAGTTGTCTCATCGACTCGCTAGGCAGATGGTGGCATTTTCCAGTGCTAAGAGCTGACCAGGGAGGCACACGTTCACATCACTCAGACAGAAGGTTAAGGCCAGCCATTCTTATTCTACTGGGACAACCTGGCTGCTGAGGACTGTACAGGGGTATCCACAGAGGGAGGGTCCTGCAAGTCTTAGAAAAGACAGAAAGGCATACAGGGTGACTGTATTTAAACAAACAAACAAAAAAGCTCCAAGTGATAGACTATTTTGATTTGTTTTCAACGTACCTTTTTCCCCATAAAAAGAGAAATTCAAAATATAAACTTCATATTTATTATTTTACATTCAAGTTAAACACCCAGGGGAGGGGCGCTACACACAATTTCAGGCCACATAAAGCCATTTATTACTTTGGTGCTTTTTTTTCCTTTTTTTTTTTTCCTGTTGTTGTTGTTGTTTTACTTCTCATGATGGAAGAATTAAACTCTTATTTAAAAAAAAAAAAACAGGTCCATCATTCCCAACTCTAATATTATTTATGGACACACACAAGCACACACAATTTCAAAAATCTCTATGTAGAAAAATAAAGGATAAACATTATCCACCTATTTCAGACTGGGTAATGGTACTTTTATGTACATAAACTTTTTCTTTACTGTGTCACTGTTCGCCTCTGCGGTGTGATCTAAAGATCTAGGGAGAAGGCCACAGTGAGGCAGAAAAGCTACATTCCTCTCGAGGAAGGGGGAGAAAAAGCAACTTCTCCCTCTCCCCAAGTTTCCCCCGCCTGCCACCACCTCGGATGTCGCCACAGACAGCATGGAAGGGAGGCCGGTCCTCCCTTTCTAAGGCACCAGGGAACAAAGGGCCCAGCGCAATCACCCTTCAGGACAAGCCCTGGGTGCAAGAACAAGAGGATGAAGCTGGAACAAAAGATGCCGGAACCACTTCCCACTGCCCCGTTCCTTTAGTACAGAGTTCGATTCTCCAGCTGCCTCTTCGTAAGGAAATACTTGAAGAACTCATAAACGGACCAGGAGATGGCGGTGGAAGGCATCTGGTAGATGACTCGAGCCTGAATGCCTTTGAAGTACCCAGCAAGGCCGTTGAGCTGATACACCGTCCGGAAGGCATTGGCCATGCCTGACAGCCGGCCGCTGACGTTGGCCAGGGAAAGTGCCATGTTCTCCTGCGTGTTGAGGAGGGTCTTGCAGACGTCCAGCGGGGTGGTGGCGGCTGCAGCCAGTGCCCCGGCCAGGCCTCCTGAGATGATGTGAGACTGTGGATTGTAGTCCCGGCGAGGGTTGACTTGCTCCTGCAGAAACTCATAGGTGATGAAGTGGATTGACTGGAAGGGGATGTTCATGGTCAGCTGTGTGGTGTAACTCCTGTAGAAGGCCCCCAACCCCTCGGTCCGCCACACTGTCCGGATACAACTGAGGGCTGACTGGTGCTGGGAGTTGTACATCTGTAAGCGCTGTTTCACCACTGTGTCGGGTGGTGGGGGGGATGAGCAACCAGCAGACAGGCGAAGGTGGATGGTTTGGCCCCATCCCAGACGGGAGTAAAATGGGAAACCAACCAATAAAGAGAAACAAGCATGTTAGAATACACCCTGGTGACAGGCACCAAGACAGCACACATATAGCCCCAGCTAAGAGGCCGTGGAGGGCCAGTGCCAGGTAGCCCGCTTCAACATTTGTGACTCTGCGTCAAGAAAGTAGGTACTTCTAAACAATTTCCTGTCTGAAGCGCCAATGAGAGCTGATTCCCAAATCGGGCAGTCATTCGGGCTCGATTAGCTAGCCTGATCCCCAAGGTCCTAGCCTTCCATAATTCCCTCTCCCTGATCTGTCCTTGTCCCTGAGCTAAGCATGGTGGCACATGCCATTAATTCCAGCCCTTAGGAGGCATAAACGGGTGGATCTCTATAAGCTCAGGCTGTGTATCCAGCCGGGTCTACACAGGGAGTTCCAGGCCAGCTAAGACTACATAGTGAGATCCTGTGTCAAAACAAAACAAAACACTGACCTACAATATTCCTGGTTTCTCAGTGATTTATCTTCTCTGATTTTAATCTCTATCACAGTACCCCTGGGACCTTGGCGTCAAGACAAAATGAACCAATGGTTTATAGGACCAGAGAAAATAAAGTGCATTCCCTTAGAGTTTCAAGGGTACCTACACACTGTCAAGATGCTTGATCTTTAAATAGGGACCTAATTGAGTCAAGAGTCATGCCAAGGGAGAAAGGGAGATGAGCCTCATTAAGTCTTACAAAAAATACAAATTCGAGGGGGTGGGGGCCAGAGACGGATGGTTCGTGTTAAGAGCACTTGCTGTTCTTCCAGAGGACCTGGATTTGATTCCCAGCACCCATAAAGAGACTCACAACTGTCTGTAATTCCAGGTCCAGGGGATCCCATATGCCCTCTACTGGCTTCTGTGGGTATGCATAAATGCATGCAAACAAAACACCCATCCACATAAAAATTTTTTTTAAATATAAACACTAAGTATGGTAGCATTTACTTAAAGTTCTAGAAATCTAGAGACTGAGGCAGGGGATAGAGATTTCAAGACTAGCCTGGGTTTTTTTGTTTGTTAGTTTGTTTGTTTTTTAAAGAAAAAAAATGTTTAAATAAACAAACTCTTTGCTTAGTTAACATTGTCCAAGTGACTGCCATTGTCAGGTCCCTGTATAAATAGATTCTTTAAAAAAAAAAAGAAAAAGAATCCTAAGATCTATATAGCTAGTCAGTCCCTCTATACCATGATTCTATATCCACAGATTTAACTAACTGTATATGGAAATAACCAGAAAAGAAAGTAGATTATACCAAACATAAGTAGGTCTTTTCTTAGCGTTATTCCCTAAGGGAGGCCATACAGCAGCTACTTACACTGCACACAACCCTAGGAGGAAGCCAGGGATGATTTAAGCATGCATAAGGATGCCAAGTGGGTTATGAATACTGCCTTATTTTATAAGAGGACCCCCGAATTCAAAAGAAGTAAGGTAGCCCCTTTCAAAATGACCACATTAATTTTAGAAGTACAGAGGGTTAATAATTCTATATATTCACTGTTTCTGGAAATTTGCTACCATCTTACAAATTAAGAAAAAAAAAAATTAGGCTGGGTGTACCTACAACCCTAGTACTCAGGAGGCTGAGGCAGGAAGGTTCAGAGTTTGGGCTAGCCTGGGCCTCAGACAGAGTTCCAGGGCATCCTGAGTTGCACGGTAAGACTCTATATTAATGGGGCTGAAGGATGCAACCCACAATGAGTGAGATGGGAAAGGTTCCCTCTAGATTTGTCTGTGACTGAGACAATTAACAGGGTCAGATGCAAAGCAATCCCCTGGGGCAGGGATCCGTTTCTAACTCCTCCCAGGATGCTACAGGTAGGCAGACAGCTCTGCTTAGCTGTTTCCACCACAGGGGGCTCCTAGAGCCCCAATGCTCGATGGCTTTCTGGGGACCCCCCCAATAATGTGTGAGGAATGTAGTCTTCCTGCAGGCTCCAGTGAAGCCAGTCCTTGCCCACCTTCCTTCCCCCAGTTTCTCCAGCCTCTCTACCTATCCCCCATGGTCCCTCCCTAGAGACACGGAACATTACCTTCTGCTGGATTCATTACTGCATCGTGGAGTAGGGTGGCCATACTCCCAGCTACCCCTGCAAAACAAACTCCAGAAAATTACCCACTGTCACCTGGTGCTCTGGGAAGTTCCATGAACTTAAGTCAGATAAACTCTGGACTTAGCTTTCTAAGGCTCAACTGTGGCCTAGCAGCTCAAAGTGGTGGCAGAAATTTTGCTGAACAGCAATAGAGAGAGCAGCTATCCAGACCACTGTTACATCTAAACCTCAGAGACTCCTTTTGTTTGTAAATCAACCATGGGAAGAGCTAGAGCTCAGAAACCACACCTCAGGCATTTCCCACTGCCTAGATGTTTATTCCCTTGTCCCAAGCCTTTGGGTACAGAAAGCTCTCTGTGCCCTTAAGCTAAGGTTGTTGAAGGGGATATAAGCATGCATAAGGCTAGATGCCTTAGCTGAAGTCTAAGCATACTTAGGACAGGCCTTGTGTGTGAAGGACTTCATCCGAAGTCTTCTCCAACCTGGCTCTGAAAGCCTGAATTGGCCCTGGGATTTCTACTTCTGGCTTCCAGTGCCTTCCATGGACGGGCAGTACAGCTGCCTGTTAATTACAATGACCAGTGGAAAGAGGGAGGGATGAGGGACTGAGTACAGGCCACCTCCCAGGAGGGCACCTAGTGCCTCCTACTTACTGTACACATAGACACATACACAGTTATTCCCAGAGAGGAGACAGTGACCACAGCATTTACACCAATGTTGAAGGGATAGCACTGGGCAGAGCCTAGTGTAGGGCTGGGTTTTGTTTAAGCCTCCTTAAAGGAGTCAAACCATTACATAAAGTGGTTTGAGTGAAATGAGGGTCTGTTAACACCACCTCAGAAGGATGGGGGCATGGCTCTTGGTGACCTAAGCAATAAATTCAAAGAATGGTCACCATCAGTCTTTGAGAAGAATGATGAAAAGGCATAGGACATCAGCAAAGCAGCCGGGTATGCTTGCGTCTAAGGGGGGGCTGATGGGAGGGATACTGTTTTGTTGTGGGTAGAATAAAAAACAAAGGAGAGGGTTACTGTTGATCACATCCACTTCTCCATCCCTCCGAGTAAATTTTGTTAAAATAAACATTACTTTAAGTTGCTTTGCTATCCACAGTCGTCTCCCACTGAAAAGCCCGTGAAAGTCCCACCCGTGCTCATACTTGGTCTAGCCCATGGACTCCTGCCTTACTTAAGAACTGCCCACAAAATGTCCCATTCCCATCCCCCACCCCCTACCCTCCCTAAATCAACCACAGGAAACTAGTTCAGCCCTGGCTTGCAGAAAGATGCGACTCAGACACACGGAGGAGGCTGTGGGGGGGAGGTCAAAGGCCCGAATCTCCTGCAGCTTAAAGTGGGGATGGCCTTCCACAGTGGCTCGGAGTCCTCTGTCAGCATAAAACGTCTTGACCTTTCAAAGCTTAGTTAGATCCTGGCGCTGGCGATACCTGCTGGACCAGTTTTTAAATAGTCTCTAAGAAGCTGTCCTTTTCTGTTTTTGTTTTGCAGCCAGCATTCAAAAGAATTTTTTTTTTCCTATGACTGATCATTAATTGTTTCGAGTGTTTTCTTAAAAGCAAAAAAAAAAAAGCCACACAATAATAAATACCAAATACCAAAACACATCTACCACCAGGTTCCCCCAGAGAAAGAGGGATTGAATAAAAAAAAAAAAAAGTGTGTGCGCATTCGCATGACCCTAAGAGTTCTCTGTTCCTGAGCACACTGCCGAAGATGAAGGCTGCTGGGTCCCGGGGAGGAAGCCCCGGGGAGCAAGCACTGAAGAGAAGAGCTTCCCAGCTCCAGACAAACGGTTTTGGTTTTTTTTTTTTTTTTTTTCAAAATACCATTAGCTAGATGGCTGTTTCCTTGGTGGCTGAAAACGTCATTTAAAGTCCTTTTCATGTTTTCATAGCAGGCAAAATACATGGCGTGCGCGGGGCCCGCACCCATCATCATCACGTTCAGGCCCCGCAGGGGCCTCCAGAAGCCTTCAGTGTGCATGATCCTCTTGAGGGCGCCATAGATGCTTGTATACCGGGCTTTGGGATCTGGGTTCAAACTCTGCATCCGTGTCTGCGGGAGACAGAAAATATGTATGAATAGGGGAGTTAATATGTATGATAAGGGGGAAGAGACAACCCAGAGGACAGAAGGAAAACAAGTTGGTGAGAAAAAAAAAATGGATGGACTCCTCCATCGGTCTCCGTAGCTCCACATTTGCAAAGCCTCACAGCTTGTAGAAAAGATGGACAAAGCTAAGGAGCCCGGAGAACAGAATACTGAGTGAGATCCCTGTTGAGTCCTGCCATGGGTAAGCTGTGTGGCCTTAGGTAGAGCCTTTAGCCATCCTGGGCCATGAAATCTTCAATGAAAACACGGCATTTATTAAGAGCAAGCATTGAAACAATGCCTTCAAAACCCCTCCACGACCTTGGACTCTTTCGCCCCCACCCTGAGTCTTTGGAGAAGAGCTGATCCTGGAGTCCCCACTAAAGATACCAAGATTCATGAACATTTAACTTTCTATAAAATGCTGTGGCACTTGTGACCCAAGCACATATCTCAGATGACATCTGAAGTAACAAAGGTGTTGTGTAAAGGCCTTGGGATGTGGCTCCGTTGGCAGAATGGTGTGCACAAAGCCTTGGGTATGAGCTCCAGGATCACATACACGAACCAGGTACAGTTGGGCACGCCTGCAGTCTCAACACTTGGGATGCACAAGGAAAAGGGATCAGAAGTTCAAGGTCAGGTTAGGCTATGTGAGACCCTGTCTAGAGAACAAAACCAACCAATCAAAAAAACAAACAAACACCCCCCCCACCCCCACCCCCCCGCCAGCTGTGCTCACTGAAAGAAATGCTATAGGAAGTTCTTAGAGCACACTATTCAGGGACCAATGGCAAGCTCTAACAGTCTGCACTTGTTTAAAATAGGTGTACGTTTTTCTGTATTTATTTTATTTTATGTGCATTGGTGTGACTGTCAGATCCCCTGGAACTGATTTTACAGATGGTTGTGAGCTCCCTGCCATGTAGGTGCTAGAAATTGAGCCAAGGTCCTCTGGAAGAGCATCCAGTCCTCTTAACCACTGAGCCATCTCTCCAGCCCCATTTTTCTGTAGCTATCCTGCCCAGCTGGCTGCAGCTGCTGGTCTGGAGAAAGTCAAGCGAGTTATCAGCATCCTTCTGGTCTATTCTGGTTTCCAAGTCTCGTGCATCCCTCTACACCTGAAGAACCTCTGTGTCCTGACAATTATTCCTCAGGTCCTAACAGGAAATCTCTGCCAGATCCTCTGGGCCTCACCATCCCTTCACCTTTAAGCATCTTTTACAATATGTTTTTATAAAGCAACACTCCATACATTGAGGAAGCCATGCTCTTACTGCGTCCTATGAGTAGAATCGTCTGCGTGAGAAAGACCGGGGGGGGGGGGGGG